>NC_137812.1:75644333-75679333 GCF_963921795.1 Nannobrachium achirus | reverse complement strand
GGCGTTCTTTGCACCTTATTCACAGATAAAGCTGTTTTTATGTTTCAGCCTAGAATGGAAGTGTATGTAGCCTAGATCCTCCATTTTGTTTCTCTGCGAGCCACGGTATGACGTATGGACCAGGGTCTTTCACAGGGTACACAGGACGGATGCAGCGGCACGTAACCAAGTTAACCCTTTGTCTCTCGTCTCTCAACGAGATGACAAATTTTTGGCACAGCGACCTCCAGTGGCCGTATCTCGTTACTGAACGAGTTTGGCTCCCAAGTTGTTAAGATAAGATAACTAATGTGGTGTGTGTTCCCCTTAAGATAAGATAACTAATGTGGTGTGTGTTCCCCTTAAGATAAGATAACTAATGTGCGCGACGAGGCTCGCTGACGAGGGACGTGATGATTTAGCGCTCTGATCCCTGTCGCTACGCTACTGGACCGCCGCTGAGTCAGCCGACGCGGACTTGAGCCACGAGAGCCAAGATGAGCCGTGTGGGCCAGACGGTTGCCCCTCGATGGCCACAAATGGCCCGCAGTCCACCTATTGGGGAACCCTGACCCATACGCTAGCTAGCATCCCAGGGTCCGGTTGGGCTTATCGGGACCATGTGAAATGTTGTCATTTGGTCCCATGTTGTCCCAGGGATTTGAATTGATTGAATAATTTATTTAATTATATTTAGGATTGTAGGAGCGTTGGAGGGGTTAATAATATTCTTCTGACGTCATGTCCTAGCAGGCTATGAGCCAATAGGGGAAGGGAATCAACCACACGTGATTCCCTTGTTTTGCTGTGTGTCAAAGAGTCTCTAATTGTCAGAATCATGTAAAGTTTAGAATATTCACCTGGAGCTCTCAGCCAATCCCCTGCCAGGAAAATATCCACACAACTTTATTTATTTTTTATTTTTATTATTTTTTTGGGGGGGGAACACTCTCCACATGGATAGTGGAACACACACACACACACACACACACACACACACACACACACACACACACACACACACACACACACACACACACACACACACACACACACACACACACACACACACACACACACACAGCTATGTTTATATATCTTTGTGGGGACATTACCATGTTTATATGTCTTTGTGGGTACATACACCCCAACTCTAACCCTAACCCTAACCCTAACCCTAACCTCTATCCCTAAACCTAACCCCTAACCCTAACCCCTAACCCTAACCCTAACCCTAACCCTAACCCTAACCCTAACCCCTAAACCTAACCCTAACCTTGTGGGGACCTACTATTATCCCCACAAGGTAGGTGTGTACATGTTTATATATCTTTGTGGGGACATTTTGTCCCCACAAAGATATATAAACACGTACACACACACACACACACACACACACACACACACACACACACACACACACACAAGCGCGTAAATGTAATTATGTCTGTGTCCCAGATAGTTTAGAAACACTAAGTGTGTGTGTGTGTGTGTGTGTGTGTGTGTGTGTGTGTGTGTGTGTGTGTGTGTGTGTGTGTGTGTGTGTGTGTGTGTGTGTGTGTGTCTGTCTCCTCAGGGTCACAATACTGTAGATGTAAGTATTATTTTTTTTGTGTAGCCCTCCCCTCCCCTCCCCTCCCCTCCCCTCCCCTCCCCTCCCTTCCCCCGGTGTGCTCATCCAGTGTGTGAACTCTCCTCTCCTCTCCTCTCCTCAGTCAGAGTGTAGCGGTGAACGGAGACGCACGGATCGCGCAGCCAGGATTAATGTTTCATCCCGGATCTTAATGATTTCACCAAGGGAACTTTAAACAGCTTTTCATTTATTATTCATTTTCCTTTAGCACTGATAATAACTTCCCCGTGGTGGTGGGGTGTATTTTTGGCTCAGTTTTCGGGTCGTTCTGTGTGTTTGGATCCATCCATCCCTCCATCAGGGGGGTTGGCAGCGCATTGTACCCGGACATCATGCACCATCGCCGGGCAGCAGCAGCAGGACGCACCGGGAGGCAGTGAGGAGGATGGAGCCTTCTGTCCGGTGAGAGGACAAAAGTTAGATTTTATTATGAACGCTCTTTCCTTAGAGCTGGTGGTCCCTGTAACGCAGCCAGGGGTCCTCAACGTTTTCAGGCCAAGGACCCCTTAGTTGAGAGAGAGATGAAGCAGGGACCCCAGCCCACAATCTGTTCATAGATTCCATATAGTTTCATTGTTTGACAGCACAATCATCAGTGTATTTTGGATTCATGTCAGTTTGTGTTTTTTTTACACCAAACCTCTTTGCCAAAAATCTACAAGCTCACAACGCCTCCCGCTCTGTGAGCTTGTAGATCTGCTATTTTGGCTAAAAAGTTCTCAGAATCTGGCTCAAAGGAGATTGTTTTCTTTCCGTCATCACACAGAGATTTGGAGGACCCCCTGTAGTAACTCTGAGGACCCCCTGCTCTAAGGCTCTGGTACAGAGTTCTGCTCCACCTCTATAACGCTCTGTCAGGAGCTGGGCTCAGATGGAAGGAATTCCACTGTCCTCTTACTTCAGTACAGCAGCCTATAAACGCACTTTACACCGAGTAACCTACAGTGAGAGTAGTTTAGATCAGAGGTCTTCAACAGGGGGTCCGCGAAATGGTTGCTTGATTAAACTATACATTTTATTTTCTCCAAAAATGGCCATTTTCCACATTTATGTAAAAAATGTATCATGATTTTGAACATTTGTAGGCCTAATAGCTTGTTGCGACCGTCAAGTCGCAGTTACGATCAAAAACTCCACCGGCTGTCAGTCAGTCTGTCTGTCACACGTCACACTTTTGCCCTTCTCATATCTCCGCCACCGTTGCCCCCATCCATGCCAAACTTTGCACACACACACACACACACACACACACACACACACACACACACACACACACACACACACACACACACACACCTTGCCTGCCAAACCACAACCCCCACACCTCAATTCTCACATGGCCCTCTTCTAGCGCCACCATGAGGCTGACTCTTGCAAAACACATTTTTGGACACTGCTCCTACACTTTTTGCCCTAAAATCACGCAAATCGGTACACAGTATGTCTACACTCATCTCATCAACATGGATGTGTCCCATTAAGCGCCACCATTAGGCCGATTTTTTCAAACACATTTTTGGACACTGCTCCTACACATTTTGCCCTAAAATCACGCTGCGACCTGACGGTCGCTTATCTCCCGATTAGGGAGTCTTACTGGTATACATGACTACTGTGCAACTGACAGATTGTTTGACATTGGTTCTCAGTTAATAAGGTATGTTTAGACATGTGTGGCCACCCTGCTCACTGTGTTTAAAATAAAAGCATGAACATGTTTATACAACGAAACACAATGTTATACAAAAATATACAGGCTATGTTTTAGCCCCTCCTAGGGGGTAGGGGGTCCCTGCTCCATCTCCCCATCAGTTTGGGGGTCCCTGGCCTTGAAAACGTTGAAGACCCCCCTGGCCTAGATGGAACCAAACGGACCCCTAAAGGGCTACGCTCTCACAGAGTTAGAAATGAACAGAATAATAACGCTCATGTAGCAGTTTAAATAAATGTCTGATAAAAGCATGTGTTGTCAGATCTACACTCTCCACAGAGCAGTGGGTCTAGAGATCTATCATGATAGACAAGGTCTGCTTTAATGTGGGAGATCTATCTATCTATCTATCTATTTCTATTTTAATCACGTGACTACAGTCATGTACAACACTGTGTTTGAGTTTGGAAGCTTAATATTTATATGATGATGTAACGTCATTATTTATGATGACAAGACAGGTGGTCCCTAGCAGGGGTGGTCCCTCCCTATAGCCATGCAAGGCAGCACTCACACACACACACACACACACACACACACACACACACACACACACAAAACACACTCACGCACACGCACAACCACAAGCTGGCGTGCCAGCTGTCCTCCTGTCGAAGATTAAATAATAATAATAATGCAAATAATAATGATTATCAGATACATTGTATCTTCATGTTTAACTGCATTTCATTTATTAAATGCAGATGAAATGCTTTGGTCTTCATTTGACTTTTAATATGAAAGCATTGGATGGAAGTCACATCAATTATAGAACACACACACACAGACACAGACACACACACACACACACACACACACACACACACACACACACACACACACACACACACACACACACACACACACACACTGGCTCAGTGGTGACGTAGAAGTGTATGTGTGTGTGTGTGTGTGTGTGTCTGTGTGAATGTGTGTGCGTGTGCGCGTGCGTGTGTCTCATGTGTACTCGTGACATTGTGTGTTGCATCACGTGCCCCCCCCCCCCCCCCCCCCCCCCCTGGTCCAACAGAGCATCACGTGCCCCCCCCCCCCCCCCCCCCCCCCTCAGATGATTTGATGTAAAGAAGTGTGTTGCATCACGTGCCCCCCCCCCCCCCCCCCCCCCCCCTCAGATGATTTGATGTAAAGAAGCTACTGCATGTACAGTAGCAACAACCTTCATCATTATTATCATATCATCTTCATCACTGCTATCTCCTCACATCTGGGGGTCCCTGAGGGGGTCCCTGAGGGGAGGGGAACCCCCTCCCTAACCCTGAGGGGGTCCCTGAGGGGAGGGGAACCCTAGAGCAGTGGGTCGGGACCCCCAGGGGGGTCCCCACATTATTTTGGAGGGTCCCCACAGATGATTAACTTAATGTGCAACATTAACCCAGTTATGTTACTACTAGTACCTCCTTAGGGCGTCCTGAAAGGTGAGTTTTCAGGGCAGTTTTGAAGGATGCCAGCGAGCTATACATGTTTTAAGGGAGGTAGTCAAGGAATTCCACACTTGGGTGGCAGTGTTTTGTAGAGGGAGAATTTACCCATATTTGTCTTATGGGTTTGTGTTATCAGATCATTGTGTTGCTCCCTCTGGTGTTGTGGCTGTGGGTGTCGCTAACTTGTTGGAGATGTGGAGAGTGTTTGGTCAGGTATGCTGGTACTGAGGGGATGGAGGGCAGATTAGCATTGACTGTTTTGAAAGTCAATCCCATTTTTAGTTGTTTAACCCTGTCTTCAACGCTGAGCCAACTTAGGCTAGCAAGATGTGTGGAAGAAACATGGGTCATGGACCCCAGGTGGAGAAGTAGCCCAATCGGTTAGTTTTGGGAGGTTTGGAGCTTAGTCTTTAGTGACATTTTGATGTTAGATGACCAGGCAGGAGCTGCAAACAGGGACTGAATGAGGGCCCCGTGCAGCAAGGGTCCTGAGGGCACTTTTCTTGACAAAAAGGGGACATTCTGCCCACATATCTGTTCTTTGAGCAAGACTAGAACACAAAGGCACAAGCTGGTATGAAAGGACTGTGCCATTTCTTGTTCTAAATCTGATAGCGTGAAGATGGGTGGAGCGGGTTTTCTCGGCGTCATTTCAGGTTGTATTCTGGGATCTGTAGTCCTGGGCTCAATCAGGTTGTATTCTGGGATCTGTAGTCTTGGGATCAATCAGGTTGTATTCTGGGATCTGTAGTTCTGGGATCAATCAGGTTGTATTCTGGGATCTGTAGTCTTGGGATCAATCAGGTTGTATTCTGGGATCTGTAGTCCAGGGATCAATCAGGTTGTATTCTGGGTTCTGTAGTCCAGGGATCAATCAGGTTGTATTCTGGGATCTGTAGTCCAGGGATCAATCAGGTTGTATTCTGGGATCTGTAGTCCAGGGATCAATCAGGTTGTATTCTGGGATCTGTAGTCCTAGGATGACTCGCAGGTAGTGGGAGAGCATGTTTTCAGCCAATCACTGAGCGCACGGACATGACATGTTATCGCGTCTTTGACTGTGAACCCTGAATTACATAATTGATTGATTGATTAGAGTATTGATTAGAAGTTTGCATAGGGAAAGGTACAGTTCACAGTGGTGCAAGGTCAACTAAAAGGAAACTAAGGCAAGGCTTATTTCCATTGAGATCTTTCTCTTTAAGTCATATAACATTGAATGACAGACAGACAGAACACAGAGCGGTTTTAAAGGAAGTTATGCATTTGCACTCCTTTAAGCCCTTCGGTAGGGCGTTCCACATGTTAGTGGTATAGCAGGAGAATGTGTGAATGTGTTAAAATATCAATAACTCTGTGATTTTATATAATTTCTCTGAAATGTAGGGATGATTTGAAAGCTGCGTAGTGGCCTGAACATCTAGTTCATTCTAATAACTTCCTAGTTATTAGAATGAATATTAAAATAAGGAAATAATAACGTCCTAGTTATTAGAATGAATATTAAAATAGTTAGAAGACATTTTGTCAAACGCTACCTTCCCTGAATTAACGAGCCTGCCAGATTTCCACCTGCTCATTATGATCTGTTTACCAATTATAAGAAATTATATGAAATATTGTGAGAGTTTCCTGAATCCATTGTTTCCGGGCTGGAGGGGCTTTTACAAAGTTGTTTACACATTATGTAAAACCGCGTGCAGGACAACTTACAATCTACGCACACTTATATAATAATGTCACCCTTTGGCTTGATTGATTGAAATATGTATTTAAAATAGGTGTGCACGATGCATAACAGCAGACAGACATTGGCCTCCTGGCCATACAAGGCTGCATGGGTCCTGGAATCAAAGGTTCAAGCTACAGCGAAGATGAATGAAATCCACACACCAGTAACAGGATTTATTAATTTATTAGCCGACGTTTCAAGCTGCCAGGTTTTTCCTCGGGCCTAACAAGGACACCCGTATTGGGGGTCCTTTGATTTACATAGAATTGGAGTGGTTGGCAGCCAATTATAATTCTTTTTCTACCCTTTTTTCCCCTCCCAATTTAATGGTTCTGCCAATTAATTTCTCCCCGCACACATTTCTGTGTCGCCACTGCCGACCCTGTACCGACTCCTGCTCTGCCAGTGAGGAGCCCCCACCGGGAGGACGTACTGTTGTATCCTACTGACTCACCTCACCCAGTGAGGAGCCCCCACCGGGAGGACGTACTGTTGTATCCTACTGACTCACCTCACCCAGTGAGGAGCCCCCACCGGGAGGACGTACTGTTGTATCCTACTGACTCACCTCACCCAGTGAGGAGCCCCCACCGGGAGGACGTACTGTTGTATCCTACTGGCTCACCTCACCCAGCGAGGAGCCCCCACCGGGAGGACGTACTGTTGTATCCTACTAACTCACCTCACCCAGTGAGGAGCCTCCACCGGGAGGACGTACTGTTGTATCCTACTGGCTTACCTGCCAGTGAGGAGCCCCCACCGGGAGGACGTACTGTTGTATCCTACTGGCTTACCTGCCAGTGAGGAGCCCCCACTGGGAGGACATACTGTTGTATCCTACTGACTCACCTCACCCAGTGAGGAGCCCCCACCGGGAGGACGTACTGTTGTATCCTACTGGCTCACCTGCCAGTGAGGAGCCCCCACCGGGAGGACGTACTGTTGTATCCTACTGGCTTACCTGCCAGTGAGGAGCCTCCACCGGGAGGACGTACTGTTGTATCCTACTGGCTTACCTGCCAGTACTGGCTTACCTGCCAGTGAGGAGCCTCCACTGGGAGGACGTACTGTTGTATCCTACTGACTTACCTCACCCAGTGAGGAGCCCCCACCGGGAGGACGTACTGTTGTATCCTACTGACTCACCTCACCCAGTGAGCTGTTGGTCATTTGTTTATAAGATGTTTTATGCCAGGTTTATTTGCAGACCTGTAGTTTCTGCTACCGTACTGTCTAGACAGATGAACGGTTCATGGTTTACTTAAGATCCCAGAGTTCTGTTTCTTTGCTCACGATGTGTTTAACTTGCTTTACTGTGTGAGTGGCTCTGGATCAGGGGTGGGCAACTGTGATGATGGTGAGGACCACTATATTTCCACCTTCACTCCAGAGGGCCACTATATTTACACCTTCACTCCAGAGGGCCACTATATTTCCACCTTCACTCCAGAGGACCACTATATTTCCACCTTCACTCCAGAGGACCACTATATTTACACCTTCACTCCAGAGGGCCACTATATTTCCACCTTCACTCCAGAGGACCACTATATTTCCACCTTCACTCCAGAGGACCACTATATTTCCACCTT
This sequence comes from Nannobrachium achirus, assembly GCF_963921795.1. NCBI lineage: Eukaryota > Metazoa > Chordata > Actinopteri > Myctophiformes > Myctophidae > Nannobrachium > Nannobrachium achirus. The sequence continues at coordinate 75,671,244 of NC_137812.1, read as the reverse complement.
CACTCCAGAGGGCCACTATATTTCCACCTTCACTCCAGAGGGCCACTATATTTCCACCTTCACTCCAGAGGGCCACTATATTTCCACCTTCACTCCAGAGGGCCACTATATTTCCACCTTCACTCCAGAGGGCCACTATATTTCCACCTTCACTCCAGAGGGCCACTATATTTCCACCTTCACTCCAGAGGGCCACTATATATCCACCTTCACTCCAGAGGGCCACTATATTTCCACCTTCACTCCAGAGGGCCACTATATATCCACCTTCACTCCAGAGGGCCACTATATTTCCACCTTCACTCCAGAGGGCCACTATATTTCCACCTTCACTCCAGAGGGCCACTATATTTCCACCTTCACTCCAGAGGGCCACTATATTTCCACCTTCACTCCAGAGGGCCACTATATTTCCACCTTCACTCCAGAGGGCCACTATATATCCACCTTCACTCCAGAGGGCCACTATATTTCCACCTTCACTCCAGAGGGCCACTATATTTCCACCTTCACTCCAGAGGGCCACTATATTTCCACCTTCACTCCAGAGGGCCACTATATTTCCACCTTCACTCCAGAGGGCCACTATATATCCACCTTCACTCCAGAGGGCCACTATATTTCCACCTTCACTCCAGAGGGCCACTAGCCTAGTAAACGACCAACTTCCGTTCTCCAGGAGGATTCCAGAAGATTGGTCTAGCATGATCCCCTGCAGAACCATTTAGTGGGCGGGAGCAGAGGGCGGGCGCAGTAGCTTTGACAGACAACCCCTTCAGCCAATCACCGTATAGCTAGCTAACTGCTAGCTTGCTACTGTGTTAGCTTACTAGGAAGAATCATGGGAAGAATAACAAGTACAATATCAACAACTGCAAACTGTTCCGTTTTTATGGACTTTTCCAGATGAAATGAAAGGCAACAACACAATCTAAAGGTACAGTTAACACCAATTATAGACCTACGTCTTGTGAATGTTATCAGTCCTTTGCATTTTATAGAACTACCAATGTATTAGCATTGCTAGCTCCTTTCCCTATAGACATGCTAGCGATATTTTCCTGTGGAGCACCTTTTATTATAGGCCTAACCCGAACTCAACATTATATCAAAGTTACATTTTAAATGTAAACCACTACGATGTTTTATGCTGTGTTGTTGCTGTATAGTGGCCGTGCAGGTTTGATTTGAATACTAATGGAGTGAGCAATAAGCTTGTCCCACGAGCCAATCTCTCCCAAAATTAGCATATAATTCGGTGTGAATGAGCCACTACAATGTCCCTTTTATAGGCTAACTAGGAATATAATATGCACTGTATATTTTACCCCTTGGTCTTTGTAGAAATGTAACGGTTAGCAACAACACTCAATGGTATTTATCTATAATATGCACTGTACATTTTACCCCCTTGGTCTTTGTAGAAATGTAACAGTTAGCAACAACACTCAATGGTATTTATCTATAATATGCACTGTACATTTTACCCCTTGGTCTTTGTAGAAATGTAAAGGTTAGCAACAACACTCAATGGTATTTATCTATTAACAGGTTAGACTTCATGGATCCTGGAGAGCACAATCTTCTTGCTGGAAGGCACTGCATGTTGGAGTCTGGACCCTCTGGCTGACAACATCCCCCTGCAAAACTGTTGATTTCATCATTATAATACCCACCACAAATACAAATCGCTTAGCCTCCTTTTGAAACAATGTACCTTTTTTTTTGCAAACTGTTAATAAAGTATTCAAACACACATGGATGATAATGCCTTAATTATATTGTAATTTAAGAACCACAGGATTAGATGTCAATTTCCTTTGTGCAGGTACATGTGTTTAATGTCATGTGAATAGGCATGAAACTTTAGAAAAACAGCTGCAGTTTGATTAGGTATGGTTCCTTTAATGTAAATGTTTCACAGGTTGAGGACAAAAAAGTGGACATCTTCATCATGTTCCTATGAGAGGAATGAAGGATTCTTATCACTGATATTTATTGAGACCATACAAATATTAAAATATTGTCAGATGGCAGCAGCACCAGCATGTGGAAACCCTTCCTGGCTCCTGATACAGACGTCTCTAGTCATCCCGCCACAACCTAGAGGAGAAATACAAAAAAATATATACACATGAGTGTCATGATATATTCCCCAATGCATCTCAAAAGTTTCACAAACGCTTTATATCTGTTTCAAATGTCAAGGTCTCCCCTTAACAGTTTATAAATGGAACCAAATGTATGCTGTTAAAGTTACAGACCTGTATGGGTCAATTTAGACCCCCCTAAAGGAACTCACAGATCGAGCCCCACTTTGAGAACCCCTGTTTTAGGTCTATATGGCTACAACATGGCTGTTTAATTCGTTGTAGGCCTATGGGTTAATTCATTTATTTTCATTATATCTACAAAGAATAACGGCCCGTTCACGCCAATAATTAAGTGTGAACGACCTATAGGCTTTGAATATTTGCATTTAGATTTTGTCAGATCTGTTGATATTGGCCACAAAGGATTCGCACCTTCCATGATAAATACATGTTTTCTCATGCCAATAAAGCTCCTTTGAATTGATAAATACAATGGGGGGAAAAATCGCTGTCATTAGCATTTGTTAGCTTCCATTCAGTACCACTACATGTTCATAGTAGTACAATGCTAAACTACTTGCTAACATTAGCAAGACAACAAGATTGCAAAGCCATATATATATTATAGTCTTGACTGTAGGCCTACCTTTCAAAATTAAATGTTGCCTTTCATCTGGAGAAACTCAACGGAGATAAAAAGATAACAGCCTTTCCATCAGTATTTCCAAGGTGCGTGGTCCACTAGTTGAGAAACACTTGTGCAGAAGACGGCCTCGCTTAGCAGTGACATCATAGACTCCACTGATAGGCCAACGTGCGCTCCACAAGTGCATTCTCCTGCTCCTGTTTAAGTTCTTTTATTGTGTCTATTTCTGCAATTTCTGCTTTTTTTATACTAACGTTAATGTAACGGACAGATCCGCTGCTTAGCGCCGCCATCTTTGTTATGATGAAGGGAGAGAGTCGGTTGCTGTGAAGAAACGTCATCAAAGCCCTTATTGGCTTAGGTGCGCTGTCAATCACAGAGCCCCCGAGGGCCGACGCTGATTGGTCCGTCCGACTTTTGAGGACTTATAACCAGCCCACATTCCAATCATTCCAGACTCTCTTGCAAGAAACACATGAAATGGTTTCTGGAAGAGGGGCGGGTACGAGGCTAGAGGGCCACTATATTTCCACCTTCACTCCAGAGGGCCACTATATTTCCACCTTCACTCCAGAGGGCCACTATATTTCCACCTTCACTCCAGAGGGCCACTATATTTCCACCTTCACTCCAGAGGACCACTATATTTCCACCTTCACTCCAGAGGGCCACTATATTTCCACCTTCACTCCAGAGGGCCACTATATTTCCACCTTCACTCCAGAGGGCCACTATATTTCCACCTTCACTCCAGAGGACCACTATATTTCCACCTTCACTCCAGAGGGCCACTATATTTCCACCTTCACTCCAGAGGGCCACTATATTTCCACCTTCACTCCAGAGGACCACTATATTTCCACCTTCACTCCAGAGGGCCACTATATTTCCACCTTCACTCCAGAGGGCCACTATATTTCCACCTTCACTCCAGAGGACCACTATATTTCCACCTTCACTCCAGAGGGCCACTATATTTCCACCTTCACTCCAGAGGGCCACAATGCATATTGCTACGTCCTACTTTGTCATTCTAGTATCTCATACAAAAGAAGCAAAAATAGCAGATCTACAAGCTCAAATGCATCGCGCTGCGATGCGTTTTGAGCTTGTAGATCGGCTATTTTTGCTTCTTTTGAATTGGACTCCTGAATTATATTTTGTTATTTTTTTATTGGAATCCTGAAATCAAAACATTTTGATTTAATTTCAAACTCATTTAGTTATATACTCATGTTAAGTTTATGAACTTAAATACAAATACATTGGACATAAAGAAATACCTTTTAATACTACTATACTAGTCATTAAGCTACCAATATTGACCGGCGGAATTAAAGCAGGTCATGTTTGGTATTGTAACAGCTGAAATCAATAATATCAGTATTCTGGTATTAACCTGCGGGCCACATTAAGTGTAGGTGGGGGCCGCATGTGGCTCCCGGGCCGCCAGTTGCCCATGTATGCTCTGGATTAAAATGCCAGCACTGTAAATTGAAAGAACAGAATCATATTGGGAGGTTTTTGTACCGGGAGAACCAAGATGAATTAAGCTTCAAGAGGAAACATGTTGATTTGCTCGTTGCCCAAAAGTAGGGCAGGGAAATTAATATTTGACAACCGTAACAAGTCTGTGCCTGTGCCTGTGCATGCACGTTCGTGCGTGTGTGCGTACGAGCGAGCGTGCTTGCGTGCAAGAGAGTTTTGCAGGATAAAAGGTAAAGTGTTTGTTTGTCTCAGCCTGATAACGATGGAAAGGAAATGGATCTGTTTGTTTATTCTTAATGAGAGCAACACAGTGACAGTACCTGAACGTCCCTCTGTCAAACGTGTCCTCTGTATCATTCCAATATGAACGTCCCGCGGCCCCGGGTTCTTGATCATAGCACTAACTGTATCGTTTCAATATGAACGTCCCGCGGCCCCGGGTTCTTGATCATAGCACTAACTGTATCGTTCCAATATGAACTCCCTGCGGCCCCGGGTTCTTGATCATAGCACTAACTGTATCGTTTCAATATGAACGCCCTGCGGCCCCAGGTTCTTGATCATAGCACTAACTGTATCGTTTCAATATGAACGCCCAGCGGCCCCGGGTTCTTGATCATAGCACTAACTGTATCGTTTCAATATGAACGCCCCGCGGCCCCGGGTTCTTGATCATAGCACTAACTGTATCGTTTCAATATGAACGTCCCGCGGCCCCGGGTTCTTGATCATAGCACTAACTGTATCGTTTCAATATGAACGTCCCGCGGCCCCGGGTTCTTGATCATAGCACTAACTGTATCGTTCCAATATGAACGCCCTGTGGCCCCGGGTTCTTGATCATAGCACTAACTGTATCGTTTCAATATGAACGCCCTGTGGCCCCGGGTTCTTGATCATAGCACTAACTGTATCGTTTCAATATGAACGCCCTGCGGCCCCGGGTTCTTGATCATAGCACTAACTGTATCGTTTCAATATGAATGCCCTGTGGCCCCGGGTTCTTGATCATAGCACTAACTGTATCGTTTCAATATGAATGCCCCACGGCCCCGGGTTCTTGATCATAGCACTAACTGTATCGTTTCAATATGAACGCCCTGCGGCCCCGGGTTCTTGATCATAGCACTAACTGTATCGTTTCAATATGAACGCCCTGTGGCCCCGGGTTCTTGATCATAGCACTAACTGTATCGTTCCAATATGAACGCCCTGTGGCCCCGGGTTCTTGATCATAGCACTAACTGTATCGTTTCAATATGAACGCCCTGTGGCCCCGGGTTCTTGATCATAGCACTAACTGTATCGTTCCAATATGAACGCCCTGCGGCCCCGGGTTCTTGATCATAGCACTAACTGTATCGTTTCAATATGAATGCCCTGTGGCCCCGGGTTCTTGATCATAGCACTAACTGTATCGTTTCAATATGAATGCCCTGTGGCCCCGGGTTCTTGATCATAGCACTAACTGTATCGTTTCAATATGAATGCCCCACGGCCCCGGGTTCTTGATCATAGCACTAACTGTATCGTTCCAATATGAACGCCCTGTGGCCCCGGGTTCTTGATCATAGCACTAACTGTATCGTTTCAATATGAACGCCCTGCGGCCCCGGGTTCTTGATCATAGCACTAACTGTATCGTTTCAATATGAACGCCCTGCGGCCCCGGGTTCTTGATCATAGCACTAACTGTATCGTTTCAATATGAACGCCCTGCGGCCCCGGGTTCTTGATCATAGCACTAACTGTATCGTTTCAATATGAATGCCCTGTGGCCCCGGGTTCTTGATCATAGCACTAACTGTATCGTTTCAATATGAATGCCCCACGGCCCCGGGTTCTTGATCATAGCACTAACTGTATCGTTTCAATATGAACGCCCTGCGGCCCCGGGTTCTTGATCATAGCACTAACTGTATCGTTTCAATATGAATGCCCTGTGGCCCCGGGTTCTTGATCATAGCACTAACTGTATCGTTTCAATATGAACGCCCAGCGGCCCCGGGTTCTTGATCATAGCACTAACTGTATCGTTTCAATATGAACGTCCCGCGGCCCCGGGTTCTTGATCATAGCACTAACTGTATCGTTTCAATATGAACGCCCTGCGGCCCCGGGTTCTTGATCATAGCACTAACTGTATCGTTTCAATATGAACGCCCTGCGGCCCCGGGTTCTTGATCATAGCACTAACTGTATCGTTTCAATATGAATGCCCTGTGGCCCCGGGTTCTTGATCATAGCACTAACTGTATCGTTTCAATATGAACGCCCAGCGGCCCCGGGTTCTTGATCATAGCACTAACTGTATCGTTTCAATATGAACGTCCCGCGGCCCCGGGTTCTTGATCATAGCACTAACTGTATCGTTTCAATATGAACGCCCTGCGGCCCCGGGTTCTTGATCATAGCACTAACTGTATCGTTTCAATATGAACGCCCTGCGGCCCCGGGTTCTTGATCATAGCACTAACTGTATCGTTTCAATATGAATGCCCTGCGGCCCCGGGTTCTTGATCATAGCACTAACTGTATCGTTTCAATATGAATGCCCTGTGGCCCCGGGTTCTTGATCATAGCACTAACTGTATCGTTTCAATATGAACGCCCAGCGGCCCCGGGTTCTTGATCATAGCACTAACTGTATCGTTTCAATATGAACGTCCCGCGGCCCCGGGTTCTTGATCATAGCACTAACTGTATCGTTTCAATATGAACGCCCTGCGGCCCCGGGTTCTTGATCATAGCACTAACTGTATCGTTTCAATATGAACGCCCTGCGGCCCCGGGTTCTTGATCATAGCACTAACTGTATCGTTTCAATATGAATGCCCTGTGGCCCCGGGTTCTTGATCATAGCACTAACTGTATCGTTTCAATATGAACGCCCAGCGGCCCCGGGTTCTTGATCATAGCACTAACTGTATCGTTTCAATATGAACGTCCCGCGGCCCCGGGTTCTTGATCATAGCACTAACTGTATCGTTTCAATATGAACGCCCTGCGGCCCCGGGTTCTTGATCATAGCACTAACTGTATCGTTTCAATATGAACGCCCTGCGGCCCCGGGTTCTTGATCATAGCACTAACTGTATCGTTTCAATATGAACGCCCTGTGGCCCCGGGTTCTTGATCATAGCACTAACTGTATCGTTTCAATATGAACGCCCTGTGGCCCCGGGTTCTTGATCATAGCACTAACTGTATCGTTCCAATATGAACGCCCCGCGGCCCCGGGTTCTTGATCATAGCACTAACTGTATCGTTTCAATATTAACGCCCTGTGGCCCCGGGTTCTTGATCATAGCACTAACTGTATCATTCCAATATGAACGCCCTGTGGCCCCGGGTTCTTGATCATAGCACTAACTGTATCGTTTCAATATGAACGTCCCGCGGCCCCGGGTTCTTGATCATAGCACTAACTGTATCGTTTCAATATGAACGCCCTGTGGCCCCGGGTTCTTGATCATAGCACTAACTGTATCGTTCCAATATGAACGCCCTGTGGCCCCGGGTTCTTGATCATAGCACTAACTGTATCGTTTCAATATGAATGCCCAGCGGCCCCGGGTTCTTGATCATAGCACTAACTGTATCGTTTCAATATGAACGCCCTGTGGCCCCGGGTTCTTGATCATAGCACTAACTGTATCGTTTCAATATGAATGCCCTGTGGCCCCGGGTTCTTGATCATAGCACTAACTGTATCGTTTCAATATGAACGCCCTGTGGCCCCGGGTTCTTGATCATAGCACTAACTGTATCGTTTCAATATGAACGCCCTGCGGCCCCGGGTTCTTGATCATAGCACTAACTGTATCGTTTCAATATGAATGCCCTGCGGCCCCGGGTTCTTGATCATAGCACTAACTGTATCGTTTCAATATGAATGCCCTGTGGCCCCGGGTTCTTGATCATAGCACTAACTGTATCGTTTCAATATGAACGCCCAGCGGCCCCGGGTTCTTGATCATAGCACTAACTGTATCGTTTCAATATGAACGTCCCGCGGCCCCGGGTTCTTGATCATAGCACTAACTGTATCGTTTCAATATGAACGCCCTGCGGCCCCGGGTTCTTGATCATAGCACTAACTGTATCGTTTCAATATGAACGCCCTGCGGCCCCGGGTTCTTGATCATAGCACTAACTGTATCGTTTCAATATGAATGCCCTGTGGCCCCGGGTTCTTGATCATAGCACTAACTGTATCGTTTCAATATGAACGCCCAGCGGCCCCGGGTTCTTGATCATAGCACTAACTGTATCGTTTCAATATGAACGTCCCGCGGCCCCGGGTTCTTGATCATAGCACTAACTGTATCGTTTCAATATGAACGCCCTGCGGCCCCGGGTTCTTGATCATAGCACTAACTGTATCGTTTCAATATGAACGCCCTGCGGCCCCGGGTTCTTGATCATAGCACTAACTGTATCGTTTCAATATGAACGCCCTGTGGCCCCGGGTTCTTGATCATAGCACTAACTGTATCGTTTCAATATGAACGCCCTGTGGCCCCGGGTTCTTGATCATAGCACTAACTGTATCGTTTCAATATGAACGCCCTGTGGCCCCGGGTTCTTGATCATAGCACTAACTGTATCGTTCCAATATGAACGCCCCGCGGCCCCGGGTTCTTGATCATAGCACTAACTGTATCGTTTCAATATTAACGCCCTGTGGCCCCGGGTTCTTGATCATAGCACTAACTGTATCATTCCAATATGAACGCCCTGTGGCCCCGGGTTCTTGATCATAGCACTAACTGTATCGTTTCAATATGAACGTCCCGCGGCCCCGGGTTCTTGATCATAGCACTAACTGTATCGTTTCAATATGAACGCCCTGTGGCCCCGGGTTCTTGATCATAGCACTAACTGTATCGTTCCAATATGAACGCCCTGTGGCCCCGGGTTCTTGATCATAGCACTAACTGTATCGTTTCAATATGAATGCCCAGCGGCCCCGGGTTCTTGATCATAGCACTAACTGTATCGTTTCAATATGAACGCCCAGCGGCCCCGGGTTCTTGATCATAGCACTAACTGTATCGTTTCAATATGAACGCCCTGTGGCCCCGGGTTCTTGATCATAGCACTAACTGTATCGTTTCAATATGAATGCCCTGTGGCCCCGGGTTCTTGATCATAGCACTAACTGTATCGTTTCAATATGAACGCCCTGTGGCCCCGGGTTCTTGATCATAGCACTAACTGTATCGTTTCAATATGAACGCTCTGCGGCCCCGGGTTCTTGATCATAGCACTAACTGTATCGTTCCAATATGAACGCCCTGTGGCCCCGGGTTCTTGATCATAGCACTAACTGTATCGTTCCAATATGAACGCCCTGTGGCCCCGGGTTCTTGATCATAGCACTAACTGTATCGTTTCAATATGAACGCCCTGTGGCCCCGGGTTCTTGATCATAGCACTAACTGTATCGTTTCAATATGAATGCCCTGTGGCCCCGGGTTCTTGATCATAGCACTAACTGTATCGTTCCAATATGAACGCCCTGTGGCCCCGGGTTCTTGATCATAGCACTAACTGTATCGTTCCAATATGAACGCCCTGTGGCCCCGGGTTCTTGATCATAGCACTAACTGTATCGTTCCAATATGAACGCCCTGTGGCCCCGGGTTCTTGATCATAGCACTAACTGTATCGTTCCAATATGAACGCCCTGTGGCCCCGGGTTCTTGATCATAGCACTAACTGTATCGTTCCAATATGAACGCCCAGCGGCCCCGGGTTCTTGATCATAGCACTAACTGTATCGTTCCAATATGAACGCCCAGCGGCCCCGGGTTCTTGATCATAGCACTAACTGTATCGTTCCAATATGAACGCCCAGCGGCCCCGGGTTCTTGATCATAGCACTAACTGTATCGTTCCAATATGAACGTCCCGCGGCCCCGGGTTCTTGATCATAGCACTAACTGTATCGTTTCAATATGAACGCCCAGCGGCCCCGGGTTCTTGATCATAGCACTAACTGTATCGTTCCAATATGAACGCCCTGTGGCCCCGGGTTCTTGATCATAGCACTAACTGTATCGTTTCAATATGAACGCCCTGTGGCCCCGGGTTCTTGATCATAGCACTAACTGTATCGTTCCAATATGAACGCCCTGTGGCCCCGGGTTCTTGATCATAGCACTAACTGTATCGTTCCAATATGAACGCCCTGTGGCCCCGGGTTCTTGATCATAGCACTAACTGTATCGTTTCAATATGAACGCCCAGCGGCCCCGGGTTCTTGATCATAGCACTAACTGTATCGTTCCAATATGAACGCCCTGTGGCCCCGGGTTCTTGATCATAGCACTAACTGTATCGTTTCAATATGAACGCCCTGTGGCCCCGGGTTCTTGATCATAGCACTACAGCGTAGAAAAGCATCTAAAAGTAGCAGATATAGAGGCACGGTGGCGCAGTGGTTAGCACTTTGCCTCACAGCTAGAAGGTCCTGGGTTCGATTCCCGCCGGGGGACACTGTGGGTGCTGGGGGCGTGTTCCTCCCTCCGCGTCATCAGTGCCCACACCCTAGGTGGGGTTGGCGATAGGGCCTTACTTTGTGGAGTTTGCATGTTCTCCCTGTGTCTCCTAGGGTTGATACCCTCACAAAAACATGCAGTAATCCTGGTCTCAATAATGCCTCCCCCTGGCCAGCCGGGGCGCCTGATGGAGGGGAAAGGAACTGGTTGGAATAACGTGTTCCTTCCACAGTATACAGTATGGTGTTTTAAACAGTAACAGATACAGTATACAGTATGGTGTTTTAAACAGTAACAGATACAGTAGTATACAGTATGGTGTTTTAAACAGTAACAGATACAGTATACAGTATGGTGTTTTAAACAGTAACAGATACAGTAGTATACAGTATGGTGTTTTAAACAGTAACAGATACAGTATACAGTATGGTGTTTTAAACAGTAACAGATACAGTATACAGTATGATGTTTTAAACAGTAACAGATACAGTAGTATACAGTATGATGTTTTAAACAGTAACAGATACAGTAGTATACAGTATGATGTTTTAAACAGTAACAGATACAGTAGTATACAGTATGATGTTTTAAACAGTAACAGATACAGTAGTATACAGTATGATGTTTTAAACAGTAACAGATACAGTAGTATACAGTATGGTGTTTTAAACAGTAACAGATACAGTATACAGTATGATGTTTTAAACAGTAACAGATACAGTAGTATACAGTATGATGTTTTAAACAGTAACAGATACAGTAGTATACAGTATGATGTTTTAAACAGTAACAGATACAGTAGTATACAGTATGATGTTTTAAACAGTAACAGATACAGTAGTATACAGTATGATGTTTTAAACAGTAACAGATACAGTAGTATACAGTATGGTGTATTAAACAGTAACAGATACAGTAGTATACAGTATGGTGTATTAAACAGTAACAGATACAGTAGTATACAGTATGGTGTATTAAACAGTAACCGATACAGTAGTATACAGTATGATGTTTTAAACAGTAACAGATACAGTAGTATACAGTATGGTGTTTTAAACAGTAACAGATACAGTAGTATACAGTACGGCCTCTCACAGTGATCAGTAACAATGTTCAGTAACCTGAACACTCACCTCTCCAGCCCCCTGAGAGAACATGACCTACATAACACATCCACACAGTCTGACTGTACCCTGGTCATTTGTTCTCAGGCTTTTTTCTTTTCTTTATTTTTCATGTCCAGATCGAGGCATTGTAAGAACAGGTTCTCTTCTCTCCTGTCTGTACAGTCAGCTGTATGTCCAGATTGAGTTAGTCTCCTCTGTCTATACATGTTGTCCAGATTGAGTTAGTCTACTCTGTCTATACATGTCCAGATTGAGTTAGTCTCCTCTGTCTATACATGTCCAGATTGAGTTATTCTCCTCTGTCTATACATGTCCAGATTGAGTTAGTCTCCTCTGTCTATACATGTCCAGATTGAGTTAGTCTCCTCTGTCTATACATGTCCAGATTGAGTTAGTCTCCTCTGTCTATACATGTCCAGATTGAGAACAGGGTCTTTCTTCTGGGGAACATGTATAGTATACAGTTGGAGGTACAGCATTGTGTAAACAGAGCTATCTCACATTGTGTGTACAGTCTATACAGGGTGAAGCATTTTTGAGCAAATAGGAGCATTTGTTTTTCTCAATACGATTTCCAGTGTTTTTCAACCACTGTGTCTGGGGACCTTTGGTGTGCCCCTGAGAAGGGTCAAGTGTGACCCTTGAAACTGCTTGAAAGCCAGCTTGAAAGCCAGTATTTATCATTTTAAAAATGATTTAAACTAGTGAAAAACTATTACAGTTTTCACTACTGTTGTGCGACAGCAGCCAACAAAAAGATTGAGAACCACTGGTCTAAATGATGCCAGGTAACCTTGGGCATGGGTGCCAAGGCTGGCACAGGGGAGGGCGATGACTGGAACACTGGAACACTTGTGTATCATTATTTTATGCTTTAACTATTGAAAAATAGCAGATATACAAGCTCACAGCACGGCACCGAGTGCCGCGCTGTGAGCTTGTAGATCTGCTATTTTTGAAAAATCGTGAAAATTTGAATTTTGACCCGATTCTATAAGTGTCTTTTGAATCCTTCTAATGTTTTTTGAAAAACCCTATGTTTCTATGTCAGCAATCTGGCCAGCCATTGTCAAAGAAAAGGTCCTTTTCACTTCGTCCAGGGTGAAGAGCTATTCACTTCACCGAGGTGTAGTTTTCTAGCTATCACCTAAACATACATAACAAAGCCTACAGTAGGTGATAGCTAGAAAACTACAACGAGGTGAAGTGAATAGCTCTTCACCCTGGACTCTGTTAGAGCCTTAAGACTCCCTGAATCGGGAGATAAGCGACCGTCAGGTCTCATACGCAAACTTTAGAAGACAATCGTAGCCAATCAGGAGGGAATATGGGAAATGGGACAGATCCATGCTGATGACATGACAGAGATTCTGTGTACCGCTTTGCGTGATTTTAGGGCAACATCTGTAGGAGCAGTGTCCAAAAATGGGTTTTGCAAGAATCGGCCTCATGGTGGCGCTAGAAGAGGGGCATGTGAGAAATGAGGGGTGAGGTTGTGGTTTGGCAGCCTAGGAGTGTGTGTGCAAAGTTTGGCATGGATAGGTGGCAGAGATATGAGTAGGGGAAAAGTGTGACGTGACGGACAGACTGACTGACGTCGTAATCGTTTTCCATGCTGAAAAATGCTCTTACAATCGGAATGGGTTTTGATCCATGTAAGTTGTGCATTGGGAATACAAACCATGCACTCCAACGATGCGTGGACAGTTCTTGCCTATAGCAGTGGTAATAATAATAATAATAATAATAATAAGTGTGACAGGGTCTGTAATGCTTCGATTTGATGAAAGCACCGCTGGTATGAAATAAAGACCAACCAAGACCCTTGGTATCCTGCATGAACCCTTAATACCCCGGGTCACGGCAGGAGGGCCATGACCCCTTAATGTAACGGGTCACGGCAGGATGGCCATGACCCCTTAATGTGGTCATGGAGCTGCTGTACCAGCCTGGGGAGGGGAAAACTCACATGTCCAAAGAAATGATAGCAAGTGGAAAAAAAGCTATGGTGGAAAAAAGTATCAATACTGCCATGTTACAAGTAAAAGTCCTGAATTCAAAATGTACTTGAGTAAAAGTACAAAAGGTATTGGCATAAAAATGTACTTAAAAGAGTAGTTCACCCCAAAATGACCTTTTCTCTAGTCATGCCATGGATAATATATTTTTTTATATTATAAATAATAATATATTTTTGTATTCCTAAAACAATAATTTTATCACAATAAATGTAACCCCAAATGCATGTATTACCCCCATTGAAGTAGATTATTGTTTTAGGAATGCGAAAGAAGCCAAAACATATTATTGTACTCAAGTCTCCATGGGTTGAGTAATCAATAGAGAAAGAGTCATTTATGGGGTGAACTACTCCTTTAAGCGTGAGAAGAATGGGAGATACGAGGTGTGAGCGGGACACACAGGAAAGGGTTAAATGTCTCTACGACAGTACCGTATATCCTCTGTATTGTAATGTCTCTACAACAGTACCGTATATCCTCTGCATTGTAATGTCTCTACAACAGTACCGTATATCCTCTGTATTGTAATCTGTAATCCCTGTTCAATCCCTGACAACACAACAGGCCATTACAGCCTGCTGGGCTTAATCCAGAATGGCTTTAACACAATGCTTCAATCTGGACATTCAGAGGAGAATAACTCAATCTGGACATACAGCTGTATGTATGGACAGGAGAGAATAACTCAATCTGGCCATACAGCTGTATGTATGGACAGGAGAGAATAACTCAGTCTGGACATACAGCTGTATGTATGGACAGGAGAGAATAACTCAATCTGGCCATACAGCTGTATGTATGGACAGGAGAGAATAACTCAATCTGGCCATACAGCTGTATGTATGGACAGGAGAGAATAACTCAGTCTGGACATACAGCTGTATGTATGGACAGGAGAGAATAACTCAATCTGGCCATACAGCTGTATGTATGGACAGGAGAGAATAACTCAATCTGGCCATACAACTGTATGTATGGACAGGAGAGAATAACTCAATCTGGCCATACAGCTGTATGTATGGACAGGAGAGAATAACTCAATCTGGCCATACAGCTGTATGTATGGACAGGAGAGAATAACTCAATCTGGACATACAGCTGTATGTATGGACAGGAGAGAATAACTCAATCTGGACATACAGCTGTATGTATGGACAGGAGAGAATAACTCAATCTGGCCATACAGCTGTATGTATGGACAGGAGAGAATAACTCAATCTAGACATACAGCTGTATGTATGGACGGGAGAGAATAACTCAATCTAGACATACAGTTGTATGTATGGACGGGAGAGAATAACTCAATCTAGACATACAGCTGTATGTATAGACGGGAGAGAATAACTCAATCTGGACATACAGCTGTATGTATGGACAGGAGAGAATAACTCAATCTAGACATACAGCTGTATGTATGGACAGGAGAGAATAACTCAGTCTGGACATACAGCTGTATGTATGGACAGGAGAGAATAACTCAGTCTAGACATACAGCTGTATGTATGGACAGGAGAGAATAACTCAATCTGGACATACAGCTGTATGTATGGACAGGAGAGAATAACTCAATCTAGACATACAGCTGTATGTATGGACAGAGAGAATAACTCAATCTAGACATAGAGCTGTATGTATGGACAGGAGAGAATAACTCAATCTGGACATACAGCTGTATGTATGGACAGAGAGAATAACTCAATCTGGACATAAGCTGTATGTATGGACAGGAGAGAATAACTCAATCTGGACATACAGCTGTATGTATGGACAGGAGAGAATAACTCAGTCTGGACATACAGCTGTATGTATGGACAGGAGAGAATAACTCAATCTGGACATACAGCTGTATGTATGGACAGGAGAGAATAACTCAATCTGGACATACAGCTGTATGTATGGACAGGAGAGAATAACTCAATCTGGACATACAGCTGTATGTATGGACAGGAGAGAATAACTCAATCTGGACATACAGCTGTATGTATGGACAGGAGAGAATAACTCAGTCTAGACATACAGCTGTATGTATGGACAGGAGAGAATAACTCAGTCTAGACATACAGCTGTATGTATGGACAGGAGAGAATAACTCAATCTAGACATACAGCTGTATGTATGGACAGGAGAGAATAACTCAATCTGGACATACAGCTGTATGTATGGACAGGAGAGAATAACTCAATCTGGACATACAGCTGTATGTATGGACAGGAGAGAATAACTCAGTCTAGACATACAGCTGTATGTATGGACAGGAGAGAATAACTCAGTCTAGACATACAGCTGTATGTATGGACAGGAGAGAATAACTCAGTCTAGACATACAGCTGTATGTATGGACAGGAGAGAATAACTCAATCTGGCCATACAGCTGTATGTATGGACAGGAGAGAATAACTCAATCTGGACATACAGCTGTATGTATGGACAGGAGAGAATAACTCAATCTGGACATACAGCTGTATGTATGGACAGAGAGAATAACTCAATCTGGACATACAGCTGTATGTATGGACAGGAGAGAATAACTCAATCTGGACATACAGCTGTATGTATGGACAGGAGAGAATAACTCAGTCTGGACATACAGCTGTATGTATGGACAGGAGAGAATAACTCAATCTGGACATACAGCTGTATGTATGGACAGGAGAGAATAACTCAATCTGGACATACAGCTGTATGTATGGACAGGAGAGAATAACTCAATCTGGACATACAGCTGTATGTATGGACAGAGAGAATAACTCAATCTGGACATACAGCTGTATGTATGGACAGGAGAGAATAACTCAATCTAGACATACAGCTGTATGTATGGACAGGAGAGAATAACTCAATCTAGACATACAGCTGTATGTATGGACAGAGAGAATAACTCAATCTGGACATACAGCTGTATGTATGGACAGGAGAGAATAACTCAATCTGGACATACAGCTGTATGTATGGACAGGAGAGAATAACTCAATCTGGACATACAGCTGTATGTATGGACAGGAGAGAATAACTCAGTCTGGCCATACAGCTGTATGTATGGACAGGAGAGAATAACTCAATCTGGACATACAGCTGTATGTATGGACAGGAGAGAATAACTCAATCTGGACATACAGCTGTATGTATGGACAGGAGAGAATAACTCAATCTAGACATACAGCTGTATGTATGGACAGGAGAGAATAACTCATTCTGGACATACAGCTGTATGTATGGACAGGAGAGAATAACTCAATCTGGACATACAGCTGTATGTATGGACAGGAGAGAATAACTCAGTCTGGCCATACAGCTGTATGTATGGACAGAGAGAATAACTCAATCTGGACATACAGCTGTATGTATGGACAGGAGAGAATAACTCAGTCTGGCCATACAGCTGTATGTATGGACAGAGAGAATAACTCAATCTGGCCATACAGCTGTATGTATGGACGGGAGAGAATAACTCAATCTAGACATACAGCTGTATGTATGGACGGGAGAGAATAACTCAATCTAGACATACAGCTGTATGTATGGACGGGAGAGAATAACTCAATCTGGACATACAGCTGTATGTATGGACGGGAGAGAATAACTCAATCTAGACATACAGCTGTATGTATAGACGGGAGAGAATAACTCAATCTGGACATACAGCTGTATGTATAGACTCAGAATAACTCAAGGGAAGACAGACTATGCACCCACTGCACACACAATGTGGTGGAAACAGAGCTACACTTTCTAACCACCTGTCCACTATACCAAGACATCAGAGACACATACTGACCACCTGCCCACTATACCAAGACATCAGAGACACATACTGACCACCTGTCCACTGTACCAAGACATCAGAGACACATACTGACCACCTGTCCACTGTACCAAGACATCAGAGACAAATACTGACCACCTGTCCACTGTACCAAGACATCAGAGACACATACTGACCACCTGTCCACTGTACCAAGACATCAGAGACACATACTGACCACCTGTCCACTGTACCAAGACATCAGAGACAAATACTGACCACCTGTCCACTGTACCAAGACATCAGAGACACATACTGACCACCTGTCCACTGTACCAAGACATCAGAGACAAATACTGACCACCTGTCCACTGTACCAAGACATCAGAGACACATACTGACCACCTGTCCACTGTACCAAGACATCAGAGACACATACTGACCACAGATTACACACACCCAAAGGAAGAAAATGAGAAATACAACAATGTGTGAACACAGCAGCAAGATTTATTGTGAACTGTTGTGATAAAAGAAGGCTAGAGACTGGAACACAACCACCCTAAGGACTACAAATACAACCACCCTAAGGACTACAAACCATTGACTGGCATCCAGACCTACTGCACATACAGTAGAAACAGAGCTGCTACCTTTAAATGCATTTTAAATTTGCGTATTATGTCTTTTCTTTTCTTTTCTTTTCTTTGCATACTATTGAAATCGCAGTGTTTCTCAACCTTTTTTCTGCATGGGCACACTTTTCATGTCCCAAGAATCCATGGTCACACCAACATAATACGGGGGTGTAAATATCGTCACTGTCGGGAAGAAACCTTGTATCTCCAAGTTTCAAATGCCTACCAGTGCCCACTCGTCCAGATGGCCAGTCATAATAAAAATATGGTGCCCAGATGTCCCACTAGTATTCGTGTGGCAAGTGGGCAACATAGAACCTGGGGAACATAGGTACGGTCCCTAGTGCAAGGGTCTTCAACAAGGGGTCCTCAGAGTTACTACAGGGGGTCCTCCAAATCTTTGTGTGATAGAAAACTTTATTTTTTTTTATTAACCACTTGAACCATAGCATCCATATTCGAAGAACTTAAGCCAAAAATAGCAGATCTAACAAGCTCACAACACCACGCAGCGCGAGGAGTCGTGAGCTTGTAGATCTGCTATTTTTGGAGAAGAGGTTTGGTGTAGAGGGGAAAAAGAGCAGACTAAGTACAGAGTGAAAGGTCAAGTTTATTAAGTATTGACGGTTCAAGTGGTTAAATATCTGAAAACACACATTGACATGAATCCAAAATACACTGATGATTGTGCTGTCAAACAATGAAACTATATGGAATCTATAAACAGGTTGTGGGGGTCCCTGCTTCATCTCTCTCTCAACTAAGGGGTCCCTGCTTCATCTCTCTCTCAACTAAGGGGTCCCTCCCTGCTTCATCTCTCTCTCAACTAAGGGGTCCCTGCTTCATCTCTCTCTCAACTAAGGGGTCCCTCCCTGCTTCATCTCTCTCTCAACTAAGGGGTCCCTGCTTCATCTCTCTCTCTCAACTAAGGGGTCCCTGCTTCATCTCTCTCTCAACTAAGGGGTCCCTCCCTGCTTCATCTCTCTCTCAACTAAGGGGTCCCTCCCTGCTTCATCTCTCTCTCAACTAAGGGGTCCCTGCTTCATCTCTCTCTCAACTAAGGGGTCCCTGCATCATCTCTCTCTCAACTAAGGGGTCCCTGCTTCATCTCTCTCTCAACTAAGGGGTCCCTGCTTCATCTCTCTCTCAACTAAGGGGTCCCTGCTTCATCTCTCTCTCAGCTAAGGGGTCCCTGCTTCATCTCTCTCTCAACTAAGGGGTCCCTGCTTCATCTCTCTCTCAGCTAAGGGGTCCCTGCTTCATCTCTCTCTCAACTAAGGGGTCCCTGCTTCATCTCTCTCTCAGCTAAGGGGTCCCTGCTTCATCTCTCTCTCAGCTAAGGGGTCCCTGGCCTGTAAACGTTGAAGACCCCTGTAATCAAGTAGGTCAGTGCTAGGCAACCTTAGACAGGAGTGTGAGAGAGGCCTTTTCTTTTAAAATTAAACATTCAAAAAAACGTTTAGTCAGTTAAATTAAGTCCCTTCACATCTATATGCAAATTACATCCTGCACAAATTCTACAGTCATTCCCAGTCCCTCTGAGCGCGGGGGGGGGGGGGGGAGGGGGGGGTGTAGGTGGGCTGAGTCTAATGACATGGCAGATCTTCAAGCTCACAAGCGCCACACGCTGTGAGCTTGTAGATCGGCTATTTTCAGCATGCAACCTGTGTGTAAAAAAAAAAGTGTAAAATCAGCCAATCGGGGTGCCATCAAGGCAGCGCCACAATACATTTTGGTCGACAGACAGAATCAACTGTAGAGTTATTAGACTAAGTCTTGTGGCTGCGATGGTCAGCCAGCATTTATTTATCAAAACAAATTATGCTCAAAACACAGGCTGATCAGTGGAGTCCTGGGTAGCACTGGCTCCCCCTATGGACCATTTTCGAACGTTTGTAACTCAAATTTTGCTTCTGGGGGTCCCTGGAACTGAATATTTTGAGATGGGGGTCCGCTGCCAAATATATATGTCATTTTGGGGGTCCTTCACAAGAAAAGGTTTGAGAACCACTGACATGGTAGTCTCTCAAGAACAGACTAACTGAGCTCCAGTTAAGTGAAAAGGACCTTTTCTTTGATGATGGCTGGCCAGATTGCTGACATAGAAACATAGGTTTTTCAAAAAACCTTATAGAATCGGGTCAAAATTCTAATTTTCACGATTTTTCAAAAGTAGCAGATCTACAAGCTCGCAGCGCGGCACTCGGTGCCGCGCTGTGAGCTTGTATATCTGCTATTTTTCAATAGTTAAAGCATAAAATAATGATACACAATAATGTGCACCCGTTCTAAATGGGTTAAAGGACAACTTTTTTTTACAACACGGGTTAATATTTTAGATGGTCATTAGGGAAAAGAAAAGATGGGTGTTAAAATGTTTTCATTTACCGCTTTCTATTGTTTTAGTGATGTTGGGGCATGCATGCACGTGGTTGAGTATGTATTTTTAGAGACAATAAGCCCATTCCCATGATGCACCGCAATCTTTCATGGGCAGATATGTGACTTATGGGGGCTGGTGTAAATAGTAACAAAGAAATTGCCGACTTCTTGTGTCTAAAAAGACATATTTAGCCGCTTGTACGCATGCCCCCACCCACTGAAATCAAAATACTAAAATGGCTAAAACAATAGAAAGCAGTAAATGAAAACATTTTAACTTTTCTTTTCTCTAATTACAATTTAAATTTCATACCCTTGTTGTAAAACAAACAAAGTTGTCCTTTAAGCGATACGTTTGAGCATGCATTCATAGACCTGTGGTTGCTTGTTTCTCTCACATATAACCTGGCAACGCTGGTCTTAGCGGTGTTGCCAGGTCTGGCCATGTGTTCATAGACCAGGGGCGTCAATTGGGTATGGCAGGGGTATGCAGCTGCCATAACCTGGGCCAAGGGCGGAAAATAAAAGTTACTTTTACTTTTAAATATAAATCCATGAATATCTCTTTTTCTATCTACAAATGCTAAATGTAACAAAACGGTCGCTTTTATAATTATATTCTCCACACTTGTATTCTCCCCATCTTGACAAAATGGTATATTCCCAGGTTCCGCAGGTCAGCTGCACAGGTGCAATGCATTATTGTTAATTGTGTGGCACGTTTACTAACATGCCAAGTTTAGCTGCACAACCGTTCCAGGCTGCCATATCCAGCCCAAGAAACCGTAGAAACGGGGGGGAAAAAATTAAATGTACTTCTTAAAATAAATGTATCATGCCTGTTGCTAAGGTATGGCAACATGACTGGACGCCAGTATTGTTGCCATACCTTAGCTTTTTCTGAACTGACGCCACTGTCATAGACCTGGTTGCTTGTTTCTTTCGCATGTAATCTGGCAACACTCTTCTTGCCTCAGCAGTGTTCCTGTTCTGTTGCTGAAACACAGAACATGTTTGGTCAAACCAGAATGTCCACTAACTTTTAGGACACTTTTTGTAATCTGTAGCTTTGATACCAGACTGTCTGATACTGATACATTAAAGTCTGCATGGCTTTAGTTACAACTAATTAAAAACTGGAGACGATGTATAAACAGTAAACAGGGTTATGGTTTTGTTTGGAGGTTGGACTGTTGGGGTGACTGAATCTGTTTTGGTGAGTTATGACTTTTGAGCCAGCTTAATCTTTTATATACTGCAGGGGTCTTCAACGGTACGGTCTTCCCCTAGGGGTCCCGTACCCCCTGTTGAAGACCCCTGATATACAGTATCACCTGCCAGGCCGCCGTGCCAATTCATGTTATCATTTAAGATGAGTTATGGCTGCCACTGGTTGCTCTGATGTGGGTTCAGAATCAGAAGCAAGGCTGGTCGATGTTGTTTGTTGTGATTTGATTTGATTTGATGACATGTGGCTACCTGGCAGGCTGTCTGTCTGTCTGTGCATCATCTGTATGTTCTGCTATGATTTCAAATCAGATTATTTTAATGTATGACGTGAATGTACAGTAGAATGTACAGTAGAATGTACAGTAGCCTATCGATGCGTGTAAGCCCTGCAGTTAAGTTAGCCGCAAATTGCAACACTAGATTTTTTTATAATCGGATGAATCTAGGGTTGCAATACCTCCCATAGGCAGCCAGTGCATCAAAACATTATTTTGCTATCTGATTGTATTAAACGACGTCAAACTCACCAATAGTGCGGCTCTATGGAAAGCTTGGAATTTACTCTTTGTATCTGCAAAGTGTTTGTTACAGAAAAATCCACCGTTTCTATCAAGACATTTGGTTCAGGTGATTATTTTGTGCTGGAGTTTGGAAGCGCTTGTGGAAAATCGCTCAACGGTCCTGTGACCACCTGGTTCTAAATGTCACATAATGCAGGAGGCAGCGGGACGTTGCGTTATAGAAGACGAGCGCTTCTGAAGTTCAACACTTAGAAAATAAACCATGTCTGCTCGGATTTCTTGACCGAAAATAAATCATAACATGTTTACGGTGGATTTTTCTGAAACAAACACTTTGCAGATAGAAAGAGTAAATTCCAAGCTTTCCATAGAGCCGCAATATTGGTGAGTTTGACGTCGTTTAATACAATCAGATAGCAAAACAACGTTTTGATGCATTGGCTGCCTATGGGAGGTATTGCAACCCTAGATTCATCCGATTATACAAAAATCAAGTGTTGCAATTTGCGGCTAATTGGTTGCTATGATGTGGGTTCAGAATCAGAAGCAAGGCTGGTCGATGTTGTTTGTTGTGATTTGATTTGATGACATGTGATGTGGCTACCTGGCAGGCTGTCTGTCTGTCTGTCTGTCTGTCTGTGCATCATCTGTATGTTCGGCTATGATTTCAAATCAGATTATTTTAATGTATGAGGTGAATGTACAGTAGAATAGAATAGATAGAATAGAATAGAATATGGCCCCACGCCTTCGGGACGAGTTTGTCACAGTACATTTGCACATACGTGAAATTTATTCTCTGCATTTTACCCATCCTATAACAACTAGGAGCAGTGAGCAGCCATATACGGCGCTCGGGGAGCAATTATGGGTTAAGGTCTTGCTCAGGGACACATTGACACATTGCTGCCTGACCGGGAATCGAACCGGGGACAACCAGGGGAACTGGTTCCCCAGGCAGGCTCCCTAACCACTCAGCTATGGTCACCCATGACAGTAGAATGTACAGTAGAATGTACAGTAGAATGTACAGTAGCCTATCGATGCCTGTAAGCCCTGCAGTCAACCATGTGGCACTTGAAGCCTGGAAACTGGCTCGCCTCACCGGCGACGGAGAAATCTCGCTTTCGCGAACGCCCATCATTTGGACCGGAGGGTTAGCGACTCACTCCACGGAGGTGAGGGTTAGAGTCGGGTGTCGAACAGATGAACGTAGTAACAGCGACACGCTCCCACCGGTGATAAAGTTAGGCGTCCCTGGCTCAAAACCTTATTTTTTTGATCCTTCAGTGCCTTTTGCAATTGTTTTATATCCTTTTCCTTTTTCGTACAAAGCAATAATCTCTTCTCTGAACTTTTATGACCATTCCTAGGACTTAGCCATGTTTCTAACTGCTCTAATCACAGTCAACAAGTCAACAAACTTCTAGTCGGTGGTTGCACATCTGATGCAACTATTTAAGCCATTGATTAGTCGATTGCAGTTGATTACAGATGTTTTCAGGTGTGCTTAAGAGTTGAATAATTGAAAGTGAAAGTGGTATTTACCATTGAATTTGGAAAACACTAGAAATATTACTTTTGTTGAGCTATTTACTTTGTTGTATGATTTATTTATGTCATTCAGTTGACAGTTCGTGAATTTGGCCTATAAACCAGATTTGCAGGGGGGGGGGGGGGTTGAATAATGTTAAGCACAACGGTAGACATCAAAGGGGGCTTGAGCCCCTGCCCTTTTATCCATCTGTAAGAAGTGTCCTCTCCAGACCATGAATGCAGTTTTTACTATTGTGAAAGAAATGCAAATGCCCCCTCTTTCCATGCCATACCTGAAGGCAGCATTCAAGAGAATTGCCTTGTCCAAACTCTCCTGAACTTGAAGGCAGCATCTTATGTTGAAAGAATTGCCCTCTCTGTGTAGAAATCCATGCCGTTACGCCACATCTCCAGTATTCACTTCATTATGCTTAGTTCAGTGTGGTATCAAGCACCGTAAATAGCCGACCTCCAAGCTCACAACGCGTCGCAGCGCGACTTATAGGTCTGCTATTTTCGATATTTTCACCAAAATGTCCTTTTATAAATGTCAGCCTCCTGCCTCTCTAATGTTCTCTGCGAGTCCCTGACAGACAGACTCTAACTGACATCATTACAGACTCTAACTGACATCATTACTGACTCTAACTGACATCATTACTGACTCTAACTGACATCATTACAGACTCTAACTGACATCATTACAGACTCTAACTGACATCATTACAGACTCTAACTGACATCATTACTGACTCTAACTGACATCATTACAGACTCTAACTGACATCATTACAGACTCTAACTGACATCATTACTGTCACTTCATGCTGGTTTCATCAGTAGAAAAGCCTTTCTTTCTGATCTCTGCCACTTGGAGAAGAGCTTCACGCTGCAGCCTGGCTCTCATAACAGATCTTAAAGTTTTAAATACTAAGGTGACACCTGCACCTCTGATTGATCCTTCCTGCTGCTTTGTAACAGACTGTATGACGGAAGCTTTTCTTTTATTTTTATTTTACACTTTTGCAACCCATTTTTCACCCAGTGCCAATTTGCCTGAGCTGTAATCCTGGGCTCTGCTCTCCCTCTGCCAACCTGGGCAGAGCCCTGAACTGAGCTCATGCTTCCTTCAGTGCATGAGGAGTGAGCAGGCCGCTTCTTATCACCTGACAGAGGGGAAGGAACACGTTATTCTGTGTTACGTATTCGGTCCTGGGTTCGATTCCCGCTGGTGGACACATGTGGGCGCTCGGGGGCGTGTTCTTTTCTCCGCGTCATCAGCGCCCACACCCTAGGTGGGGTTTACGAAAGGGCCTTTCTGTGTGGAGTTTGCATGTTCTCCCCGTTTCTCCTAGGGTTGATACCCTCACAAAAACATGCAGTAATCCTGGTCTCTATACTGCCTCCCCCTGGCCAGCCGGGGCGCTTGATGGAGGGGAAAGGAACTGGTTGGAATAACGTGTTCCTTCCACGCGCTGATCAAGCTGGGGAATCTCTCCCATGTCAGGTGATAAGAAGCGATTTGGACTCCTCATGCATTGAAGGAAGCATGAGGACAGTCCGTTGCTCTCCCCAGGTTGGCAGAGGGAGAGCAGAGCCCAGGATTACATTAGATAATTGGCACTGGGTGAAAAATGGGTTACAAAATAGTGGGATAAAAAAGAAAGTAAAAGAGACCGTTTTCATACAGGAAAAGGGTTGGTTTCTGGCGAACCATCCCTTGGAGTGCTTCTGAAGAATGTTCTGTACTGCGAACGTAACCCTGTGCAATATGAGACCCAGAGAGGGAACCTTCCCCTTTAATTAGAGACACACTGGTCTGAACCAACAGTACAGTGTTCTGGCACACATACGCACACACTCACTCACACGCACGCACGCCCACACGCACGCACGCACGCACGCACGCACGCACGCACGCACGCACGCACGCACGCACGCACACACAGACACTCTCTCCCCTGACTGAAGCTTTGCTGCTGTTTGCACTTTCAGTCTGGTGGATGAGAATGGATTTATTATTTCCCCGTCGAGTCGCATCCCTTTATTGAAGCCAGCAGAGATGCAGATTTCTCTCAAGCTGCTTCTGCAACTGATTTGAATGAATTAAGCCCATTCAGAACGGGTACACATTATTGTGTATCATTATTTTATGCTTTAACTATTGAAAAATAGCAGATCTACAAGAAAAACCTATGTCTCTACTGTATGTCAGCAATCTGGCCAGCCATCGTCAAAGAAAAGGTCCTTTTCACTTAAATGGAGCTCAGTTAGTCTGTTCTTGAGAGACTACTATGTCAGTGGTTCTCAAACCTTTTCATGTGAAGGACCCCCAAAATGATATTTATTTGGCCACGGACCCCCATCTCAAAATATCTAGTTCCAGGGACCCCCCAGAAGCAAGATTTGAGTTACAAACGTTGAAAATACATATATTCCAAGATTTGCACACATTTTCACGACTTTTTCAAAAATAGCAGATCTACAAGCTAGCAGCGTGGCACTCGGTGCCGCTCTGTGAGCTTGTATATCTGCTATTTGTCACTGGTGAAAGCATTCAATAATTCTAGGCCTGAATGAGTTAAGCACTATTGATCAACCAATCTGTACAGTGGACTATGTTAATGCCACCGGAGTTGTTGTTGTTGGTTAAAACAAAACAGTTTTTGTGTTAAAAGATGAAAGCTCTTTAATAAATAGCTCTATATTGTGACAGTAATCATTGCTAGAGAGTGTGTGTTCAGTAACAGTGTTAAATAGCTCTATATTGTGACAGTAATCATTGCTATAGAGTGTTTGTTCAGTAACAGTGTTAAATAGCTCTATATTGTGACAGTAATCATTGCTATAGAGTGTGTGTTCAGTAACAGTGTTAAACAGCTCTATATTGTGACAGTAATCATTGATATAGAGTGTTTGTTTAGTAACAGTGTTAAATAGCTCTATATTGTGACAGTAATCATTGCTATAGAGTGTTTGTT
>NC_137812.1:75624333-75639333 GCF_963921795.1 Nannobrachium achirus | reverse complement strand
AGTGACGCTCTGACAGACCCATCGGCAAATGAATAGACTGCGTTTTCTGAGCCCCTACCAACGCTCAACTTCAGTCAAAATAAACTACACTACTTCACTACTCACCAAACCAAAGGTAGTTTTGCGTTGTTGAAAGTCTATTCTTGTTGAAAGTCTACCCCACCCACTCTATAAAATACATTATTTTTGTCATGAAATAAAACGCACCCACCTCGAGCCACCCAGCGGCCACCGCAGATACAATGGTTCACAACCCGGGAATAAGCGGCGGTTGAGTTGGATGTGTTTTATTTCATGACAAAAATAGTGTATTTTACAGAGTAGGTGGGGTGATGAGGGGCTCACCACCGTGGCGAATAGACTTTCAACAACGCAAAACTACCTTTGGTTTGGTGAGTAGTGAAGTAGTGTAGTTTATTTTGACTCAAGTTGAGCGCTGGTAGGGGCTGAGAAAACGCCGTCCAGTCATTTGCCGACGGGTCTGTCAGCGATGGACCAGAGCCTCTTGTGACGATACTTTAGTCGTTTTTTGGAGGTCTTTTGAGGTGCTGTGTTATTTAATATCTTTTTCTTTTTTTTGCATGTTCTTATTTTTTTGCCATTTTAACCCTTAATCTGAAAATAACCAATATCTATAATATATGTGTGTGTGTGTGTGTGTGTGTGTGTGTGTGTGTGTGTGTGTGTGTGTGTGTGTGTGTGTGTGTGTGTGTGTGTGTGTGTGTGTGTGTGTGTGTGTGTGTGTGATTTATTTTTGGGGGGTGCGCGGAACTCCCCTAGGAGGGTCCTCTCCCCAAAACCTCTTAACAGATATATATTTTCCTGTGTTCTGTTGAATTTTGTGCATGTTTGATACTTTTATCAGGCTTGCTTTACTAGCACTGGTACAATTTCAGCCTTAAAATGCCAAATGTAGGTGTACAGATTTGATGGCTGAATCAAAGGACATCTTTAATAATGACTTCTAATTTTCGAGTCATTACTTAAGTGAATATGTGTCTGATCTTTGTTGCATTCATTCCCCCACCCCTAAAGCGGGGGGTCTGGGGGTCCTCCCCCATAAAAAAATTAACATAGTAGATGTAATTTCCTGTGTTCTGGTGAATTTTGGGGAGTTTGATACGAAATCCAGGAGAAATCCAGGAGATTTGCCAATCCTGGAACATGCCAGGAGATGGGGTCAAAATCCAGGAGACTCCTGGGAAATCCATGAGATGCAGCCTCTGAGATCCTGTACAGGGGTGAAAGTGGTTTGACATTCTTGCTGGAACTGTACCCCACATTTGACATTGCTTTTTTATATACTTTGAATTTTTACTTTGTTCTTTCTCCATTTAAGGAGCCCCAACATGACTACAAATCTGTAAATGAGAACACAGGCCTGAGGCCTTCCAACAATCACATTCAGTCCTTATTGAAGTGATGAACAATAATGGAATATTCAGAAAATATCAAAGAATATTATTATTTTTAACTAGGCTTTTACCATGGTCTCTGAGCAGCTGTCAGTACAGCCTGTTCTGAGAACCCGTGGAAAGCTTTTCACCTCTGCCTTCCCAAAACCAGAGAAAGACACAATGGTCAGAAATAGGACTTTGTGAGGATAGAAGGTTCTAGGAGGACCACAAAAAAAGGTATTACAATAGGAAAAGTGAAAATTCATGGTGTAGGACCTTTAAGTAAAAGTATCAATACTGCACTGTAGAAGTACTCTGTTATAAGTAAGGAATTCCAAATGTACTTGAGTAAAAGTACAAAACCAGTGGTGTAAAGATTTGCGTGATTTTAGGGCAAAATCTGTAGGAGCAGTGTCCAAAAATGTGTTTGAAAAAATGGGCCTGATGGTGGCGCTATATGGGACAGATTCATATTGACGTCTCTCTTGGCGCCGCCGAGGCGGACGCGTGGGTACCGGCCCCGGCTCTCCCGGTCGCTCCTAGCCCGAATTACGGAATTTTATGTGTGCTGCAGTGGCGGGGGTCCTCCACTAGGGGCATCCATTCTGGAGCACCAGGAGTAGGTGGTCCCCAGGAATTCCCTGTGAACAGCCCCGTTTGGGTGGTCATTTGGTAATCTTTGCACTTTTTGGCGGCGGTGGAAGGGGGTCCCTGGGGGTCCCTGGAGCTCCGGGGGTCCCTGGTGGGGTGGAGGTTGTGGATTGGCAGGCAAGGAGTGTGTGTGCAAAGTTTGGCATGGATTGGGGTAACGGTGGTGGGTAAAGTGTGACATGACGGACAGACAGACAGACTGACTGACAGACAGCCGGTGGAGGTTTTGGTAGTAAATGCGACCTGACGGTCGCAATGAACAGATTGTGGGGGTCCCTGCTTTATTCTCGCTTCTTCCCTTGGCCTGAAAACGTTGAAGACCCCTGTACTAAAGTACAGTAAGGAAATGTACGTAAGTGTCTGGGTGGCGGAACAGAGCAGCAGATATGTGCTCTGCGCTGTCCCTTCAGGCTGACTCATGTCACTGAGCTTTTATCTCTCAGCCTCCGGGAGGCCTCTTATCTGCAGCCCACAGATCATGATGCCTTCACTGCACTGGTGATTGGTTTTGGTCATAGAAATATATCACATATAGTTTACAGTTTACAGTTTAGGCATTTAGCAGACGCTTTTAATCCAAAGCAACTTACAATAGGCAGGTAACACATCACTATATTAAGCAAGATAATATGTCAGAACATCAGCAACAATATAACAAATGCATTGGAATATCAATCTAGAAAAACAATAATATAGGTAGACCACACACCTAATCAGTAAAAAACATTTCTAAAATCTAAAAAATGCTAACTAGCTTCATGTGTGGTCATTGAGTGTTTCAGTAGTGCTATGGGTTTAACCTGTGCTATGGGTTTAACCTGTGCTATGGGTTTAACCTGTGCTATGGGTTTAACCTGTGCTATGGGTTTAACCTGTGCTATGGGTTTAACCTGTGCTATGGGTTTAACCTGTGCTATGGGTTTAACCTGTGCTATGGGTTTAACCTGTGCTATGGGTTTAACCTGTGCTATGGGTTTAACCTTTGGCTGAAGCCAAAGGTTTATTTTGCCTTTCCTTTTCACATCAGAAAGCCAACGTAAAGAAAGAACTAAAATCATTGACAAAACAATGATTGTCCAAGCCGATTTTGCCCTAAGATCATGCAAAGCGGTACACAGTATCTCTAAAGTCATGTCATCAACATGGATCTGTCCCATTTCCCATATTCCCTCCTGATTGGCTACCATTGCCTTCTAAAGTTTGTGTATGCGACGTGACGGTCGCTTATCTCCTGATTAGGGAGTCTTACTGGTTATGGTGGTCCTTGGTAAAGTTAGAGACCCACCGGTATTGTAACGGTTTCAGAAACGTTTCCAAATGTGATGTAACTATAGGGATGCTGATGTTTGATTGATTGATTGATTGATTGATTGATTGATTGATTGATTGGCACACCCATTCTGTTAAAATGGTTTCCTGACATTTCCCTGACATCACAGTGATGTCAGAGCGGCAAACCCATAGACCGTTAAAAGGTGTACATGTCCAGATGGAGTAAACTGCGGCTTTCGGTCGCAATGAAGACTTTTGGAACAAATGGCAGCATTTGTTTTTTCTCAATACGATTTCAATATTAACACTTATGTTGCTATCAATTAAATCTCTCTGAAGGTCCAAGTTAACTCACTTCGGGTGTGTGTAATCTGTGGTCAGTATGTGTCTCTGATGTCTTGGTACAGTGGACAGGTGGTCAGTATGTGTCTCTGATGTCTTGGTATAGTGGACAGGTGGTCGGTATGTGTCTCTGATGTCTTGGTATAGTGGACAGGTGGTTAGAAAGTGTAGCTCTGTTTCCATCACATTGTGTGTGCAGTGGGTGCATAGTCTGTCTTCCCTTGGGAGTGGGGTCTGTCTGTGGCGGCCTTTCTCTATTGCAAGGCTGTGTTCGCTGAGTCTGTACCGAGTCAAGGCTTTCCTAAGTTTGGGGTTGTTTACCGTGCTCAGATATTCTGCCAATGTACAGTATTAGATATTCTCTTTTTAGTGCCAGATAGCATTCCATTTTGCTATGGTTTTGGGTTGTCTCTTTCCAGTATGCCAGGTAGCTTTCTTTTTGTTTTCTTATAATCTGTTTTCAAGTTCATTACTGCGACGCACCTGTCCCACTCCGTATAGGTGTGCAAAAGGACTTTTTCCCCCTTCAAAACGAGGGATATTGAAACGTTGGCTTGTTTTATATTTTTGCCTTGCATCCCAACATCCCAACATCAAGTACTTTATGATAATGACGACCGATTCATCTTGCATCCCTTTATAGCTGAGACAGAGAAGTAATATCAGGCGTCTCCAGGTCGCACCGAGTGCCGCGCTGTGAGCTTGTAGATCTGCTATTTTTGAAAAGTCACGAAAAATGAGCAAATCCTATGTATTTTTAAAGCGAACATTTGTAACTCAAATACTTGTTTCTGGGGGGTCCCTGGAACAACAACATATTCTGAGATGGGGGTCTGCGGTCAATTAGATGTAATTTTGGGGGTCCTTGACGTGAAAAAGTTTGAGAACCACTAATTTAGAAGAAAGATTTAGAAGACATTAATGGAATCGGGTAAAAAATGTTTAAAGATTGCACATACGTTTTCAAAATAGCAGATCTACAAGCTCACAGCTTGGCACTCAGTGCCATTGGTAGATTAATTAAAATTATAGATCTCTTGACAAAAACAACAACAGCTTATCATCACACAACACTTGCAAAACATCCCCAGATGACTGAAGCTCTCATCTCTTTACGATTATTTTTCTTTGTTTACCGCCTTTAGTCGCCATGCCAACCGCTGTGCCACCCGGGCGCCTGCCCAATCCAAACCTTCCAGGCCTTTGAGAACAAGACCAGAAAAGAAAGTTGATAATTATAGTTCATAAAGAAAAACATCTCCGTTTGTCGGTGAATTCAAGGCCGGGCGGTGAAAAGCAGAGACGCGGACAAAGCAAAGAAAAGAAGCGAAACAATCTGCTGTTTTATGGAAAGCAGACGACGGGCAGGCTGGGCAGGCTGCTGGTGGGTGCAGGGCAGCCAGGTGGACCAGGGGCGTCAATTGGGTATGGCAGGGGTATGTAGCTGCCATACCCTGGGTCCAGGGGGGAAAATAAAATTTACTTTTAAATATAAATGCATGAATGTCTCTTTGTCTATCTGTGCTGTCACCCTGAGGTCGCAAGTCACCCTGAGGTGTCTTACTAGTAATTATATTCTCCACACTTGTATTCTCCCCATCTTGACAGAATGGTATATTCCCAGGTTCCGCAGGTCAGCTGCACAGGTGCAATGCATTATTGTTAATTGTGGCACGTTTACTAACATGCCAAGTTTAGCTACACTTGAACAACCGTTCCAGGCTGCCATATCCAGCCCAAGAAACCGTAGAAACGGGGGAAAAAATAGAATGTACTTCTTAAAATAAATGCCTGTTGCTTAGTAAGGTATGGCAACATGACTGGTGACTGCGCGCGTGCAAGACACCAGTCATGTTGCCATACCTTAGCTTTTTCTGAACTGACGCCACTGAGGTGGGCCCTGGCAGGCGACGGGACGCAGGTGAAAAGAAGCACTGGCTGGCATCAGACTGGCAGGCTGGCATCAGACTGACTGGCAGGCTGGTATGAGACAGACTGACTGGCAGGCTGGTATGAGACAGACTGACTGGCACCAAGGCCAGGTAATCCCTTGGACACAGAGAACAAGTATTAGACTCGCTGGCAGCCAGGCAGGCACATACTGGCAGGAGGACTAATGAAATGGACGGGCGTCTGGGGGTCTTGAGCGTGGCACGCTGACAAACCCACCTTGGCACCGATGGAGGCGGGTACGCTCAGAGCAGCCGGAGATGAGCTGGTGATAACCAGATGTCCTGATTGGCTAATAAGGAGGACCAGGGAGGAGCTTAGGGCACCAGGAGACACACCACACCAACAACACTGCACTATAGTGACGGAACCAACAGACACAACCGTAGACCGTACAGAGGAATGGACAACAAAGTGACGCCATTGCTTTCTACAGGCCGTGAATCATTTTACAGCGATTTCAAATCCGCCATATTTTCTATATACCGTCCAGAAATGCTACCGGAAATGGATCGAATGAATTCTGTTGGCTCCGTGAGAATTTACTGTAGAATTATGTGTGGGACACTTCCGGAGAACAGCAGACATAGAAGCTCACGTCCGTTGTGAGCTTGTAGATCACTCTTGGCTGCGGCGCCGGAACTGCCGTACTCATAGGCGATTTTAAGGGGTGTCTATGGGTGCACTTGCACCCCCTGGCCGCCAGGGGTGTGAACAACCTCATAAAGTCATTGCAAGCTACCACAAGCAACAACTTTCCACGGAGCAAAAAAGTGTCTATTATTTAGCTCTGGTGGTGAATTTGGTGGTGAACTGCTCCTAAAGCTTCTCTCTGAAGTGTATTTTACACACAAATTGTTGCAAAAATAAGTAAATAAATCATATAGACTATGGTCATGGTGTCTAGAAAAGCACAGTTTATATTGTGTTACAATTAGGTAAAAAATAAACCTTAGAAACCCGTTAAAACAACAGGATAAACCATACAAAATCCGTAAATGTTCACACGCGCGTATGAGGAACCCAGTCTTGCACCCCCTGCTAGAAGAGGCTAGAATCACCTATGGCCGTACTCCTTCTGCGCAATGCATGATGGGAGGTTGTAGAGTTGTGGATACGTTTCATGTGTTTCCAAACACACAGCCATGGATCCATCAGTCCTGTCCTCTTCTGTTCAGCACACTGATCTGTGCTGTGCTGCACTGCTCCGTGCTGCGTGTGAAACTCAAACAATGATTCGTTCCTAAGACTTGGAGTCAGATATTAATTTGTCCTCTAGTTTCATATCCATTTGAAAGTTCTGGCAGAAAGCGTGTGTTTAGTCAGATATCTCCACTTGTCTGCTAACCATGCCTGAGTTTATCTGAATACATGAAATGTATGTAAGATCACACACATTCTAGGGCTATGCATATCTTGTGTGCACAGCAAAATGATCATATTTTAACTGGGTTAATTAGGAAAGTTACTAAATAAGTTATTTAGTAACTTTCCTAATAACAGAATATAAAAGTTACTAAATAACCTTTATACCACTCAAACCCCAGCATCCCTATTCTGGGGGGAACCTTCACCCAAAATAGCCGATCTACAAGGTTGTGAGCTTGTAGATCTGCTATTTTTCCAATAATTAAAGCATTCAATAATTCTGCTATTTTTGAAAAATCTAGATTCTTTTTTTCTTTTTTTTTTTTTTGCAAATCTTGAATATATCTTTTAAGTAAACATTTGTAACTCTGAGCCTGAGGGGTCCCTGATTATTCTGAGATGGGGTCGGTGGCACAAATACATATAATTCTAGGGGTCCTTGACATGAAATAGTTTGAGGACCACTGACATTAGAAACATTCTTCAAAAAACTCTAGAAGGATTTAGAAAACATTCATAGAATCGGGTCGAAATATTCATAGACTTGCACAGATTTTCAAGAAAAAAAAAGCACATCTACAAGCTCGCGGCACTCTGTGCCGTGCTGTGAGCTTGTAGATCTGCTATTTTTCAATAGCTAACATAATTCCTGGTCTTAAGTGGTTAAACTGAAGTGGCATTGATAACTTTAGATAAATTCCACATAATTATTATCAAAGTATCCCAAGGCAGCGGTTTATAGTGATGAAGCTCGTTCATTTTTATTGATAATGAGCACCTTATTGATCCTGCTTATTGATCCAGGCTTTTATCCAGCCCACTATTGAGTGTTTTCTAATATTCTGTGGGAAGATGTGAGACGACACATTCTGAACAGAACTGAGCAGAATCTTTGTGTTATTGTCCAGTTGTTGTGACTGTGAGTTTGTGGCTGACCACCACCATGAAGATGACGATAATTAACAAAAGTAACAAATATTATCATTAGATATCATTAAAAGAACCATTGCGTCCATGAACAATAAGTGTTAAACGGCTTACATAGAATAGTAGCCTACTGTAATAATGTCTTGATGGCCTCAGTCTTGTCTTGATTGTTTAAACATGACGTCATGGGCCGCTATGCTCAATAACGAGTCCAAACAGTGGCGTCAGTTCAGCAAAAGCTAGGGTATGGCAAAGATGGGAGTCCTCATGGAAAAGAGGCATTACATTTTGTGTAACACGGTTCTATTGTGAAAATAGCAGATCTACATGCTCACAACGCCTCGCGCTGCGAGGCGTTGTGAGCATGTAGATCTGCTATTTTCACAATATCTGAAAAAAGAAAAAAAAAGGTTGTGTCAGTTTTTTCCACAGGTTTCTATGGTTTCTTTAACCTGACTCCGCTAGATGATGGCAGCAGTGCGTATGCCTGCATAACGCTCTGCCTTACATCTGGGATCGCTCGGGCAGACCCAATGTAAGGGGCAGGCCATTTTTTCAAATTCTTTAGCAGGTGATTGGATCATATTGGCCTGTCTGCATGACGTTACACCCAGATCCCGCCTCCTGGGTTTCCACGTGGTCTGCAGTCAGACTCTATTGGCTCAGAGCCGCTCAGAGCCCGCCCGTAGCTGCAGCTGATTCGTCCGGCCCGGGACTTTACAAGTGATATCAACTCTCCCCGAGAGATCTCAGATGGTAAAGGCAGAGCGTTATGCATGCATAAGCACTGCTGCCACCATCTGGCGCAGTCAGGTTATGGTTTCTTTGGGGTTGTTCAAGTGCAGCTAAACTTGGCATAAACTTGGCATGCAAACGTGCCACAATTAACAATAATGCATCACACCTGTGCAGCTGACCTGCAGAACCTGGGAATATACCATTCTGTCAAGATGGGGAGAATACAAGTGTGGAGAATATAATTATAATACCTTGTTAAAGTGACCATTTTGTTACATTTTGCATTTGTAGTTATTTTACTGTAATTTAACAACATAACAACCAGCGCAGATAGACAAAGAGACATTCATGGATTTATATTTACAAGTAACTTTTTATTTTTCCCCCCTGGACCCAGGGTATGGCAGCTGCATACCCCTGCCATACCCAATTGACACCCCTGTTTTCTGTCTACTATGTTTGTTCACAGAGTCCTTGAACCAAAGCTGACTGGCTCTATGGGAGCGTTGTTGTTACACAGTCTGTCTGTCTGGGTTGCTCTGTTTGGCAGAAACATTCTCCTCACCTCTCTTTTAAAACAATTTAGACCTGGAACACATCATCCTTATTGTAATTCACTATTATTCCCTATTTTATGCTTTAGAGATGCAGGGGTGCCATGAATGTGTCCCCTAGGGCTGTCACAATTATTACATAATCGTCTAATCGTGATTATTTGACATTATCGCAATTATTTTGTCATAATCGTCATAATCGTGAATGTTGAAAAATATCCGAAATAGTGGAAATAGCAGATCTACAAGCTCACAACGCGTCGATTCGCGACGCGTCGTGAGCTTGTAGATCGGCTATTTCCACTATCAAAGTTATTTTTTAAGTAGTAAGTTGTCAAATATGTCAGTCATTTCTTTGTATATTTAGGTTATGTGTCATATCTACCATGTACAACTTCAAAGCCTAAAAGCCAAACAGAAATGTAATTATCAACGACAAAAACACAATTAAATCGTTAATCGCCAATTATTTGAGTGACAATTAATCGTCATGTAAAATGTCATATCGTGACAGCCCTAGTGTCCCCTCCTGAAACATGATGATCAGGTATTATGATTAAACTAGGAGGAAGATCTTTTCCAAAAAAGTATACCGAAAGTGTAAGAATTATGTTTTTATGCGTTAACCCAGCTGACGTTAGCCACACCCACAGTGTTGGGTGTAGGGTTACAAGCTCACTGTGAGCTTGTAGATCTGCTATTTTTCAATAGTATAAAATGATGGTTAAAGCGGTTAAAAGCTAAGGCGAAAATGATAAGGTGTTTCTATCATTTTTATCCAACTATTTTGTAACCCATTTTTCACCCAGTGTCAATTATCTAATGTAATCCTGGGCTCTGCTCTCCCTCTGCCAACCTGGGGAGAGCAACGGACTGACCTCATGCTTCCTTCAGTGCATGAGGAGGCCAAGTTGCTTCTTTTCACCTGACAGGGGACAGTTTCCCCGGTTTGGACGTAGCGCGTGGAAGGAACATGTTATTCCAACCCTTTCCCCCTCCATCAGGCGCCCCGGCTGGCCAGGGGGAGGCAGTATAGAGACCAGGATTACTGCATGTTTTATGTGAGGGTACCCACTACCTACCCTAGGAGACATGGGGAGAACATGCAAACTCCACACAGAAAGGCCCTTTTGCCAACTCTGATATTCACTCGACATCTGTCAGTCAGATTGTCAACATAAAGTGTTGTATTATTTTTGGAACGCTTCCAGATGTCACGATCACGATCCGCGTCGATGAGTGATGAGTCACACACAGCTGACATTACGGTTGAGTGACAGCTGTAACGACTAATGATTTGCTGTGCCTAAATTAGTGTACGACCGATATATCGGCCCCCGATTATCGGTACCCGATATGGCCTTATTTGGGCATATCGGTTTATATCGGTATCGGTGAAATTTCCCGCCGATATAAAAAAAATAAAATAAAAAACTGGCCGGTGCTGGGAGCTCTGTGGACTCTTGAATGGTAGTGGTAATGACATATTTTGTCCAGCAGAGGGCACCATTCCTTCACACTGAGGCCAGGCCAGTGGAGTGTGTGTGTGCGTGCCTGTGTGTGTGTGTGTGTGTGTGTGTGTGCGTGCGTGATAACTCACATAACGTCTCACGTTGCTGAAGAACAACAAAGATAATTCCAAACAAAGTCCAACTAAGATAATTCCAAACAATGTCCATGGGAGTATAGGGACAGCACTTGTTGGCGATCTAAGGATAGCATTTTTAATTCCCTTTATAGAGTTTAAAACGACAAGTTTTAACGACCAGTTTTTTTTTCCAATTTTTTTTTGTTCAAAAACTTTCATTTTTTTTTTTTTTTTTTTCAAAAATATTTTATATCGATATCGTATCGGTATCGGTGATGGGGCCCCCTCTCTTGTATCGTATCGTATTGGTAAAAAAAAAATTCTATCGGTCGGACACTAGCCTAAATGTCTTATAGGACGTTATCGTTGTTGTGTGAGTGCATGCAGGGACGTCCAGAGAATGTTAGAGAGGCAGAAGCTGACATTTCTAAAAGGGTCTTTTGGTGGAAATATTGAAAATAGCAGACCTCCGAGCTCACAACGCGTCGCATTAGGAGGTCGGCTATTTTCGGTACTCAATACCACACTGAACTAAGCATAATCAAGTGAATACTGGAGATGTGGCGTAACCGCAGCCTGTCTTTTGGCCAAGAGACACGGCAACGACAAAACACCAAACAACCTTCCATTGACAATGCATTGGTACGGCGCCCCCAGTGGCCATTCTCAGACGATACGGAGAAGATGTTTCACGCATATTGTGTGGGGCGCCCCAGGAATGAAACAAAACCCCAATATTATTGAACTCAAGTCTCCATGGCATATTTATTTTTGAACTGGGGACCCCCAAAATAATCATATTTGAACTGGGGACCCCCAAAATAATCATATTTGAACTGGGGACCCCCAAAATAATCATATTTGAACTGGGGACCCCCAAAATAATCATATTTGAACTGGGGACCCCCTACGCTGACAAGCACTTGGAGATGTAGGAGTTGAGGCATTACATTTAGTTTGGCTCTGTTCCACAAGGTAAATATTGTGAAAATAGCAGATCTACAGACTATCACAGAGCTCACACAGACACATGAGGCGTTGTGCATGAGCTTGTAGATCTGATGTGTTTTATTTTTATTTTTTTACATTCCATGGAGTAAGTCCATATACAGGAATGGAGTTACTCCATTAAAGGGCCACTTCACCTCTGGGACAACCAGATCTTATTTTATTGTTGTTTGGGACACGATCAACACATCATATGATGCAAAACGCATCACTGATGATGCAAAATGCATCACTAGTTCATGCTGAAATACTGAAAATATCTAAAAACACAGATTGAACACAAAAAATAACTCAGGATTGTGTTAATCGTGTCCTAAACAACGAAATAAGATCTGGTTCTCCCTGAGGTGAAATGGGCCTTTAAGGTTGTTGAGTGGTTCTCAACAACCAGTCATGTACAGTATATAGCAACTTTTTTTTTCTCCAGAAAACCTATAGGTCAGGTTTTAGAAGTTGTTATTTTAGAATCAGCCTCAGTGCTAAATGTGTTCATTTAAACACAACACGTTAAAAACACAGACATGAGAGCTTTCTGCTTGACAACGTTTTATTGATGCTTGACAGAACGCAGTGTGTGCTTTACAATAACAACTCTGTGTGCGTGTGTGTGTGTGTGTGTGCGTGTGTGCGTGTGTGCGTGTGTGCGTGTGTGCGTGCGTGCGTGCGTGTGTGCGTGCGTGCGTGCGTGCGTGCCTGCGTGCGTGCGTGCATGTGTGTGTGCATGTGTGTGTGTGCGTGACAGGGTCATGACAGGAGGACAGGATCCAGACGTGCACGAGGTGCACGTGGAGGAGGAGGAGGAGGAGGAGGAGCCTGGCCAGCAGGGGGAGGAGCTACCCTTACCCTACCCCTCATTGGCCCCGGTGGTCCTGCTGAGTCTGAGCCAGACCACGCCCCCTCGATCCTGGTGCCTGCGCGCAGTATGTCACCCATATCCTTATATGGTCATAATGTCACCCATATCCTTATATGGTCATATAGCAGTATGTCACCCATATCCTTATATGGTCATAGCAGTATGTCACCCATATCCTTATATGGTCATAGCAGTATGTCACCCATATCCTTATATGGTCATATAGCAGTATGTCACCCATATCCTTATATGGTCATAGCAGTATGTCACCCATATCCTTATATGGTCATAGCAGTATGTCACCCATATCCTTATATGGTCATAATGTCACCCATATCCTTATATGGTCATAGCAGTATGTCACCCATATCCTTATATGGTCGTATAGCAGTATGTCACCCATATCCTTATATGGTCATAGTATGTCACCCATATCCTTATATGG
Source organism: Nannobrachium achirus (assembly GCF_963921795.1). Lineage (NCBI taxonomy): Eukaryota > Metazoa > Chordata > Actinopteri > Myctophiformes > Myctophidae > Nannobrachium > Nannobrachium achirus. Next base: position 75,626,237 of record NC_137812.1, on the reverse strand, counting down.
TCATATAGCAGTATGTCACCCATATCCTTATATGGTCATAGCAGTATGTCACCCATATCCTTATATGGTCATATAGCAGTATGTCACCCATATCCTTATATGGTCATAGTATGTCACCCATATCCTTATATGGTCATAGTATGTCACCCATATCCTTATATGGTCATAGTATGTCACCCATATCCTTATATGGTCATAGCAGTATGTCACCCATATCCTTATATGGTCGTATAGCAGTATGTCACCCATATCCTTATATGGTCATAATGTCACCCATATCCTTATATGGTCATATAGCAGTATGTCACCCATATCCTTATATGGTCATATAGCAGTATGTCACCCATATCCTTATATGGTCATATAGCAGTATGTCACCCATATCCTTATATGGTCATATAGCAGTATGTCACCCATATCCTTATATGGTCATATAGCAGTATGTCACCCATATCCTTATATGGTCATAGCAGTATGTCACCAGTGTTGTAGTGGGGGGGGCACGCGTGGGCACGGCGTGCCCACACTTCTCTCACGTCGCGTGCACGCGCATTGACGCGCGTGCACAAGTGATGCGCGTGCCGGCAGGCTGGCTGCTGGTCCGTGTCATCAAGTACCTACAGTACCGCAGACAGAGTGCAGAAGCCAGGCAGAGCAGATCGTCCACCGATTGGTTGTAATATCGCCATGACAACCAACAACCAGCAAGCTGACTGTCCCTTCGGGCTATGGGATAAGACTCACTGACCAACCAACCAACCACTACGCAGTGTCTGTGACTCTGTAGTTTACTTCTTCAAACTTTAAGCGGTTCGTAGCCTGCAGCAGTTTGTTTGTTTGTTTGTTTGTTGTGAATTTTTGTTACCTTGGATTATCTACCCAAGTATTATACCAGCACTGTCTGTACAACGGCATGGTGCTACGTGCTACACGTGAGTAAATAAACATGTCTTATTCTTATTGGAGGGCTGGTTAGGTAAGACATAATGCCTATATTAACTATTATATTAAGCCTAAAACGGTTCTGTTATGCCGCCGTGCATTAACCATGTGAATTGTGAAATATCTCTTGTGAAAAGTCTATAGGAAATATTGATATTATATTACAGGTCGTTCTGACCCAGCAATTGGTTGAAATAGGCTTTTGCTGTATGTGCGCACGTGCCTGGCGGCAGCGCATCACATTACAGATTGATCATTTCAATCCCACCGTTTCTTTGCAAAAACACATTTCTTTTAGAAAACATTTGTATTCTTCTTTCTCCTAGTTTTATTGTTTTTAATGTGTAAATATGGCACTTTATTATGGGGAAAAACGGGTGTATTTTCCTTTTTTAAATCGTTAAAATAGCGCATTTTTGAACACATTTCGTCACGCGATGTGCGTGCACATTGGCGCGCGTGCACGAATGTGCGTGCACGCGCGTGCGTCGGTGCGTGCCCACACTTCCAAATTTAGCACTACAACACTGTATGTCACCCATATCCTTATATGGTCATAGCAGTATGTCACCCATATCCTTATATGGTCATAGTATGTCACCCATATCCTTATATGGTCATAGTATGTCACCCATATCCTTATATGGTCATAGTATGTCACCCATATCCTTATATGGTCATAGCAGTATGTCACCCATATCCTTATATGGTCATAGTATGTCACACATATCCTTATATGGTCATAGTATGTCACCCATATCCTTATATGGTCATAGTATGTCACACATATCCTTATCTGGTCATAGTATGTCACCCATATCCTTATATGGTCACACACCAGACAATTGGACTCGAGTCATGATGACTCAAGCCGAGTCTGACTCGAGTCACCTATTTGACAACTTGTGACTTGACTCGGACATTAAGGGCAAAAACTTGAGACTCGACTTGACTTGGAAGAC
>NC_137812.1:75616833-75619333 GCF_963921795.1 Nannobrachium achirus | reverse complement strand
AGAACATACCGTATCTACTTCCTCTTTTCTTAATATCAAAATCTAAGTCTGTGCTCTGTAAAGGACTGGCACAGAAAACATCAGAATGCATGAATGCAGTATGAAGCAGGCCCTAATAAGTTACCATAGACTATAGGACATTCATGTCCATTGTTGTGTCTTATCGGACATAAAGCGAACAAAAAACGTTTTTGTTCATTCCTGTTGTCACAGTCTTGTGGCTCCCGACTTCAATTGATTTTATAATCGTGGCCCCCCTGCCTAATCTAGTTGAAGACCCCTGTACTGGACAGAGCATTGATGCAGCCTGGGGACATGGAGATACCGGGTTTCTGGTTTCTGGGGACATGGAGATACTGTGTTTCTGGTTTCTGGGGACATGGAGTTACTGGGTTTCTGGTTTCTGGGGACATGGAGTTACTGGGTTTCTGGTTTCTCATGTTATGATGCAGCGTGGGGACATGGAGATACTGGGTTTCTGGTTTCTCATGTTATGATGCAGCGTGGGGACATGGAGTTACTGGGTTTCTGGTTTCTCATGTTATGATGCAGCGTGGGGACATGGAGATACTGGGTTTCTGGTTTCTCATGTTATGATGTAGCCTGGGGACATGGACATACTGGGTTTCTGGTTTCTGGGGACATGGAGATACTGGGTTTCTGGTTCCTCATGGGGACATGGAGATACCGGGTTTCTGGTTTCTCATGTTATGTAAGAGCAGACGTTTACATCATCACCAGATTGGATTCCTGGGCTTCACACTTCATGAAGCTCCACCTGCTCAAAGGATTTGTCCTGGAAAATGAACTGCTCCTCTGAAGGGCTCTGATTCCTCTAAGTAAAGGCTGCACTGTTGGTTTTCACTGCACATTTTCATTTAGTTTTAGGCAACAGTCTTCTGAATGAAATTCTGTTTATTTCCTGTCATATTCTAGATAGTCACAAATAGGGATGCGATGATATGAATATTAGCATTTGTTTTTAGGTTTTTTAGAATCCTTTTCTTTACTGGTTGATGGTTATATTGTTTTTTGCCAGACCCATGAAATGGGTAGGCCTACATAAGCAAATGTCTGTCGGTCCGGGTTTTCTATATAAAGGGTATATATGATGATGACATGATGATGACATGCCTACAAAAGGCATGATGTCATAAATGATGATGACAGACAGGGGGTCTGGCACAACCAGGTTGACCTGGTCTAGTTGATATTCATATGCAATTGCTATGTTGTTGATGATGTTCTGACATGTTATCTTGTTTATTATAGTGATGTATTATCTGCTTATTGTAAGTCCCTTTGGATTAAAAGCGTCTGCTAAATGCCTAAACTGTAAACTGTAATATATCATATCACAATTATTGTGGCCAAAGAAATCAGGATTTACGATATTATCGCCATAATCGAAATATGCCCAACATCCATTATCCTGGGACGGCCATTACAACATCGTGAATGTCCACAACATGGACACGATAGTGGCTTCCAGGGCTCCCAAATGTTAAAGCGTTAGGGTTAAGCCGGGTTAGCTAACCCAATATAGACCAGGGGTTTTCAGAGTGGACACATTTTGTATCATTGTGGGTTCGCCTGAAAGGCGAGAACACTGTTATCTTTATTTATCTTCATTATTTAAAGAGTTCTGCCGTGGGAGTTCCATCGCAGACAGTACAAAGGCAGGGCTCTTAGCCAATGAGGTGCAAGAGGTGTGGAAAATCTGGGAGTGGTGCTAGCTGGAGTATTGGTTGAGCTTGAGTTAGCACGCTGTAGAATATAGTCACGAGCGAGCCCACACTGTTTCGTAGGAAATTATTTCTGACATCATTGGCTGTCTATTGTGTGAGTTCCATTTGGTGAGTTCCATCGCGCAAGTTTTGTCGCGTGAGTTGCGTCGCAGACAGTACAAAGGCAGGGCCCTTAGCCAATGAGGTGTAATCCAGTTGTGGAAAAATATCTGGTAGTGGTGGTAGCTGGAGGATTGGTCGAGCTTCACATGACAGTTAGCATGTTGGAGAATGTAGTCAATTTAGTAACCAAACTCTTTTGCACGGATTCACTGTGGTGCTGGTGTTTGTATGATGTTTAATTGGACAATACATCTGAAAGGAGGACCTAAGTATTCCTCCCATATTGTTGTGGCAGGCAGACACAAGCTGTACTCATTTGGAGGGACCCACAACGTCCTGAACAACAGAGGTCAGATTGAAGTCCACATCTTCAACACTGTGTCTTTGCGTTGGAGGAAGCTGCCCACAGTGACAAATGGAAGAGGACAAAGTCCCATTGAGGTTCCCTCCGAGCGCTGGGGGCACACAGCTGTGTTGGTAGAAGAAATTGTCTACATCTGGGAAAAATGGTTTCCTTACGGCAATGTGCTTTATGCATTTGATGTTGACACCCACAGCTGGTTCAAACCTGGTATGTATGGGTCTATTCCAGAAGCAAGGAGGAATATGTCAGCCTGTGTCCTGGAGAAGGTCATTTATATGTATGGAGG
>NC_137812.1:75591833-75609333 GCF_963921795.1 Nannobrachium achirus | reverse complement strand
GAGCGACCCGGTCGTCGATTTAGCGGCGCGGTCGGTGATTTACCGGGCCGGTCGGTTGATTTAGCGACCCGGTTGCTCGATTTAGCAACCCGGTCGCTGAAAACTACCGACCACGTTGCGACCCGGTTGTAGGTCGCTAAATGATCTCGCTCTTACTGTGCCAACTTGCACATTGTGCACCTTGTGGCCATGTGTGGCCTACCTGTGCACCAGCAGAGCGTGCCAGTACTGCCATTACTTCTGAGACTCCTACATTCAATCCCTCAGATACTGTGCACCCCTGTGTGCTCTAGATACTGTGCACCCCTGTGTGCTCTAGCCTGGAATCAATCCCTCAGATACTGTGCACCCCTGTGTGCTCTAGATACTGTGCACCCCTGGGTGCTCTAGCCTGGAATCAGACAAATCCGCCGGTGCAATTTCTTTTTGAGCGGTGGTAAACCGCTCCATAGAGTGGCTGTGTGTGTGTCTGTAGCCTTTATCCTCAGCAAAACGTGTGTGTGTAGCATAGCCTGTACATCCTAGACTCAAATCCTAGCACGACCACCGCTCACTTCACATTGGGTGTGATTTTTTCCCCTTAGTCTGGCCATACGCGAGGCCATAGTGGTTCCCTATGGAGACACAAAGAGGCTACAGTGGTTCCCTGTGTCAGGGATTCCCAAACGTTTTTGTCTCAGGGCACCCCATAAATATTGTTTTAATCCGAGGCACCCCTACATTAAGATTTTCACTCCCAGCACCTTATATTTATAGCATATCGTCGTTGTTGGGTAGAAACCTTGGATGTCTAAAACCGTTTGTTTTGTATTTATCATTTTAAAAATGATCTAAACTAGATCTAAAACGATCTGCTGTTTTCACTAGTTTTGTGCGACAGTCTGTATGATTAAGCAGGGCTTTGCTTTACCAAAAGACGTACACATTTGAAACTTGGAGATACGAGGTTTCTGCCCGACAGTGACGATATTTTAGTGATTATGTTGCGAGGAAAACGTTGAGATAATAGCCATAGAACTGACTGAAAATAACTTTGTACTTCAAGTTTAAAATGATACTAAATATCTTTTCAAGTATTTTTTCAAGTGTCCAAATAAATTCCAAATATTATCAAATGATCTCGCGGCACCCCTGGACTGCCGTCACGGCACCCCAGGGTGCCCCGTCACCCCAGGGTGCCCCGTCACCCACTTTGAAAACCCCTGCCCTACGGAGACACAAAGAGTGTCCTCAAAACAAGGTCTGCACCTGACCTGACACGGACCATATGCTGCTTGGGAGTGAGAACCAACGACCCGGGTTCGATTCCCATGCCCGTCCTCTCTCTCTCTCTCTCTCTCTCTCTCTCTCTCTCTCTCTCCCTCTCTCTCTCTCTCTCTCTCTCTCTCTCTCTCTCTCTCTCTCTCTCTCTCTCTCTCTCTCTCTCTCTCTCTCTCTGCCCTTGCCTCCCTACCTCTCTCTATCTAAATAAAGCCTTGCATGCCAAGAATAAAAGCTACCAGCTGTTCTCCCTGTAGTTTGAGGACCAGAGCTGTTCATCAAATATAACAAAAGATGTCCAATCCTCTGCATATTGAATGGGTGGCGTGATGTGTGTGCGTGTGAATGGGTGGTGTGGGTGTGCGTGTGTAAGTGTGAATGGGTGGTGTAATGTGTGTGCCTGTGTGCGTGTGAATGGGTGGTGTGGGTGTGTGGTATAAGTGTGTGTCGCTGTGCATGTTTCGAGGTGTACGGTTTGTGAACGAACTAGACCAGTGCCTCTCGAATGGTTTTCATGTCATGGACCCCCGAAATGATATGTAATCTGGTTGTGGACCCCCATCTGAAAATATAATTACTTCCAGGGGCAAAGAGTTTCTCTTGTATGATACACTGTTAACAAGACCTTTTTCTTAAATATGTGTTTACATTTTTAGTGGTCATGTTACATGTCTTGTGTCGGAACAATTCAAACTGTTAAAGAGAGGAAAACTAGAAAGATGCAATTGGAAATTGCATGTGTGGTTGCCCTGAATATATTATTTGTAGCAAGCTAACTGTGTTAGCAGTAGCACCACTCCCTCATTGAACTCACATTTTTCTTTATCAGTGCTTTATCATTCACACATTAAATCTAAAATGAGGTGACTATATTCTATGTGAAGCTAACTGTCATGTGAAGCCCGACCAGTTGATTCCCACTCCCATTGATTCCCTATAGATTCCCACTCCCATTGATTCCCTATTGATTCCCACTCCCATTGATTCCCTATTGATTCCCACTCATTGATTCCCTGTTGATTCCCACTCCCATTGATTCCATCAATTTCCAACGGCAGCAGAGAAGTTTATCTGGTGAAAAGAACTACAAACCACTAAAAGAACTACAAACCACACTGGTGATAGAAACATTAGTTTTAGAAGACATTTATCGGGTCAAAATATTCCAGGAACCTCGAGGTTGTACCTAACCCTAACCCTAACCCTAACCCTCCAGGTTGTATATCTGCTATTTTTCAAGCGGTGAAAGCCGCTTCCAAGGAGTGGCTTTGTCTGTCCCGTACATGTTTTTTTGAGGATTCCCATAGATTCTCAAGGAGTGAGAATGTCTGTCCCGTACATGTCCCATACATGCAGAATTGAGGATTGGTCAAGCTTCACATGACAATTTGGCCCTCCAGATAAAATCATTCATTCAGAATTCATAAAAATATAGAACTAAAGCACATAGAAAGTATAGATCTAGAACACAGAAAGTATAGATCTAGAACACAGAATGTATAGATCTAGAACACTGATTTCATAGCTCTAGAACACATAGAATACAAATTCACCACTTCACTTCGAACCGAGGTTTGATTTTTGTAATAGTTAAAGCATAAAATAATGGTTAAAGTAATAATGCGTTCAGGCCAGGGTGGATTAACACACAGGCTCATGGGGCTGCAGGCGGCCTGGGGGAGGGGGAAGGGCACCACCAAGCTCCAAGGGGCACACAAACCCCCCTGGGCACCAAGCAGTGTTAATCCAGCCCTGCCCCCTCCAAAAGTACTGTAAATGAAACAAAAGTACTGCTGTAAAATAAAGTAAATGAAACCAACGGAAGCCTGTCTAGCTTGCTGCTCCACAGCATGTACAGTAAATTCAACACTCTTATGTTTATGTAGATATTTCTGTGAATGGAAATGTGCATTTTGCAGGGGTGGAAAATTACTAAAAAACGTTTTACTTCCCCGCCATTTAACAATACCTTCGTACTCTATGGTGCCACTGGTCTCCATAGACTTCCATGTAATTCATAGTGCACGGATCATGCACACCCATGCCTAGATAATGCACCATGTGTGTCCACATTGCTCACAGCTTTCAAACAAAAAAATCCGAATGGAAATCCGTTCAGGCATTCATGAGATACAAGCCATTATGTTTTCCTAAAATGTAAACAAAGATGGCTGCCATGTTTGATAGATGGGGTTGCTATGGGGGTTAAACATGCAATTTCGCGATTTCTATCATGCCTACTACATTTTTTGGGGTCCAAAAAAATGTTTGAAAAAAAAATTTTTTTTGATTTTTTTTTTGAATTTTTTTTCAAAATGGCGGAAATTCTCGGGACTATCGGGCCTGGCAGGGAAAGACATTGAAAAAATCTCGGGACTATCGGGCCTGGCATGCAATGAGTTAAAGGAGTGGCGACACCGGCCGAAATTTAACATTATGATACAGTAGGTCACATGGTGTTCCTTCAAACAGTCTGAAAAGGAGGCGGGGCCGACACGCCCAGGCAGATTCACTACTAACTGACCGCCTGGGCGTGTCGGCGTGGAAACTGGCTCCAGCGATTGGCTACTTTCAGTACAGTAACTACAATACATTAATTTGATTGGGTCATTTAACATGGGGGTACATGACATCATTAAAACATTGGCTAATTTGATAGCCATAATTAGCTGTTTTGGCCGTGTCACGCCCCCTTTAAGTAAAAGTATTAATACTGTAAGGTAGAAATATTGTGTTACAAGTAAATGTCCAGAGTAAAAAACATGTACTTGGTTAAAATTACAAAAGTATTGGTATCAAAATGCACTTAAAGTACCAAAACTAGAAAGTACTCATTTGCATAATGTACAGTTTCAAGTTTTCAAATGTATAAAAAATCTTTTGAAAATAATATATCTACAAGCTCACAATGTGATTCGACGCATTGTGAGCTTGTAGATCTGCAATTTTCAAATGGCCGAAATGTATACAGGGTAGAAGTGGTTAATCTAAGTGTTTTAATAATAATAATCCAAATCTACAAAGTAACTACTAACTAAAGCTGCCAAATAATTGTACTAGAGTAAAAAGTACAACTATGTGCGTCTGAGATGTAGTGGAGTAGAAGTAAAAGTGTCGGAAATTGGAAACACTCAAGTAAAATACATATACCTCAGAATTGTACAGTAAAAAGTACAGTACTTTAGTAAATCTTCTTAGTTACTTCCCACCACTGGCGTTGTGCCATGTGTTTGAACCGTGTGAAGGTTTTTAAATCCTCGGTGTTCAAGCTGGCGTTACGACGACGCTCCCTCTATCTGTACTGCTCTGTCTGTGCTGTAGTGGACTGATGGGCTTTAATTGGACTGTCTGTGTGTGTGTGTGTGTGTGTGTGTGTGTGTGTGTGTGTGTGTGTGTGTGTGTGGGTGTGGGTGGGGGGGGGGGGGGGGGTGAGAAGGAGATGGTAGTGGTTGGGGGGGGGGGGATTTTCAAAACGGTTTCAGCCAATTAAAAATGACATGCAACCAAATGTCACATACAGTGCATACATAACGGCACATATACTGTACTGTACTGTAGCAGCATCAGTACAGTATGTTGAACTAGTTTACATACTGTACATACAGTATGTTGAACTAGTTTACATACTGTACATACAGTATGGCACATATACTGTACTGTACTGTAGCAGCATCAGTACAGTATGTTGAACTAGTTTACATACTGTACATACAGTATGTTGAACTAGTTTACATACTGTACATACAGTATGGCACATATACTGTACTGTACTGTAGCAGCATCAGTACAGTATGTTGAACTAGTTTACATACTGTACATACAGTATACTGTACTGTACTGTACTGTAGCAGCATCAGTACAGTATGTTGAACTGTACTGATGCTGCTACAGTACAGTACAGTACAGTATATGTGCCATACTGTACATACAGTATGGCACACAGGACCCCTCCTGGCTCACACACTCTACAGTTTAGGGCAGGGGTCTTCAACGTTTTCAGGCCGGGGATCCCCAAACTGATGGGGAGATGGAGCAGGGACTCGACTCAGTAAAAAGTTGAGTTGAAGTCGACTTTATCGTTTGATGACGTCATCACATCATACACAACCCCCCAATTATTTTGGGGGGTCCCCAGATGATTAACTTAATGTGAAACATTGTAGTAATAATTTCGCCCTGGGATTGTTAAATCCTGTGTTGAGCTGTCAGGTTGAGGATTGTTAAATCCTGTGTTGAGCTGTCAGGTTGAGGATTGTTAAACCCTGTGTTGAGCTGTCAGGTTGAGGATTGTTAAATCCTGTGTTGAGCTGTCAGGTTGAGGATTGTTAAATCCTGTGTTAAGCTGTCAGGTTGAGGATTGTTAAATCCTGTGTTAAGCTGTCAGGTTGAGGATTGTTAAACCCTGTGTTAAGCTGTCAGGTTGAGGATTGTTAAATCCTGTGTTAAGCTGTCAGGTTGAGGATTGTTAAACCCTGTGTTAAGCTGTCAGGTTGAGGATTGTTAAACCCTGTGTTGAGCTGTCAGGTTGAGGATTGTTAAATCCTGTGTTGAGCTGTCAGGTTGAGGATTGTTAAATCCTGTGTTGAGCTGTCAGGTTGAGGATTGTTAAACCCTGTGTTGAGCTGTCAGGTTGAGGATTGTTAAACCCTGTGTTGAGCTGTCAGGTTGAGGATTGTTAAATCCTGTGTTGAGCTGTCAGGTTGAGGATTGTTAAATCCTGTGTTAAGCTGTCAGGTTGAGGATTGTTAAACCCTGTGTTGAGCTGTCAGGTTGAGGATTGTTAAATCCTGTGTTAAGCTGTCAGGTTGAGGATTGTTAAATCCTGTGTTAAGCTGTCAGGTTGAGGATTGTTAAACCCTGTGTTGAGCTGTCAGGTTGAGGATTGTTAAACCCTGTGTTGAGCTGTCAGGTTGAGGATTGTTAAATCCTGTGTTGAGCTGTCAGGTTGAGGATTGTTAAATCCTGTGTTGAGCTGTCAGGTTGAGGATTGTTAAACCCTGTGTTGAGCTGTCAGGTTGAGGATTGTTAAACCCTGTGTTGAGCTGTCAGGTTGAGGATTGTTAAATCCTGTGTTAAGCTGTCAGGTTGAGGATTGTTAACTGTGTTGAGCTGTCAGGTTGAGGATTGTTAAATCCTGTGTTAAGCTGTCAGGTTGAGGATTGTTAACTGTGTTGAGCTGTCAGGTTGAGGATTGTTAAACCCTGTGTTGAGCTGTCAGGTTGAGGATTGTTAAATCCTGTGTTAAGCTGTCAGGTTGAGGATTGTTAAATCCTGTGTTAAGCTGTCAGGTTGAGGATTGTTAAATCCTGTGTTGAGCTGTCAGGTTGAGGATTGTTAACTGTGTTGAGCTGTCAGGTTGAGGATTGTTAACTGTGTTGAGCTGTCAGGTTGAGGATTGTTAACTGTGTTAAGCTGTCAGGTTGAGGATTGTTAAATCCTGTGTTGAGCTGTCAGGTTGAGGATTGTTAAACCCTGTGTTAAGCTGTCAGGTTGAGGATTGTTAAACCCTGTGTTGAGCTGTCAGGTTGAGGATTGTTAAACCCTGTGTTAAGCTGTCAGGTTGAGGATTGTTAAACCCTGTGTTAAGCTGTCAGGTTGAGGATTGTTAAATCCTGTGTTGAGCTGTCAGGTTGAGGATTGTTAAATCCTGTGTTGAGCTGTCAGGTTGAGGATTGTTAAACCCTGTGTTGAGCTGTCAGGTTGAGGATTGTTAAATCCTGTGTTGAGCTGTCAGGTTGAGGATTGTTAAATCCTGTGTTAAGCTGTCAGGTTGAGGATTGTTAAATCCTGTGTTGAGCTGTCAGGTTGAGGATTGTTAAATCCTGTGTTGAGCTGTCAGGTTGAGGATTGTTAAACCCTGTGTTGAGCTGTCAGGTTGAGGATTGTTAAATCCTGTGTTGAGCTGTCAGGTTGAGGATTGTTAAATCCTGTGTTAAGCTGTCAGGTTGAGGATTGTTAAACCCTGTGTTGAGCTGTCAGGTTGAGGATTGTTAAACCCTGTGTTGAGCTGTCAGGTTGAGGATTGTTAAACCCTGTGTTGAGCTGTCAGGTTGAGGATTGTTAAATCCTGTGTTAAGCTGTCAGGTTGAGGATTGTTAAATCCTGTGTTGAGCTGTCAGGTTGAGGATTGTTAACTGTGTTGAGCTGTCAGGTTGAGGATTGTTAAACCCTGTGTTGAGCTGTCAGGTTGAGGATTGTTAAATCCTGTGTTAAGCTGTCAGGTTGAGGATTGTTAACTGTGTTGAGCTGTCAGGTTGAGGATTGTTAACTGTGTTGAGCTGTCAGGTTGAGGATTGTTAAATCCTGTGTTGAGCTGTCAGGTTGAGGATTGTTAAATCCTGTGTTGAGCTGTCAGGTTGAGGATTGTTAAACCCTGTGTTAAGCTGTCAGGTTGAGGATTGTTAAATCCTGTGTTGAGCTGTCAGGTTGAGGATTGTTAAATCCTGTGTTGAGCTGTCAGGTTGAGGATTGTTAAATCCTGTGTTGAGCTGTCAGGTTGAGGATTGTTAAACCCTGTGTTGAGCTGTCAGGTTGAGGATTGTTAAACCCTGTGTTGAGCTGTCAGGTTGAGGATTGTTAAATCCTGTGTTGAGCTGTCAGGTTGAGGATTGTTAAACCCTGTGTTAAGCTGTCAGGTTGAGGATTGTTAAATCCTGTGTTGAGCTGTCAGGTTGAGGATTGTTAAACCCTGTGTTGAGCTGTCAGGTTGAGGATTGTTAAACCCTGTGTTGAGCTGTCAGGTTGAGGATTGTTAAATCCTGTGTTGAGCTGTCAGGTTGAGGATTGTTAAATCCTGTGTTAAGCTGTCAGGTTGAGGATTGTTAAACCCTGTGTTGAGCTGTCAGGTTGAGGATTGTTAAATCCTGTGTTGAGCTGTCAGGTTGAGGATTGTTAAATCCTGTGTTAAGCTGTCAGGTTGAGGATTGTTAAACCCTGTGTTGAGCTGTCAGGTTGAGGATTGTTAAATCCTGTGTTAAGCTGTCAGGTTGAGGATTGTTAAACCCTGTGTTAAGCTGTCAGGTTGAGGATTGTTAAACCCTGTGTTGAGCTGTCAGGTTGAGGATTGTTAAACCCTGTGTTGAGCTGTCAGGTTGAGGATTGTTAAACCCTGTGTTAAGCTGTCAGGTTGAGGATTGTTAAACCCTGTGTTGAGCTGTCAGGTTGAGGATTGTTAAACCCTGTGTTAAGCTGTCAGGTTGAGGATTGTTAAACCCTGTGTTGAGCTGTCAGGTTGAGGATTGTTAAACCCTGTGTTAAGCTGTCAGGTTGAGGATTGTTAAATCCTGTGTTGAGCTGTCAGGTTGAGGATTGTTAAACCCTGTGTTGAGCTGTCAGGTTGAGGATTGTTAAACCCTGTGTTGAGCTGTCAGGTTGAGGATTGTTAAATCCTGTGTTGAGCTGTCAGGTTGAGGATTGTTAAATCCTGTGTTAAGCTGTCAGGTTGAGGATTGTTAAATCCTGTGTTGAGCTGTCAGGTTGAGGATTGTTAAACCCTGTGTTGAGCTGTCAGGTTGAGGATTGTTAAACCCTGTGTTGAGCTGTCAGGTTGAGGATTGTTAAACCCTGTGTTAAGCTGTCAGGTTGAGGATTGTTAAACCCTGTGTTAAGCTGTCAGGTTGAGGATTGTTAAATCCTGTGTTGAGCTGTCAGGTTGAGGATTGTTAAACCCTGTGTTAAGCTCTCAGGTTGAGGCCGTTCTCCAGCTCTCAGCAGCAGAGCCGGTGTTTACTGATCACCACTGTTTACTCTGTGAGAGCCAGGAGGATTAGGAAGGACACACATTCACATGATGATGATGCCAAAGCATTAACCCATTTAGAACGGGTACACATTTTGTGTATCATTATTTTATGCTTTAACTATTGAAAAACAAGCTCACAGTGCCGCGCTGCGAGCTTGTAGATCTGCTATTTTTGAAAAAAAATCATGAAAATTTTAATTTTGACCCGTTTCTATAAATGTCTTTTGAATCCTTCTAAGGTTTTTTGGAAAAACCCTATGTTTCTATGTCAGCAATCTGGCCAGCCATCGTCAAAGAAAAGGTCCTTTTCACTTAACTGGAGCTCAGTTAGTCTGTTCTTGAGAGACTACTATGTCAGTGGTGCTCAAACCTTTTCATGTGAAGGACCCCAAAATGATATTTATTTGGCCACGGACCCCCATCTCAAAATATTTAGTTCCAGGGACCACCCAGTAGCACATTTTGAGTTACAAACGTTCGCTTTGAAAATACATATATTCAAAGATTTGCACACATTTTCACGACTTTTTTCCAAAAATAGCAGATCTACAAGCTTGCAGCGCGGCACCGACGCTGTGAGCTTGTATATCTGCTATTTTTCACTGGTTAAAGCATTCAATAATTGCCTGAATGGGTTTAAACGCCTGAGATGTCTCCCTGCCCATCAGGGCTCAGGGCCACAGACACTGTTCTGTTTCCCTGCCCGCTGTTAGAGCACTGAATGAGGACAGAACATCTAAGACAGGGGTCTTCAACGTCTTCAGGCCAAGGACCCCTTAGCAGAGAGAGAGATGAAGCAGGGACCCCTTAGCAGAGAGAGAGATGAAGCAGGGACCCCCCCTCCCCCTACATATTGTATGAATGTGTGATGGAGATTCTCAATACTTAGTAAACTTGACCTTTCACTCTGCACTTTTTTCCGCCAAACCTATTTGCCAAAAATAGCCGATCTACAAGCTCTCAACGCCTCGCGCTGCGAGCTTTTATCGATCCCACTATCAAGCCTTTTCTAATATTTTGTGGAAAGATGTGAGATAACAAATTCTGAACAGAACTGGCATCTCTTTTTATTGTCCAGTTGTTGTGACTGTGAGTTTGTGCCTGACCAACATCTATGAAGATGACAACTGACAAAAGTAACACTTATTATCATTAAATATCATTAAAACAATCATTCATTAGTGTGCAATAAGTGTTCAATGGCTTTATATTATGAATAGTACTGTAATAATGTCTCTTGTCTTGATTGTTTAAACATGACATCATGGGCCGCTATGCTGGATAACAGGCTTGATAAGCCCAGAACGTATTGATACCTGGTAATCAATACATTTGTTATGTAGATTGTAGCTTTGTAGCGGCCGTGGTTTCCAGCTTATTTCCCAGTAAACAGAAGAACACAGAGAGAGCGGAGGACGTTGTTTCAAACCCTGCCAACCGTCTGAAGCGTAGCAGCGATACGGTCCTCATCTTTCATACTTGCTTTGAAAGACATGGCAACCCAGTGGCAACGTAGTGGCAACGCTGGCACGCATGCCTCCAAACCAACAGCGGGTCCAAAGTGTGGAGGGGGGGGGGGGGGGGGGGGGGGCTGTGTGCCAGTCTGGAGGGGGGGGGGGGGGCTGTGTGCCAGTCTGCTGTAGAGAACTGTTGTACTGTGCTCAGCACTGTGCCAGTCTTCTAGATCAGTGGTTCCTGTGGGTCAGGGACCCAGGCGGGGTCCCCATATCATTTTGCGGGGGTCCCCAGATGATTAACTTAATGTGAAACATTGTTTTCTCACTCAACACTGAGTAAACAAACCAACATAAAGTTTAAGTGTATAGAGGGTATCTGCACGTTTCTAAAGTGACAATTTAAGGACTTTTTAATACCTCTAAAATGACAAATTAAACATTGGGCAAATTGTCAAATATATAGAGGCAGAAATTGTGAGAATATCAGATCTACATGCCACAAGGCGTTGTGAGCATGTAGATCTGCTATTTTCACAATAGAACCGTGTTATACAAAATGTAATGCCTCAACTCTTAAAGTGCTCGTTACGGTGAATTACACTGTTAATTTACAGAACCTTACTGTACATTTATGCCATTTTACAGTACGTCAATATTTCCTCCTAAAATACAGAATGTCACAGGGAAACTATCGTTGTCCAGCGTAGGACAGGTTGAAAATGACTTCATACTTTTGTACTCCGTCCTCCCTAGTCTGGGGAACAGAATATTTTTAGATGGGGCGTTCTGAGGTCTGCGGCCGAATGCATATCATTTAGGGGTCCTTGACCTTGAATTGTGAGCACCACTGACACATAGCAACATGTTTTTTTCAGAAAGGTGTAAACAGGATTCAGAAGAATCCTTGGAACCAGGTCTGAACCAGGTCTGAACCAGGTCTGAACCAGGTCTAAACCAGGTCTCAGGTCTTATAATTAATGGAATAAAGAAAGATGCTCCTTCCCACAGTGGAGCTGCGCGCGTGCGTGCGTGCATGCGTGCGTGCGTGCATGCGTGCGTGTTCGTGCACATGCGTGTATGTGTGTGAGTGTGTGTTAAATTGGTTCTAACCTGGGGCACTGTTTCATTATCATTTTCATTCCGCAGACAAAGCATGTTGTCTTCACCTGATACACAACATTGAGGACACATGAGCATAATACTGTACCAGACATTAATTCATTCATTCATGTAACTTGTGTTTTGCATAACATCATGTCCAAACCTTATTGAATTCCCAACTCGTCAATAACTTCATAATCAATTGCTTCCAATTTTCGATTTCAAAGAGACAGGGAGACTGAGATAGTGACAGACAGACAGACAGACAGACAGACAGACAGACAGACAGACAGACAGACAGACAGACAGACAGACAGACAGACGGACATATGTTGCTACAGTACTGAAGAACACTCATAGTAACAGAAGTGAAAAACAAAAGAAGAATCCTAACACATACATACTGTACTAACACCAAAGGATCTTAGACGGAGAAGGAAATATATTCTTTGCTTTGTTTTCTTACCAAGTGATTCAATCTGGTCTCTCCAAGACAAAAGATGGTCTTTTACTACTCCGAGGTATACGAACATACCTGGTTGATCTGTTCACCATGAATAGTAATGGGAGATCTGTCTTTTGTTGTGTTAATGATGAGAGCGTTGTTATCTTTCCATTCGACCACCTTATTCACTCTGAGTTGGTGCAGTCCAGGATCACTGGAACCGTCTGAGAGGGAAATCTAAAGTGTATCGTCAGAGAACTGTAGAATGTGTTGGTCTGGTGCGTCAGCGCGGCATTCAGGCAGACATTCCTCAGTACGACAGCTGTCAGTCTAAAGGGTGAAATGTATAGCTGAGCTTAACACAACCCTGGGGGAGCAGCAACATTAGTAGCTGTCAGAACAGTCCTGTCAAATTAGATTTAACCATTTATTGCATAAATGGAGTACAGTTAATCTTGGCGGTAAAAGGGCTTCGTTCAGAGATATTCCCTGTATTAGTCCAGTTCAAAATGTCCAAACATGAAAAGTTGGGGATTTTGAAAACTATATATTTTTGGAAACTTCAGAGTATAACAAATCAGAAAATCCATGATTCCATTTGCAAAATCCATAGGGGAATTTTTGGCAGCTGCTGAAAGTTTGTTTCTCATTCACTTACTATACACTATACTATAAAGGAAAAAAAATACCCCCAAAAAAATCTGCTTTAAGTAGCATGTGAGGGGTCAAACAGGTTTTTTTTTAATGATTGAGTTTCTTGGGGTCTGTTTTTAGCCCAAGGAATGTTATTCATGCAAAACAAATGCTTGCAATGGATTCAGAATCATTAAAAAAACCCTACACATGCTACTTGAAGCAGATTCTTTGGGGGTATATATTTTTTCCTTTATAGTATAGTGGATAGTAACTTAGTAAGTGAATGAGACACACACTTTCAGCAGCTGTCAAAAAATCCCCTACGGATTTTGTAAATGGAATCATGGATTTTCTGATTTGTTATACTCCAGTTTTCAAAAATATATAGTTTTCATAATCCCTCGAAAAATTTAACTAAATTACACAAGCGACTTGACTAAATTTGTGCATGCTTTCTGAGCATGCTAAGCAAAACCAGGGAACGCTAAGCAAGAACCCCCCCATAGGGATACAATAGCAATACATCGACACATAACTTAGTGCAGACATAATGACAGTATTTGAGCTGAGCCAGTGAATGACGAATAGGAACAGAGCTGACTGACAGCTGACTACAGATGGGCTAGACTCTTGGGTCCTGCATAAACTAACAATGAAGCTTCAATTGCTGCTGAGGAGAAGGTTCTGTTAACTTTCACCCTCTCTACTCTGTTAGAAGTGAGAGTGAGAAAGGAGGCCTACCATTGTATTAAGTATGGATTCAGTTCCAACTGCACCATCTTTGACACTAGTATATCAGACTGTGCTGTATTGGAAGCTGAAGAAAAGTCTAAGAACAGCAGCCTTGCATGATTCTTATCAGACAGATCTACAGTAGGTGTTTGGTAATGGTGCACCGGTGGACCAGTGTGACAACCGCATCCTCTGTAGCGCAACCTTTCTTAGAAGCATACTGACAGGGATGGAGTTTGTCTGTGGTTCATGTACAGTACTAACAAGATGTTGTGGCTGCGTTCTTTCGGGGGATTTCATAATCACTGAAGTGAAATCTGTGGGTCCATAATCCTTATGTTCTTTTGGATATTGGAATAAGAATGGAAGAATGGGTGTCAAGTGTGTACAGAGGTTTTTGAGGAGAAAGAGGAGTAGGAGAGAATTAAAGAATGGATGTACGTCGTACAGTATGGGTGATGCAGACAGACAGACAGACAGACAGAGAGAATTAAAGAATGGATGTAGGCCTACGTATGGGTGATGCAGACAGACAGACAGACAGACAGACAGACAGACAGACAGACAGACAGACAGACAGACAGACAGACAGACAGACAGACAGACAGACAGACAGACAGACAGACAGACAGACAGACAGAGAGAAGAATGGATGTACGTATGGGTGATGCAGACAGACAGACAGACAGACAGACAGACAGACAGACAGACAGACAGAGAGAAGAATGGATGTACGTATGGGTGATGCAGACAGACAGACAGACAGACAGACAGACAGACAGAGAGAAGAATGGATGTACGTATGGGTGATGCAGACAGACAGACAGACAGAGAGACAGAGAGAAGAATGGATGTACGTATGGGTGATGCAGACAGACAGAGAGACAGAGAGAAGAATGGATGTACGTATGGGTGATGCAGACAGACAGACAGACAGAGAGAAGAATGGATGTACGTATGGGTGATGCAGACAGACAGACAGACAGACAGACAGACAGACAGACAGAGAGAAGAATGGATGTACGTATGGGTAATGCAGACAGACAGACAGAGAGAAGAATGGATGTACGTATGGGTGATGCAGACAGACAGAGAGACAGAGAGAAGAATGGATGTACGTATGGGTAATGCAGACAGACAGACAGAGAGAAGAATGGATGTACGTATGGGGGATGCAGACAGACAGACAGACAGACAGACAGACAGACAGACAGACAGACAGACAGACAGACAGACAGACAGACAGACAGACAGACAGACAGACAGACAGACAGACAGACAGACAGACAGTAAGACAGTAAGACAGACAGAAGGCTACATGGGAGATGTTTCATGGTCAATGTTTTATTCATTCAGAGCATCACTTCTTCACTGCATGTGACATGAGGTCATTATGGGTTCTGACAGCTGCTAGCAGTGCCCTGTGAAAAACACCCTGACATTACTTATCTCTAGAGACGCTCCCATTGCAATTTTTGGGGCCTACAGAAAATGTTTAAAGATGGAAACAAGGTTATGCTAAGATGCCTCTAGTGCTTCTGGACATAATCTGTTTATTAATTATTTTAATCATTTCTGTTCTACTGTTTAAGTCTGTTTGTGAGTTTGTTTGTTTTTTGATCTTTCTCAGTGTGCGCTGTGTTGATAGTTTTGTGCCGTCTGAAATGAATAATTATGTAATTAATATTGTTTGTCTAAGAAGAAGAGCAGTTGTAATGTTGTTTCCTCTGTGTTGTGGATGGGGGCATTGTCATCTCTCCTCTGTTCTTTGATTTTCATTCTTTTTCCCCTCTAAACTTCCTCCCCTGTTTCTCTGTATTTATCCTTCCTCTCTCTCTCTCTCTCTCTCTCTCTCTCTCTCTCTCTCTCTCTCTCTCTCTCTCACTGGTGTAAAGTACTTTAGTTAATTACAGTTTTTAGGTATTTGTACTTTACTTGAGTATTTCCAGTTTTCAGTACATTTACTTTTACTCCACTGAATCTCAGAGGCAAATGTTGTACTTTTACTCCACTACACTTATTTGAAAACTTTAGTACTAGTTACTGTGCAGATATAATGATTATATTGTAAAACGTTCATTAATCAAATTTAGCCCTGTTTTATACAAGCAATCCACAATCTACAAGCTTATTTTGATGGAAACACTTTCATACGTTTACTCTGTACATTTTGAATTCCGGACTTTTACTTGTAACAGAGTTACTTCTATATTGCAGTATTGATACTTTTACTCAAGTAATAAATGTCAATACTTTTTCCACCACTGCTCTCTCTCTCTCTCTCTCTCTCTCTCTCTCTCTCTCTCTCTCTCTCTCTCCCCATCTTTCTATCCATGTGTTTTCTTTTCCAAAGTCACTTTTTTCAGTACAGAATAGAGACATATGATTACACTGTACAATCACAGAAGAATAGAGAATAGACACATATGATTACACTGTACAATCACAGAAGTGTTCTACAGATTGACAGTGCAGCAGAGTGACTCACTGCCTCAGCCTGGCTGTCTCCCTCTGGCCATAGGGATGTCCCTTTGGATCAATGGTTAAGATATTGGACTTTCACGCGGGACACCCTGGTTCGAATCCCGGGCGTTACAATAGGAATTCTGAGCATAAAAACTATCCATGCATCCATCCATCTTCAACCGCTTATCCAGAATTGGGTCGCTGGGGTCACAGTTCCAACTGAGACTTCCACATTTCCTGCTGCTCCGATTCTCCGGCTGATCTCCTTCTCCGTCTTCCCCTTTCTCTCATTCGTGAACAAGACCCCGAGATACTTAAACTCCTTTACCTGGAGTAAAGCCTCATTCCCTACTTGGACTGCACAATCCATGGGTTTCCTGCTGAGAACCATGGCCTCAGATTTAGAGATGCTGATCCTCATTCCGGCCGCCGCACACTCTACTGCGAACCGATCCAGTGAGAGACCGCCATGCAATGTTGAAAAGACGTATCAACCAAGACAGCCCCTCAACACCCAGAGCCCACATCCAACTCGCATTATAAACATATAGAGTTCTAAAATGGCTAGTTCCATTCCTTGATTCTGATTGGCTTAGAGTGCCGGCTAGCGACGCAATCCGGAGTGCCGATCCCGAACTAGTTCGGCTCTTTTTGTCGGCTAGCGTCGGCTTGCTTTGGTCCTTACCGTGAGCTGATTATTGACGCTGTAGGTGGTCCGAGGGCCGCCGTTGTTTAGCGCGATCGCTAATCGCATTTTCTGCCAATTTATTCAATGTAATCCAATGCAGATGGGCAACTTTGAAGCCCATTTTCTCTGAATCTATGCTTTTCTTGAAGAAGACAGCCTTTAGCCGAAGAATGTGCTTCTAACAATAACATTAGCCTAGAGGTAATGGAAGACAAGGCCTTCCGGCGCATAGTGATGACACGCACGAAAGTCATCGCGCACGTCACGACTGCGCAGGGCTTGTGCAGCTACAGCGTTGGTCTATGGGGCTTCAGCTGGCCATTGAGCAGGAGTTGGCTCCATCTAGTGGTGGCACTAGATGAGTTAATTGCTGTGGTATATGAGACTATAACCCACACCTTGAATCAGTTTATATCAAACCCAGGTGTGTTATTTCTTTCCACAGTGTTCCACAGTGCACCAATTATCTGCACCTGTGGTGTTGGCAAAAAAGCTGGGAACTACTTTCTTGCAGACCTTGTAGTGAATTATTAGTGAAATAGAACAGTTTTAATTGGTACATTTGTATGATTGTTCATGTTGTCATATTGTAACCATTTTAGAAAAGCAATAAGCCACGTGAGGCATGTGGTTACCTGTATTTTATAACAGCTGCCTGAGAGGGTTGGCCGTTATAAAATACCAGGTAACCACATGCCTCTTATTGGTTCATTAACTACCAACCCCAACCTGCTCACCCTGTTCTTTACAGAGGAACAATAGACACACACACACGCACGCACGCACGCACGCACACACACACACACACACACACACACACACACACACACACACACACACACACACACACACACACACACACACACACACACACACACACACACACACACACACACACACACACACACACACACACACACACACACACACACACACAGAGAGAGAGAGAGAGAGACAGAGAGAGAGAGAGAGAG
>NC_137812.1:75579333-75586833 GCF_963921795.1 Nannobrachium achirus | reverse complement strand
CATTACATATGATACATTACATACAGTATGATACATTACATATGATACATTACATACAGTATGATACATTACATACAGTATGATACATTACATACAGTATGATACATACAGTATGATACATTACATACAGTATGATACATTACATACAGTATGATACATACAGTATGATACATTACATACAGTATGATACATTACATACAGTATGATACATTACATACAGTATGATACATACAGTATGATACATTACATACAGTATGATACATTACATACAGTATGATGCATTACATACAGTATGATACATTACATACAGTATGATACATTACATACAGTATGATACATTACATACAGTATGATACATTACATATGATACATTACATACAGTATGATACATTACATATGATACATTACATACAGTATGATACATTACATATGATACATTACATACAGTATGATACATTACATACAGTATGATACATTACATATGATACATTACATACAGTATGATACATTACATACAGTATGATACATTACATACAGTATGATACATTACATACAGTATGATGCATTACATACAGTATGATGCATTACATACAGTATGATGCATTACATACAGTATGATACATTACATACAGTATGATACATTACATACAGTATGATGCATTACATACAGTATGATACATTACATACAGTATGATACATTACATACAGTATGATACATTACATACAGTATGATACATTACATTACATATGATACATTACATACAGTATGATACAGTACATACAGTATGATACATTACATTACATATGATACATTACATACAGTATGATACAGTACATACAGTATGATACATTACATATGATACATTACATACAGTATGATACATTACATTACATATGATACATTACATACAGTATGATACAGTACATACAGTATGATACATTACATACAGTATGATGCATTACATACAGTATGATACAGTACATACAGTATGATACAGTACATACAGTATGATACAGTACATACAGTATGATACATTACATATGATACATTACATACAGTATGATACAGTACATACAGTATGATACAGTACATACAGTATGATACATTACATATGATACAGTACATACAGTATGATGCATTACATACAGTATGATACATTACATACAGTATGATGCATTACATACAGTATGATGCATTACATACAGTATGATACATTACATACAGTATGATACATTACATACAGTATGATGCATTACATACAGTATGATACATTACATACAGTATGATACATTACATACAGTATGATACATTACATACAGTATGATACATTACATATGATACATTACATACAGTATGATACATTACATACAGTATGATACATTACATACAGTATGATACATTACATACAGTATGATACATTACATACAGTATGATACATTACATACAGTATGATACATTACATATGATACATTACATACAGTATGATACATTACATACAGTATGATACATTACATACAGTATGATACATTACATACAGTATGATGCATTACATACAGTATGATACATTACATACAGTATGATGCATTACATACAGTATGATACATTACATACAGTATGATACATTACATACAGTATGATACATTACATATGATACATTACATACAGTATGATACATTACATACAGTATGATACATTACATACAGTATGATACATTACATACAGTATGATACATTACATACAGTATGATACATTACATACAGTATGATACATTACATACAGTATGATACATTACATATGATACATTACATACAGTATGATACATTACATACAGTATGATACATTACATACAGTATGATACATTACATACAGTATGATACATTACATATGATACATTACATACAGTATGATACATTACATACAGTATGATACATTACATACAGTATGATACATTACATACAGTATGATACATTACATATGATACATTACATACAGTATGATACATTACATACAGTATGATACATTACATACAGTATGATACATTACATATGATACATTACATACAGTATGATACATTACATACAGTATGATACATTACATATGATACATTACATACAGTATGATACATTACATACAGTATGATACATTACATACAGTATGATACATTACATACAGTATGATACATTACATACAGTATGATGAAAATACACTGGTCTTGTGTCCGGGGGGTGTGCACAGTATATCGTCACTGTCTGGCCAAAACCTCTTAACTCCATTTTTGAGGTTTTAGATTTTTTGTCATAAATATGTGCTATTGAACACCCTTTACGTCTGTGTGTTGGTTAAAATAATATTGAACCAATGAAAAGTCGTAAAAAGCCCTTCGGTCAAAACCTCCTAACTCCACTTGAGCTCATTTTCCTGAAAATGAACATTTAGGAGTTAGGAGGTTTGGGCCTGACAGCAGAGATGTGAGAGATTGAATGTAGGAGAACCCAGACCGGTGCCCGGTGGGCCGAACAGTCACCCTCCATGTCCAGTTGTGTAACACCCGTCTGTGATGTAGGCCAGGGGTTTTCAAAGTGGGTGACGGGGCACCCTGGGGTGCCGCGACGGCAGTCCAGGGGTGCTAGATCATTTGATTATATTTGGAATTTATTTGGACACTTGAAAGAATATTTAGTATCATTTTAAACAAGTTATTTTCAGTCAGTTCTAACCAAAATGGCTGTTATCTCAACGTTTTCCTCGCAACATAATCACTAAAATATCGTCACTGTCGGGCAGAAACCTTGTATCTCCAAGTTTCAAATACGTCTTTTGGTAAATCAAAGTCCTGCTTCATCATACAAGACTGTCGCACAAAACTAGTGAAAACAGCAGATCTACAAGCACACAACGCCTCACGATCGCGAGGCGTTGTGTGCTTGTAGATCGGCTGTTTTCACTAGTTTAGTACATTTTAAATGATAAATACAAAACAAACGGTTTTGGACATACAAGGTTTCCACCCGACAACGACGATATGCTATAAATATAAGGTGCTGGAAGTGAAAATTATAATGTAGGGGTGCCTCGGATTAAAAAAATATTTATGGGGTGACCTGACACAAAAAAGTTTGGGAACCCCTGATGTAGATAGATAGATAGATACCTTTATTATCCCAAGGGGGAAATTTAGTTGTCCAGTAGTAGCACAGCAGTATACAGTTATTTACAAAGTTACAGAGACGTAAGAAAGATAGATAGGAGGGAAAAAAAACAAAACAAAGACAAGAGCAGTACAGTACCAATAAGGAGAAGGTGCATCAATAGAGGGGGGCGAATAATATATAAGTATATATACATAAAGTGTCTTGCAAAAGAGACCATAGCAGTCAATGCTAGTTAGTGCAAACAAGTATCTCACTGTCACTCATTTGCTGCCATTTAACAATACCTTCGTACTCCAATCCTGCCAAACTGTCTCCATAGACTTCCATGTAATTCATAGTGCACGGATCATGCACACCCATGCCTAGATAATGCACCACGTGTGTCCACATTGCTCACAGCTTTCAAACAAAAGAATCCGAATGGAAATCCGTTCAGGCATTCATGAGATAGCAGCCACTATGTTTTACACTGTTGTGAGCTTGGAGGTCTGCTACCTGAGTTGTATGGGGGTTGTATGGGGGTTAAACAAGCAATTTCGCGATCGCTATCATGCCTACTAACGTTTTTGGGGTCCAAAAATAAAAAATAAAAAAAATAATAAATAATTTTTTTTTTCTTTTTTTCAAAATGGCGGCCATTCTCGGGTTCCTCGGGCGTGGCAGGGAGGGACATCCCAAAATTCTCGGGTTCCTCGGGCTTGGCAGGGTATGAGTTAAACAAAGCAAAAATACTCAGAAACTACCAACACTAACAACCTAATAGTGCAGTGTCAAAAATCAGTGCGAAAAAACGAAGAAACTAGGAAGCGTGTCACCGCAAGGCGCACCTGAGCACTCTTCCTGGAAGGTCCTTAGAGTTCAAAGTCAATACAGCAATTGTTCCTTAGAGTCAATACAGCAATGGTTCCGAAGTCTAAGTTAGGAAGGGAGACCTTTTCAAGCGTCCGTTATGTGTCTCGTTGTACAGCTTAAGGGCAGCCGGTACAAAAGATTTTCCTAATCTCTCATGTAGGCTCTCATGTAGGCATCGTTTCAGCATGCGGCTGTTACCATGGTGATGACACTGTGTAGTATCAGTGATGTCAGCATGCAGACAGACGGTCAGACGGCGGACGGACAGACATTTGGTAAATGAATAGTTAGATATTCAGAATCGGGACGAATGCGACAAAAAAACTACAAGGAAAAAACATAAGCAGAAGAATGACATCTCTATTAACTGTGTTCAACACTTCAAATGTTCACCCGTTGGCCCTCATTCTGTGGCAGACGGACGGACACATATTTCACTGCCTACCTTGAACATTGGGCTTTCACAGCTAATATGTGGGGGTTTGACTGGAGAGAGTCAAACTGTAGATTTGTATTCACTCTCTGTCTGTCTGTCTGTCTGTCTGTCTGTCTGTCTGTGTTAGAGCCATTTTCTTATTTTTTTACCGGCAGTTTATGTGATCATTCTTCTATGAATTTGATGATGATGGTGTTGAAGGAATGAGTTGTATTGAATTGAAAGGGGTTGAATTGAGGTCCCCTCCCTAGTAGAATGATTGGGGTGCGGTGAAAAGAGATGGGTGACACCCTGACTGAGGTTAGGGTGAAAAGAGATGGGTGACACCCTGACTGGGGTTAGGGTGAAAGAGATGGGTGACACCCTGACTGGGGTTAGGGTGAAAGAGATGGGTGACACCCTGACTGGGGTTAGGGTGAAAGAGATGGGTGACACCCTGACTGAGGTTAGGGTGAAAGAGATGGGTGACACCCTGACTGGGGTTAGGGTGAAAGAGATGGGTGACACCCTGACTGAGGTTAGGGTGAAAGAGATGGGTGACACCCTGACTGGGGTTAGGGTGAAAGAGATGGGTGACACCCTGACTGAGGTTAGGGTGAAAAGAGATGGGTGACACCCTGACTGGGGTTAGGGTGAAAGAGATGGGTGACACCCTGACTGAGGTTAGGGTGAAAGAGATGGGTGACACCCTGACTGGGGTTAGGGTGAAAAGAGATGGGTGACACCCTGACTGAGGTTAGGGTGAAAGAGATGGGTGACACCCTGACTGGGGTTAGGGTGAAAGAGATGGGTGACACCCTGACTGGGGTTAGGGTGAAAGAGATGGGTGACACCCTGACTGAGGTTAGGGTGAAAGAGATGGGTGACACCCTGACTGGGGTTAGGGTGAAAGAGATGGGTGACACCCTGACTGAGGTTAGGGTGAATAGAGATGGGTGACACCCTGACTGAGGTTAGGGTGAAAGAGATGGGTGACACCCTGACTGAGGTTAGGGTGAAAGAGATGGGTAACACCCTGACTGAGGTTAGGGTGAAAGAGATGGGTGACACCCTGACTGGGGTTAGGGTGAAAGAGATGGGTGACACCCTGACTGGGGTTAGGGTGAAAGAGATGGGTGACACCCTGACTGGGGTTAGGGTGAAAGAGATGGGTGACACCCTGACTGGGGTTAGGGTGAAAGAGATGGGTAACACCCTGACTGGGGTTAGGGTGAATGAGATGGGTGACACCCTGACTGAGGTTAGGGTGAAAAGAGATGGGTGACACCCTGACTGGGGTTAGGGTGAAAGAGATGGGTGACACCCTGACTGGGGTTAGGGTGAAAGAGATGGGTGACACCCTGACTGAGGTTAGGGTGAAAGAGATGGGTGACATCCTGACTGAGGTTAGGGTGAAAGAGATGGGTGACACCCTGACTGGGGTTAGGGTGAAAGAGATGGGTGACATCCTGACTGGGGTTAGGGTGAAAGAGATGGGTGACACCCTGACTGAGGTTAGGGTGAAAGAGATGGGTGACACCCTGACTGGGGTTAGGGTGAAAGAGATGGGTGACATCCTGACTGAGGTTAGGGTGAAAGAGATGGGTGACACCCTGACTGGGGTTAGGGTGAAAGAGATGGGTGACATCCTGACTGGGGTTAGGGTGAAAGAGATGGGTGACACCCTGACTGAGGTTAGGGTGAAAGAGATGGGTGACACCCTGACTGGGGTTAGGGTGAAAGAGATGGGTGACACCCTGACTGAGGTTAGGGTGAAAGAGATGGGTAACACCCTGACTGGGGTTAGGGTGAAAGAGATGGGTAACACCCTGACTGGGGTTAGGGTGAAAGAGATGGGTGACATCCTGACTGGGGTTAGGGTGAAAGAGATGGGTGACACCCTGACTGGGGTTTTGATGCTAGACGGGGAAGCGTCACAGTTTGTTGACCACAGCAGCAGGCTCTTTCTTGGTTTTATAAAGTACAGAGTTTATGTTTATGTGACGGAGTAAAGGTTTTATAAAGTACAGAGTTTATGTTTATGTGACGGAGTAAAGGTTTTATAAAGTACATAGTTTATGTTTATGTGACGGAGTAAAGGGTTTTATAAAGTACATAGTTTATGTTTATGTGACGGAGTAAAGGTTTTATAAAGTACAGAGTTTATGTTTATGTGACGGAGTAAAGGTTTTATAAAGTACATAGTTTATGTTTATGTGACGGAGTAAAGGGTTTTATAAAGTACATAGTTTATGTTTATGTGACGGAGTAAAGGCGCAAATAAATAATGCATTAACTGACGCAACTTTCGGATCTCCGTGTTTCTGTCTGAATCACAGGTGTAAAAAAGTGAAATTCATTTTCATAACACTGCTCCATTATTTAGTATTTCTCTATGGAAGAACAGACAGTCTCTCTTCATACCTCTTCATTCTTCTCTATCCATCATTCTCTCTCTCTCTCTCTCTCTCTCTCTCTCTCTCTCTCTCTCTCTCTCTCTCTCTCTATCCATCATCCTCCCTGTCTCAGTCTCTCATCCTTACCCTTATCCCTACATGTACTGCTTAGGGATGGGATGATAAGCGATATTATCGTTTATCGGGATAAAAAACACTCGCAATCATCGTATCGTGGAGATTTAATTTATGGTGATATCGTCCTCCGTCATGCACTGGGATCAATTCACCTTTTATTTGCAGAGCTGCATATCCGGTACCATTTAAACCCTCTATCTTACCTAACTGGTAAAAGGTACTTATAATGTACTTGATACAGTCTTTTTTTCACTCTCTATCAAAGGTCTTTGACAAAAAATAGCAGATCTACAAGCTCACAACGCGTCTGCATTTTTTTTTTTTGGCAAATGTTCCCGCTCCAGGATAATGGATTTTGATTATCGTGATAATATCGTAAATCGCGATTTCTTTTGTCACAATAATCGTGATATGAAATTTTCATATCGTCACATCCCTAGTACTGCTTTGCCTTTACTGTTTTGAAAAAACTAAAAAAAAAAAAAAACATTTTAAAATACCTGAGCATCAACATTTTCTGAGCTTGTAGATCAGCTATTTCAATTT
>NC_137812.1:75557774-75577774 GCF_963921795.1 Nannobrachium achirus | reverse complement strand
ACCAGTGGCGTCAGTTCAGCAAAAGCTAAGGTATGGCAACATGACTGGTGTCTTGCACGCGCGCCCTCGCGTGCGTGCAAGACACCAGTCATGTTGCCATACCTTAGCAACAGACATGATGAAAAGTACATTTTATTATTTCATCCATCCATTCATTACACATCCATTACACATGCAGTGTCAGCGTTACACTTGTCAAGCCGACATTTCATTGAATTCATAGGGTATTTATTTTTGTTCGATATGATTACAGTATATTGAGTCTACAGCAGTGGGTCTCAACCAGTGGTCCGGGGACCACCAGTGCTGTGTTGGTCCTTGAGGGGTTAGGGTTTCCATGCAGGTGATCTCCAGTTAAAATATGGAGAGTAACCAAACGGAACTATATAGACCCTTAACTCTTGAGAGCGTAAAATGAAACCAAATGGACCCTGCCTGCCTTGGTTTTGTACTGGCCCGTTGGTTCGTTCTGGGCGAGCGGTTGTTTTTTGTGCAACTAAATACTCCTGTGCACATTACATTGGCGTAGGCCTATAGGAAAAAATAAATAAAGCCAAGGAGAACTATTAACGGCGAAACACAGGCCCACGAACAAAATATTTATATAGCGAATAGGCCTATATTTGTTTAATTTCGCCGTTTTAAAGCACCATGCTGGCGAGGAGGCTGCGCAAAAAAAAAAGATTCATGAACATTAATGGACCATAGCTGGTCTCTCTCTCTCGTCTCCCCCCCACCCCCCACCCCCCCACCCCCCTCTCTATGTCTGTCTGTCTGTCTGTCTGTCTGTCTGTCTGTCTGTATAGGCCTATATAAAGATATTGGCGAAGCATACGTTGTGCCCAAGGCCAAGAGGGGTGCAACATGACCTTACACACATCGACGTAGAAGCCGATGATCCAGCAATCATTATTTTAAGGCCGTCAGTAGATTAACCACTTGAACCCTAGCGTATAGGCTATTCTGAGAACTTTAGCCAAAAATGGCAGATCTACAAGCTCACACCGCCTCCTGCTGCTAGGCATTGTGAGCTTGTAAATCGGCTATTTCACACAGAATCCAAAATACACTGATGATTGTGCTGTCAAACAATGAAACTATATGGAATCTATGAAGGTTGTGGGGATCCTGCTTCATCTCTCTCGCCTGTGACACCACGCAAAGCGTTTCGGGTATTCCGAGTTTGCACGATCTGATCATCTGCTTCAAATACCACCAGTGGTCCTTGAGGCTTGAGGTGGTCCACAATCCCCAGCTTATTATGATGGAGTTGGACAGTTGGTAACCAAATGGACCTCGGCGCTTGCGAGATCTCTCTCTCCCTCTCTCTCTCTCCTCTCTCTCTCTCTCTCTCCTCTCTCTCTCTCTCTCTCTCTCTCTCTCTCTCTCTCTCTCTGCTCTCACTGGGCGCAGTGGGGCAAAGTAACTAAGTAGATTTACTTATACTGTATACTCAAGTAAAATGTTGAGGTATTTGAAGATATGATTAGGCCTATTATATTATAAAACATCCATTGATCCACTTTAGCCGTACGTTTTATGCCTATATGCCTATAACAAGACAACTAAAGGAAAGAGAGAGAGGGGGAGGGGTTATTATTACCCTTATTACTATACTACTAACTAGGTAACCTCGCACACCAGGCTTTACTAACTAGGCAAGGGGCTGCCTCTCCGCTGAGCGCATGCATGCATTGCTGCGTGACAGACAGACAGACAGACAGACAGACAGACAGACAGACAGACAGACAGACAGACAGACCTGGCCCTATTGCGAAGGGCAAATGCGTTGTACAGTAGTTATCTAAACCGGAGCATGGAGGAGCTTGGAACATGCATGGTACAAAAAAAATGGCGGAATGGCAGAGAATCTATGCAGATTAGCAGTAGGCCTAAATGGTGAGGCCACATTCTCATAATATAATTCGGTTTAGTCGTGCGAATGGGAGGGGTGAAGTTGCCACATTCTTGCATATTTAATTGATACGTTTGCGCTCGCACTGCACTTTGTCATCCGAAACAAGGAATCGTCCGTGCACGTCTGTCCAGGGACATGAATGTATCCAAGCTGCATAATAATGCCTCCTCCATCTCCCTGTGTGTAACCGCAGGACCCCCGCAAGCGCCGCATTAGCCTATTTATCAGCGGTCAACGTTCGTAAACGGGCAATCAAAAAATAAAACCAGCGGCGGCGGGAGAGTCTCGCAAAATCTACCAGCAATAAACCAGACAGAAAATACTTTAGCAAGATATGAATATCTACGAAGAGGACAACGTCTCTCTCTCTCTCTCTCTCTCTCTCTCTCTCTCTCTCTCTGCCCCTCGTCTTGCCCTCCGCTGGCTCACTCGCTGCGCAAAAGCGTCTCCATTTGGACATGATTTGGCACAGAGAGCAGCGCGCGCGAGCTAGGGCGAGAGACCCACACATCGGCCTATATTATATTAGCCTATAGCCTATATATGATATACAAGTGACTCCAGAAGCACTTTCCTTTCATCTAAATGTGAGCAACTCCTCACAAATAATACACTATGTGCGATGGAGGGAGGGGTGATCAGAAATTAAATCAATGAGGGGAGGAGGCGGCCAGAATGGTCAGAAATCTAATGAGAGCGGACGGTCTGGAGGGGGATTTAACCTCGAAGTGTCGTTTTGATTGCCGTTGGAACTAACGGTCTAACGCCCGTCCTGCGATAGTCATGAACAGCGTGACACCAGATAGATATATATAGATAGATAGATAGATAGATAGATAGATAGATAGATAGATAGATAGATTATTATTATTATTACCCTTATTACTACTATACTACTAAGACAAGGGGGTGCCTCTCCGCTGAGCGCATGCCCGGGCCCGGCCCAAAGCCCGATACATAATTGACAATTGGAGACCGGCCCGGCCCGAAGACCGACATTTTTCTAAACAAGCTTAATTGCAGAGTGCGTGTAGCGGCGGCCTTTTGTTTTCATTACATTTTAAATATTGGTGAAGAACAGAGACATGATACCCCTTTCCAACTGTCTTTATTTAAAAAAAAAACAGCTTGGAGCAAATGGGGATATAAATGTATACAATTTGCTATAATTGTGACAATTCCCAAATCATTTTTTTTACTGTAAGAACAATTAAACATTCAAGTGGAGCCTGCGCTCTCGCCAGTCAGGCAGGCATATTGTATGAAACTGTACATTTTCTTTTCCTATGTAAACTTCTAAATAATAAAGTCTTCAATACAGTAGTAACGGAGGAGGTGGGCCAGGGCCTACAGCCTCAAACAAACAAACAAACAAATAAAAACGTAGGCCTAATCCCTTCAATCGCGATTCAATTGTGAAACAGGTCCCGACTCCCGAGGACAATTTAACAATGAACAATCCTTTGAGTTTGCGTTGTGCAACATTTGTGCAATTAAAATAAACAATCTCAAGTTAAGTATGTGTATAAAATATTAGAATGAATAGCCTTAATCAGTCAAGCAACGAAACATTCCCATTCCCTGGTTAAATTAAAGTATATAAATAGGCTAAACAAATAAAATAAACAGCATTTGTTATTTTAGTCCGTAACACAGCACTTTTCTTTGTATGAATCAACACTTATTCGTTCAGTTTAATAGTCCCAAAAATCCAGCGCTGGGCGCAAGGCCGCGCCGGGAGGCCGTGTGTAATGGTCACCGTTTGACAGGTAACACCTGTCACAATCAATATAATATTTAAATGACAAAGGGATAATATGCAAACATGGACAGTCTGACAGCAGAATTGAGCGTAGACATACAGATTAGAGCTTTGGAATCAGGTGCGTCCAAATAATAATTAATTAATTGATACGTGCACTGCGCATGTAGGTCATGAGTCATGATGTCCCGATATAGGCCTACATCATAGCATTTGATTTTGAATATTATCATAGGCCTACTGCTGCTATGCATTGTGGTGAAGAAGGTTTGTAAAATATAGATAGGATATGCAGCAAAATTGTTCTGGAGGGATGCGCGCAGATCAACCCCGCAAGCATAGACGTTCTGTGTCTGGTTCTGGTGGTGCGCGCTCAGCGCTCTCCTCTGCTCTGTGCCAAATTATGTCTGTCTGTCTGTCTGTCTGTCTGTCTGTCTGTCTGTCTGTCTGTCTGTCTGTCTGTCTGTCTGTCTGTCTGTCTGACTGACACACAGACAGAGTGTGTCATCATTGCCTCTTTAAAACCAGGCAAAATGGATTTTGGATTGATATAGGCTTAAGCGAAGGAGCGCCGACACTAAATAAACTGTGACTGACAGGGACAGTAGGACTACAGGTGGGTAGCTTTTATCAAACTGCGAGCCCAGCATTTGTTCTGTCTTTAGTGGTCGTGCGCTCTGCAGAGGCGTCAATTGGGTATGGCAAGCTGCCATTGCTTGGCTACAGGGGGACATAATAAAATGTACTTTTCATCGTGCCTGTTGCTAAGGTATGGCAACATGACTGGTACCAGTCATGTTGCCATACCTTAGCTTTTTCTGAACTGACGCCACTGGCGCTCTGAGCTGCCCTGTCTGTGCGCTGCATGCGCCTCAAAGAGAGGACGCATCAGAGAGAAATAACATCGTGCTTTAGGCAGAGAGAGAGAGAGAGAGAGAGAGAGAGAGAGAGAGAGAGAGAGAGAGAGAGAGAGAGAGAGAGAGAGAGAGAGAGAGAGGGGGGGGGCACCTGATTCCAATAGCTCTAATCTGTATTACTTTGATTTCTATGGAGTGCATAGGATAGTGTAATGGTCACCGACAGCAGACAGGTGAGGCAAACATGGACAGTCTGACAGCAGAATTGAGCATAGGTGAAATGGCTCTTCAACGGCGGTGAAACGGCCAGATAGGTTAGGTGAAAACACTCTCCTCCACGGCAAAAGTGCCCCGCGAAAAGACCTGGCGAAAATGTTATAGGCGATTATGCCTGACACCCCACCGGTCAAGGAGATCTTTTTCATTCTTCATGACACACATTCAGTCAGTCAATAGCAGCTGTGCTCGGGCGCTCAGACCGCAGAGCAGATGACAGAGAGAGAGACGCTTGCCTGGCTGCAACCGATCTGACTAATACTTGTTGTGTATATTGTGAATGTGACACAATGCATACACACATAGCTAGCTCCAAATTTTTTTCTTTATTTATTTTTCTCAAGCCCGACCCAGCCCAAAGCCCGACATGTGCGTGACAAATTGAGCCCGGCAGGCCAGGCCGCTGCTCAGAGCTGAAGTTAACAACTAAACAAAACAAACAAATAACGAAATAAAGGTCTAAACACAACATAACTGAACAGAACTAAACAAATAATAAATAAAGCAATTTAACTGACAACTTAACCAGAAGGCAGCCATTCCGAAGGGCTCAACTTAGGA
Source organism: Nannobrachium achirus (assembly GCF_963921795.1). Classification (NCBI taxonomy): domain Eukaryota; kingdom Metazoa; phylum Chordata; class Actinopteri; order Myctophiformes; family Myctophidae; genus Nannobrachium; species Nannobrachium achirus. The sequence goes on along the minus strand of NC_137812.1, from coordinate 75,572,400 downwards.
ACACCAAACAAAACAAAAACAGTTAAATAAATAAATAAATAAATAAATAAATATAAATAAATTAACGAAATATGTTTAGTCTCAATCAGTCAAGGATTAAAACATTTGGTTAAAATGCAAATATAAAAATGGGCAAAACAAATAAAATAACCAGCATCTGTTATTTTAGTCCATAAACACAACACACTTCTACTTAATATATTAGTCCCAACCAGCAGGGCGCAAGGCCGTGACTCATGCATGCGCTGATCTGAAAGTTACATTTCAACATCACATCATCGCCCAAATAATAATAAATAATATATTCGGAATGGCGGGGTGTTTCCAGAAAATGAAACGAAATCTATTTGGTTTCACTTTATACTCTCAAGATTTAAAATATCCATTTGGTTAACAACTCTCCATAATTTAGCTGTGGACCACTTGGAACTTCCCCCAAGGACCAACGGTGGTCCTTGGCCAACGGTGGTCCTTGGGGGGGGGGGGGACCACCAGGACCACCAACTCACCAAAGGACCACCGGTGGTCCTTGAGGGTCTGTATTTTATCCCAATTCAAATAGGCCTATATAAAGCAAATTTGCTACGTCAGCCAAGGAGCACAGAGAGCATGCAGCCCACAGTGGAGACAGACCAACGCATGCTCGCATGAACGTCTGGATGTTTTATTTGATATACACGTCTACACACACACACGCAGGTTTAGCGCTGAGAATCAAATGGGTGGCACACATCTCACACGTGCGTTCCAGAGCAGAGCAACAAGTCAATCACGCGTACAGTTCATGGCGGCGCTGCATTTGACCGTGTCGTCTCACGCATGATGGCCACATGGCCTAGATGTATGCGTGCGTTAACACATGCGTTCGCCACAAACGCCTAATTAAACGCGTCCCCGTGTACCCCGCCTGGCCACTTAAATGAAGACACACAGATACGCGTGCCAGCGACGCCTACGTGTAAGCTATTAAATGCCATTGAATAACTACAGGAGACGTCCATGCGTTCAGTACAACACAGATAAAATCGCATGCGTGCACGCATGCGATGCAATGCATTCGTGGCATAGAAAAGCCTCGATAGTATGTGTGTGTGTGCGTGCGTGCGTGCGTGCGTGCGTGCGTGCGTGCGTGCGTGCGTGCGTGCGTGCGTGCGTGTGTGCGTGCGTGCGTGCGTTGTCCTTGTTGATAATACACGTGTCTGCTCTCTTCAGCCGCTCTTTGATTGGTGCATCATACACTGTCAACACACTCACACACACACACACACACACACACACACACACACACACACACACACACACATACACACACACACACACACACACACACACACACATACACACATACACACACACACACACACACACACACACACACACACACACGCACACACACACACATACACATACACACACACACACACACACACACACACACACACACACACACAGCCAGCTGTCCGCCTGCTGCTGGTCAGGTGGTTTTACATCTCAAGGCATTTAGATCTGATTGAAGTCACAGTGAATCTAAAATGTAATCATTTCCTTTTATTTAGTTATTAGAGCAGTGTTTCTCAACCAGTGTGCCTGGGGACCTTTGGTGTGCCCCTGAGAAGGGTCAAGTGTGCCCCTTGAAACTGCTTGAAAGCCAGTATTGTATTTATCATTTTAAAAATGATTTAAAACTAGGAAAAACAGCCGATCTACAAGCCCTGCGAGGCGTTGTATGCTTGTAGATCTGCTGTTTTCACTACTGTTGTGCGACAGCCTTGTATGATGATGCAGGGCTTTACTTTGCGAAGAAACGTACACATTTGAAACTTGGAGATACAAGGTTTCTTCCTGACAGTGACGATATTTACACCTCCGTATTATGTTTGTGTGACCATGGATTCTTGGGACATGAAAAGTGTGACCATGCAGAAAAAAGGTTGAGAAACACTTGGGATGCCATCATTTTTGTAATTAGCCAGTAGCTATGCCCCTCCCAAAAAGCTTTTGTCCAATGCTAGCTTAGAATAACTTCCTGCTTGCCAAGGTTTGCCTTGGCAACAGCCTTGGCAAGCTGCCGGTTGCTACGCTAGCATTGGACAAAAGCTTTTAGGGGAGGGGCATGTCCATGTTGTGGAGATTCACAATGTTAAAATGGCAATCTGAGAGTGGTTCTCTGCATTCTCAGCGTTTGTGGAAGTAGATTCTGAGATGAAGCAGTTTCTTTGCATCAGTAATGAACAGGAGCCTATGGAGAATAGACCTTCTATGATGCATCATTAATGAACAGGAGCCTATGGAGAATAGACCTTCTATGATGCATCATTAATGAACAGGAGCCTATGGAGAATAGACCTTCTATGATGCATCATTAATGAACAGGAGCCTATGGAGAATAGACCTTCTATGATGCATCATTAATGAACAGTAGCCTATGGAGAATAGATCTTCTATGATGCATCATTAATGAACAGGAGCCTATGGAGAATAGATCATTAATGAACAGGAGCCTATGGAGAATAGATCATTAATGAACAGGAGCCTATGGAGAATAGATCATTAATGAACAGGAGCCTATGGAGAATAGATCATTAATGAACAGGAGCCTATGGAGAATAGACGTTCATAAAGCAGTTTCTTTGCATCATTAATGAACAGGAGCCTATGGAGAATAGACGTTCTATGATGCTGGCGGCCCAGTTGCATGATAACCAGGTAAGACGTCTCCACACGTCTTAATGGGGAGTCGGCGTCCATTAACTCTTTTACCGCTTTGGACGTTCCCGTTCGCCCCATTTTTCACGGCGGCGCGATGCCAATTGTACGTTCTTTGGCTCGTTCTTTTGTACCTTGTTTTGATGTCTGTAAACTGATGAGGGGTCGCGCGGGTGTGTACCGTTAACACATCTCCTGTAAAAGTGCTCTCAAAAACCCACTGGACGTTAGCATCAATGGAGTAACAAAACACTTCCTTGTTATTTTTTCTGGGTCTATTGCTCTGTAGCGATTTAGTGGCCTGGGCGGATGGGAGCCGACCGCGGCCATTTCACATTAATTCTTGCATGAGGCTGCCCTCTACTGCTAGTATGACCAAAGTGCACTATGTAATGAGAAAAAAAAATAGATCTTTGTCTATAACCTCGCCAAGGTAAGCTGCTTTTGCTGGCACAAGACCCAATAAATAAATAATAACATCTGGCAGTAAAACTGTTAACATTTGAGCCCTATAGTCCACCCCCCCCCCCCCCCCCCCCTTCCCCCGTGCTTCTACCTCTCATTGCTTTTATATCTTTAATCTTTGTTGTTATTTCTGTTCTTAGAAGGTTTTAAAAGGTTTACGTGCATCTGTGCATGTGTGTGTGTGTGTGTGTGTGTGTGTGTGTGTGTGTGTGTGTGTGTGTGTGTGTGTGTGTGTGTGTGTGTGTGTGCGTGTGTCAGAGCATATGAGCGGAGCGCGTGCGGAGCGGGGAGCGGAGCGGGCCGTTTTTGACGTGAGCGACTTTTCAAATGGGTCTGAGCGGCTTTGGAGCGAGGATTTTCCTCCGCTCCGTTGAGCGCCGATCTCCTCCGCTCCTAGCCGACCCTGTCGGGGCCGCGCACCGCAGGTTTCCAACAAAACAGTGCAGTCCGTGGCAGGCAGCCATGTCGCGACTCGCAGGAAGGAGAAATCACCGCGGAGAGGAGAGCAAAACTTTATCAAGATTTCACTCAAGTCAAATGTATCTATATCATCCACACACGTACTGTAGGCCTAGGCTATGTTTATAATAAATAGCCTACCTTGTGTCACTTAAGTCACTTAAGTTATAGCCTATCACCAGCCAGTCAAAGGATACGATTTTAAATGCAAGTGAGACTGATGAAAAACACACGCCACAAGTTGCCTCCTCGAATGTGGTGATTAATCAATAACCAACTGGATTTAATATTGCCCATCTTATTAAAAAATACAATGCCTTAGATGGCATCTTTTGTAACATTGAAGGCAGCTCTCCGTCAAAGGCTCACGTTACAGCAGGCATTTGTGTTGGGAACACTTGTGACAAAGCAAAGGAGAAAGTGTTTTGGACATGGTAGCAAAATCCTTTTTTTAATTTTGGCTGCTGACGACCCTGAGTGGTGCGTGGAGCGAGCGCGGAGCGACAAATGCGCAAATCAAGGTGAGCGGTGGAGCGGCGCGGAGCGGAGCGGCGCGGTGGCCGACCAGAGCGACGAGCGTGTGTGTCTGTGTGTGTGCGCGTGCGTTTGCGCGTGCGTGTGCGTGTGCGTGTGTGTCTAACCCTAACCCTAACCTCATAAAAAAAAAAGAAATCTTCATCCATGTTGTCTCAGACAGTACAGTATGTGTGGTGTTGTTTACGGTGATGACCCTTAACCCCTGACCTCACGTGGTTCGAGAGGGTCAGCATCCTGGCCATCCTGCTGAACTGTGTGACCTTGGGGATGTTCCAGCCCTGTGGCCACACCCCCTCCGTGCTGCAGGTAACCATGACGACCACACACACACACACAGACACACACACACACACACACACACACACACACACACACACACACACACAGGGCATGCACACACAGACAGGGGCGTCACAAGGGGGGGGGGGGGGGGGTAGTGGGACTGAGTTAGGAAGTAAGAACTCACTGAAGGTAAAATGTACCAACCTACGCTCTGTGGGGGACCTTTTTGTTCAGCTGCTGCTCTGCTGTGGAATAGCTAACCCTCCATGAACACCTGAGAGCACCACAGTCACTGGACGCCTTCACAAGTGGATTAAGACCTTTCTTTTTAACAATTTTGCTGCCATTTTAAACATAGCTGTAGTAAGCAGCTGCCAAATTGTCCTTACCTTTTAACGTGGGCACGTGCACACATAGTGCATGATCTGTGCACGACTCATGTAGTAGACCGGTAGACAAGATGACAGCTTTAGAATAAAAAAAAAATCCATTGGAATAGACAAATCCGTTGCCAGGCTGTTACCCCTGCTGATTCCGCCGGTGTTACATAAGAAAACATTGGAAACGGCCAGTTGTGCGCTATGGTAACACGTGGACACATCCGCGCACATAGCAGACGATATGTGCGCGGATCATATGCCAGGCGGGCACAAGAATGAAACAGCTATCAAATAAAATAAAACCGCGTGAAAAAAGACGATGAAATGAACGTGCTGCTCCTTCCTCTGTTTACAATGTAAACAGATGGGACGGAAGCTACGATTGGGCCTTGGACAGGATACGGAAACCTAGATCCGGTCAGAACCGGAAATACGGCAGGATACAGTTAGGAGGCAGGCCTAAGACTCCGAAACGGCTATATACAGCGATCATACTTTTAATTGTTTCATAATGATTAAAGCTAATTAAATTTCCGGGAACGACAGGCATCGCAGCGTGGTACAGCGGGAAATCAACGGTTTCGACAGGGGATCGCGAGAAATGAGTTAATAAGGCATTTGCCTAGAAAGACCTTTTTGGATGCCCTTGGTGCTTTTTAACCCTCTCTTGGTGATCACAATGTGCTTTTACATTTTATTTGAGCTGTGTATAATAGGTGTTCACTGTTCCTAATTTTCTGATTTAACTGTTTAGTACCATTTTAGTCCTTTATATTAATCTTTTTGTTGGTTTTGCTTTGCTTTTGCTTCATTTATTTGCCATTTTAATGTAGCACTTTGAGATTTTGTTTCTAAATATAAAGTGCGTTACAAATACAATGTATTATTAAGTGTGCCTGCTATGCAATAGCAAAACACTTATTGTAATCCGCCATACTTAATAATAATAATAATAATAATAATAATAATGATCCCACAAATTTCGGCACGTAATAAGTGCCGCACAATTTACGCCACCGCCGCAATATATACATCAAAACGTGCGGCTCGGCCGGGAATGGTGTGCTATTACTTTTCTTTCCGATCCGCGTTACCATTGCGACGTAATTCGCAAAAAACGACGCCAAAAAACCCCATTCACTTAGAATGGGGGAAATTTCGGCACGTAATAACTGCCGCACGATTTACGCCACCGCCGCAATATATACATCAAAACGTGCGGCTCGGCCGGGAATGGTGTGCTATTACTTTTCTTTCCGATCCGCGTTACCATTGCGACGTAATTCGCAAAAAACGACGCCCAAAAACCCCATTGACTTAGAATGGGGGACTCCGAAAAAAACCCAGAAACTTTGGCGCCACATAACTCTGCCATTCTTTTGCCTAGCAACGTGATTTAAACTTTAAAATGCACACACAACTTTGGTCTTTTTCCGGCCAATAGGGATGATTGATTAAGCCCCGCCCCCTCTGTAACAGGAAGTGTCCTTCGCCAAACAGGAAGTGCCTCTATAACTCATGAACCGTTTGTCGTACAGACTCGCGGCTGGTGTCATTTTTCTCAATTTTTTTTTCTCAAATTTTTTTTTCTCAAATTTTTTTTCTCTCAAATTTTTTTTCTCAAAATTTCTTTTTCTCAATTTTTTTTCTCAAATTTTTTTTTTCTCAAATTTTTTTTTTCTCAAATTTTTTTTCTCAAAATTTTTTTTTCTCAATTTTTTTTTCTCAATTTTTTTTTTCTCAAAATTTTTTTTCTAAAAAATTTTTTTTCTCAAATTTTTTTTTCCCAAATTTTTTTTCTCAAATTTTTTTTCTCAAATTTTTTTTTCTCGAATTTTTTTTTTCTCAATTTTTTTTTCTAAAAATTTTTTTTTTCTCAACTTTTTTTTTTCTCAAATTTTTTTTTCTCAATTTTTTTTTTCATTTTTTTTTTCTCAATTTTTTTTTTCTCAATTTTTTTTTCTCACAATATTTTTTTTCTCACAATATTTTTTTTCTCAATTTTTTTTTCTCAAAATTTTTTTTTTCTCAAATTTTTTTTTCTCAATTTTTTTTTTTCAGGAAGTGCCCCTCACCAAACAGGAAGTGACCCGTTTTCTCGTGAACCGTTTGTCGTACAGACATGTGGGTGGTGTCATATGAAGAACAATAATGTTAAAGTTTATGCACAAAAATGCTAATGTTAATAACGCTAATGCTAACACCAACCGCTACACAAGGTTGCACAGACTTAGCGAGCTGCAGGCACACTTAAAATTTCTTAGAAATTTTCTTTTCTAGTTATTATTATTATTACTAGGGCCCAAGGTGGAATTACTTTAACTATTGAAAAATATTATATTTTTGAAAAGTCAGGAAAATGTGTGCAAATCTTTAAGCGAACATTTGTAACTCAAATTTTGCTTCTGGGTGGTCCCTGGAACTAAATATTTTGAGATGGGGTCCGTGGCCAAATACATATCATTTTGGGGGTCCTTCACATGAAAAGGTTTGAGCACCACTGACATGGAAACAGATTTTTTTTTAAAACCTTCAAAGATAGCAGATCTACAAGCTCGCAGCTGCATTGTATATCTGCTTGCATATCTGCTATTTTTCAATAGTTAAAGCACAAAATAAAACCAGGGCCCAGAATGTGGTGCGACGCCCCTGTCTGCCCGACACCATGGGGGGCCAGATCCATCTGGTGGTCCTGGGATAGTTTTAGGACCGTTTATGTTTTCTCGATGTTTTTTATGTTGAACAGCGAGTGACTTTGTAGGCTGGCGGGTCATCCATCCCTCATCTTGCATTCACTCATTCCTCCTTCCCACAGTGTGAGGTCTGGACAGCAGATAAGAACCCAGTATGAGAAGTTGGCCCTCATCATTTTCTGATCAGGGCCAATCAGTGACAGCGTTTCAACTGCTGTCCGCACAACAAGTGAAAAGCTTCCCCTGATTGGTCCATGTGTAGATAAGCAATAAGTGAAGTTATTTCAGAGTTGGACTCAATTACAACAATTAAAAAGGAACAGGGCTATGCACTAGCGGAGTTCATCGGCCGAAAAGACAGGTTTGTTTGCCGTTCTTCCGACTGGCTTCTCCCGCCCACTTTTCAAACATGAGGCTGGCTGGCCAGGCTACCGTCTTTGCTCCCTGGCTGTTGGTTCTTGTTGGATCTTTTCCTGGAGAGTTTTAGTTTTACTTCCATCCTCGTTTGGCTGCTTCACTGAGGATGACCTTCCTGACGGTCACTGGAGGTTCTGGAGGCTGGACCAATGCTCTGGACCGCATCCCACTGAGACACACACGCACGCACGCACGCACGCACGCACGCACGCACGCACGCACGCACGCACGCACGCACGCACGCACGCACGCACGCACGCACACACACACACACACACACACACACACACACACACACACACACACACACACACACCATCTATCTCAGTAATACGTGGTGACATCTTCTCGTTCAAGGCTGTGATTAATATTGTCAGGTTGCTGCTGGTCTTGGCTCTTTGCTCTGGGCTGTTTTTTATCGTTCTTTAAATCGTTGGCGTATACAGTACAGTACCGTACGCTGCTGGCATACTGTACATTTCATGCCTACTGTAAGGCTTTTTCACATTATATTATACAGTTTACTGTAATGTTTGCATGCAGTGCTGTCGCCGTCAGGCCTGATCAAACAGAGCAATGCCTTTTGGTTTGATTTATTTTTAGAATTCTTTTATACACTTATTGAATACGATGCACTCTGTCATAGTCAAGCCTTTTAAAATACGACACATAAGCACGCAAGCAGGCACTCTATGCCACGTTCTCAGTCTGCATGGTGTTCCCCGTCTCTGGGCATACAGTTACATTACAGTAACATTACAGTTACATTACAGTTACATTACAGTTACATTACAGTTACATTACAGTAACATTACAGTTACATTACAGTTACATTACAGTAACATTACAGTTACATTACAGTTACATTACAGTAACAACGTTTGTTTCCCTCCTGCATGCCTCTACATTGTGTAAACATTTTCGATTAAATCATTCATCGATAATTTATAGTTGATTTGCCTTATTTAATTTAGTTATTTAAGTCGTAGCCAATCATTTTTTACCACTTTTTCCCCTCCCCAACTTAGTCATTATGCCAATTCTCGCACGTTTGTGTGTGTTTTCGCTGCTGTTGTGTCCTACCTCACCTCACCCAGTGAGGAGCCCCCACCGGGAGGACGTACTGTTGTATCCTACTGACTCACCTCACCCAGTGAGGAGCCCCCACCGGGAGGACGTACTGTTGTATCCTACTGACTCACCTCACCCAGTGAGGAGCCCCCACCGGTAGGACGTACTGTTGTATCCTACTGACTCACCTCACCCAGTAAGGAGCCCCCACCGGGAGGACGTACTGTTGTATCCTACTGACTCACCTCACCCAGTGAGGAGCCCCCACCGGGAGGACGTACTGTTGTATCCTACTGACTCACCTCACCCAGTGAGGAGCCCCCACCGGGAGGACGTACTGTTGTAACCTACTGACTCACCTCACCCAGTGAGGAGCCCCCACCGGGAGGACGTACTGTTGTATCCTACTGACTCACCTCACCCAGTGAGGAGCCCCCACCAGGAGGACGTACTGTTGTATCCTACTGACTCACCTCACCCAGTGAGGAGCCCCCACCGGGAGGACGTACTGTTGTATCCTACTGACTCACCTCACCCAGTGAGGAGCCCCCACCGGGAGGACGTACTGTTGTATCCTACTGACTCACCTCACCCAGTAGGGGCCCCCACCTGGAGGACGTACTGTTGTATCCTACTGACCCACCTCACCCAGTGAGGAGCCCCCACCGGGAGGACGTACTGTTGTATCCTACTGACTCACCTCACCCAGTGAGGAGCCCCCACCGGGAGGACGTACTGTTGTATCCTACTGACTCACCTCACCCAGTGAGGAGCCCCCCTGGGAGGACGTACTGTTGTATCCTACTGACTCACCTCACCCATTGAGCCAGTAGGATACAACAGTGAAGACATATCTCCCTTCGGGGACAATAAGTAAGGGATAACGTCTGGCTGAGCGGTCCTTATCCAGAAATAAGTCAGATAACCCCGAGGAGAAGCCCAGGGGGTTATCAGCCTGAAGGGGTTTTATTTCAACAAGTGTTGCGCTGGGCGCCCCCTCCCCCGCACAACACAGTCGCCTTGGAAAACAAGGAAGCGTTGGTGAAATAGAATCTATTTTTTGTCACTGCATCGTCTATTTCTTGCTTAAAATGTTTTCAAAAACATTCTTGAGAGCAAAGTTTAGTTGTAAATGTCGCTGTGTGTTTGTTTATGTGGCGGAGAGAGTCGCAGCCTGAAGCCTCAAAAGTCTAGTATCTGACCTCGTTCCATAGGGATATCCCTTAGGAGTAATGGTTAAGATATTGGACTTTCACGGGGGAGACCCGGGTTCGAAGCCGGGTGGAGAGGTTCGGATCACCTCCGTTACATTTACATGGCTGACATGTTGGATACGGTACTACATTCACGCAGTGCAGCCTGAGTGCAGCAGGTGTTCTGAGTCTTTGATTAGACAGCGGTCTGTTATAGAGCGGTTATCAAGAAATAACACACCACTGATTTCAGCGATTGACCAATCAGAATCAAGCATTCAACCAACCAATTCAACCGTGTAATAAAGATTATTATTATATACGCATGCCCCCCCCCTCCCACCCACTGAAATCTAAATCATTAAAATAGCTAAAAGAAAAGAAAGCAGTAAATGAAAACATTTTAACACTCATCTTTTCTTTTCTCTGATTACAATCTAAAATATGAAGCTTTAAACAAGTGAAATTGTATGTAACAAGACTCTAAAAGAGTATTTTATGTTTATAAAGAGCTGGAGAGACAGTGAGACTCCTGTTACTGAACAAACACTGTATGATGATTATAATACAGTATCTGGCTTAAAGTCCTGTTCGCAATTTGGTGTTAGGGGAGTTTCTCACCTGAACTGAGTCAGTGGGTCCCTAGACATGAAAAATCACTGAGGTGCTCATCCGCCATAGTGCCACGAATGGCGCAATGGCCAAATCAAATATGGCTGCCATCGGCTATGATGAAAATCCAACTTTTCTGTATATGCACATGTAATACCTCCATTTGGACTAATTGGGGTATGGGGAATTCATTTCTGATATTGTTTTGACCATTTTGGGTGATTTGGACCTCAAAAGGTCATGGTCAAGGTCATTTTGCTATTCCGAAGACAGTGGGCCATAACTTGGCCATTGTTAGGAGTAAAAACAGGTGCAGTAGGTCTAAATCAACTAATGCTGACATGTATAATTCATTTCTGACATTGTTTTGACCATTAAGGATCATCTTGTCTTTGAAATATCAATGTCAATGCCATTTTCCCAAAACGATTTTGTTCATTACTTGCACTTTTATAGTATTTTTTGTAAGTTTGTTACTATTTTATAGTAAGTTTGTTTTGTTTATAACAAAAGGCATACTAGTGAGAAATACAACAAGTAAACATCCACATTTAACTTTAAAGTGGGTTTTAAATGGGTGTTTAAATGAGCAGATAAGACTATTTACGAATAAAAGTGACAAATAAAATTACACAACAAAATCACACACAACATTAAATAACAATTTCCCTCAAAGTGCACCATATTGTGATTGTGTTTATGCAAGTTAGTATGAGGTGTTTTTACAGGATGGATTTGTCATTGTTCCATGGCAAAATATGATGCACAGAACTCCGATCAGTGTCGAGTGTCTTGCTTCAGACATGGCAGGAGTGTACAAAAGTCAAAGTGCTCCTTCCATCCATCAGAGCTTGACATTGACTTTTTGAGGCAGTTGTCCTTTGGACAAGTATATTTCCCATTCACTTGTCCGGGGACAAAAGTCACTTTAAAATGTCACCGGATAAAAATGTCATACATTGAAATAATAACAAAAGGACGGCTAATGACCCCCTTGCTCCCTCCACTCCATAGTATGGGCACTTGTCCCAGACAACAGGACAAGCCTTTATGTCATGCCCTGTTCCATGTTCCATTGGTTCTAGTCTTTCCTCAGGTTCCTTGGCTGTTGCAAGCAGGTGGCAAGAAACACGCTAGAAAGGTGCCTTGTTGGTCTCAGCAGTTGTACTTCTCTGCTACCAATACTGTGTCTTGTTCTGTCAAGGTCTTTGCCTCTCCAAAGTTTGTTAGATATTGTACTCGGTCAGAAGCCATAACTACATGTTTAATCCTCACCTGGCCCATGCAGTCATCTCCTGTCTCCAAGGCATATGTACCTTGATCACTGTCTTGGCTAGTGGTGCTCCAAGATCAGACTGCTTGATGCAGTAGAAGTGAGTCTCACCAGAGCCATACTGCTGCCAGATATCCTTCATCCCCAGTGCTTGGAAATATGGGGTGTAATATAGCAGTAATGTGAAGGAGACAACAACTCTCTGGGGTCCGCTCATAGTTCCGACATCTCATTATTCTGACCATTAGGTTAGTGAAGGTTAGGGATAGGCTTAGTTATAATGGAGGCTGAACATGCACCAGGTGTCAGCCTCCTCAATCCTATTCAAGATGTCTGGGATCTCTTCTCCACTAGCGACATCATCAACAGAGACAACAGAGCTGATAATGGTAAATGGACTGCATTTACAGTATATAGCGCTCTTCTCCAAAGCACTGTACAATGTATTTCACATTCGCCCATTAACACACACATTCACACATACATTCACACCATGAAACCATGCAAGGTGCTCACCGGGAGCAGTTAGGGGTTCAGTGTCTTGCTTAAGGACACTTCGACAAATAAGCAGGAGGAGCCAGAAATCGACCCTGGAACCTTCAGATTCCAAGGCAACCGTTCTACCTACATCGCCACAAGCTTGAATGGACACCATATTCCGAACACACAGCTGGAGAGCTGTGTGTTCTCCTCAGACACCCAGAATTTGTAAAGTTGATGAGGGATGGGTGCGTCTGTTATCTCTGATGATGATGAGTGGCTCCCTGCAAAAGGGGCTGGAGGTGAAGAGATCCCAAAGATTGAACTAGATTGAGGAGGCTGTCACCAAGCTGCTGGTACATGTGGAGTCAACTGGCCCTATTATAACTAAACCTACCCATAACCCTAACCTAATGGAGGGAATAATGGGTCGCCAGGATTATGAGTGGACCCCAGAGAGTTGTCGTAGTGATACTTCCAAGCACTGGGGAATAAGTAGATCTGGTAGCAGTATGGCACTAGGTGTGCAGTGGCACATGCTTCTACAGCATCAAGCAGTCTCTCATCTTGGAGCACCACTAGCCAAGACAGTGATCAGGGGACATATGCCTTGGAAACTGGAGATGACTGCATGGGCCAGGTGGGGACTAAGCATGCAGCTATGGCTTCTGACCAAATACAATATCTAACACACTTTGGAGAGGCAAAGACCTTGACAGAACAAGACACAGCATTGGTTGCAGAGAAGTACAACAGCTGATACCAACAAGGCATCTTTCTAGTGCATGTCTTGCCACCTGCTTGCAACAGCCAAGGAACCTGAGGAAAGACTAGAACCAATGGAACATGGATGGATGCAAGGAACACTTCGACTCTCGAGGATATGGCTGCCTTGCTGATGGATATCGGTGCATCATATTTTGCCATGGAACAATGGCAAATCCATCCTGTAAAAACACATCATACTAACTTGGATGCACACAATCACAATATGGTGCACTTTGAGGGAAATTGTTATTTAATTTTGTGTGTGCTTTTGTTGTGTGGTTTTATTTGTCACTTTTATTCGTAAATAGTCTTATCATTTAAACACCCATTTAAAACCCCCCTTTAAAGTTAAATGTGGATGTTTACTTGTTGTATTTGTCACTAGTATGTCTTTTGTTATAAACAAAACAAACTTACTATAAAATAGTGACAAACTTACAAAAAATACTATAAAAGTGCAAGTAATGAACAAAATCGTTTTTGAAAAATGGCATTGACATTGATATTTCAAAGACAAGATGATCCTTAATGGTCAAAACAATGCCAGAAATGAATTATACATGTCAGCATTAGTTGATTTAGACCTACTGGCTACTGCACCTGTTTTTACTTATGGCCCACGGTCTTCGGAATAGCAAAATGACCTTGACCATAACCTTTTGAGGTCCAAATCACCCAAAATGGTCAAACAATATCAGAAATGAATTCCCCACACCACAATTAGTCCAAATAGAGGTATTACATGTGCATATACACCCAGAAACAGAAAAGTTGGATTTTCATCATAGCCGATGGCAGCCATATTTGATATGGCCATTGCGCCATTCGTGGCACTATGGCGGACGAGCACCTCGGTGATTTTTCATGTCTAGGGACCCACTGACTCAGTTCAGGTGAGAAACTCCCCTAACACCAAATTGCGAACAGGACTTTAAGCCAGATACTGTATTATTACTATCACAATGAACAGCTTTAACAGGGGCACGGTAGCACTGTGGCCTCACAGCTAGAAGGTCCTGGGTTCGATTCCTGTTGGGGGACGCTGTGGGCACTGGGGGCGTGTTCCCTCCTCCGCGTCATCAGCGCCCACACCCTAGGTGGGGTTGGTGAAAGGGCCTTACTGTGTGGAGTTTGCATTTTTCTCCCCGTGTCTCCGGTTGGTACCCTCACAACAAAACATGCAGTAATCCTTGTCTCTATACTGCCTCCCCCTGGCCTGATGGAGGGGAAAGGAACTGGTTGGAATAACGTGTTCCTTCCACGCGCTACGTCCAAACCGGGGAATCTCTC
>NC_137812.1:75550274-75552774 GCF_963921795.1 Nannobrachium achirus | reverse complement strand
CCTTGTACCCAGGGCCCAGAACTTTGTGCGACACCCCTGTCTGTGTAACATCACCATTTAGCCTGTTAGGGACTCATTAAGGCTGACCTGGAGTCAGCTTGTTGCGCTGTGGTAACATCACCATCTAGCCTGTTAGAGACTCATTAAGGCTGACCTGCAGTCAGCTTGTTACGCTGTGGTAACATCACCATCTAGCCTGTTAGGGACTCATTAAGGCTGACCTGGAGTCAGCTTGTTGCGCTGTGTAACATCACCATCTAGCCTGAGACTCATTAAGGCTGACCTGGAGTCAGCTTGTTGCGCTGTGGTAACATCACCATTTAGCCTGTTAGAGACTCATTAAGGCTGACCTGCAGTCAGCTTGTTGCGCTGTGGTAACATCACCATCTAGCCTGTTAGAGACTCATTAGGGCTGACCTGCAGTCAGCTTGTTGCGCTGTGGTAACATCACCATCTAGCCTGTTAGGGACTCATTAAGGCTGACCTGGAGTCAGCTTGTTGCGCTGTGTAACATCACCATCTAGCCTGAGACTCATTAAGGCTGACCTGGAGTCAGCTTGTTGCGCTGTGGTAACATCACCATCTAGCCTGTTAGGGACTCATTAAGGCTGACCTGGAGTCAGCTTGTTGAGCTGTGGTAACATCACCATCTAGCCTGTTAGGGACTCATTAAGGCTGACCTGGAGTCAGCTTGTTGCACTGTGTAACATCACCATCTAGCCTGTTAGGGACTCATTAAGGCTGACCTGCAGTCAGCTTGTTGCACTGTGGTAACATCACCATCTAGCCTGTTAGAGACTCATTAGGGCTGACCTGCAGTCAGCTTGTTGCGCTGTGGTAACATCACCATCTAGCCTGTTAGAGACTCATTAAGGCTGACCTGGAGTCAGCTTGTTGCGCTGTGGTAACATCACCATCTAGCCTGTTAGAGACTCATTAAGGCTGACCTGGAGTCAGCTTGTTGCGCTGTGGTTAACATCACCATCTAGCCTGTTAGAGACTCATTAAGGCTGACCTGCAGTCAGCTTGTTGCGCTGTGGTTAACATCACCATCTAGCCTGTTAGAGACTCATTAAGGCTGACCTGGAGTCAGCTTGTTACGCTGTGGTAACATCACCATCTAGCCTGTTAGAGACTCATTAAGGCTGACCTGGAGTCAGCTTGTTACGCTGTGGTAACATCACCATCTAGCCTGTTAGAGACTCATTAAGGCTGACCTGGAGTCAGCTTGTTACGCTGTGGTAACATCACCATCTAGCCTGTTAGAGACTCATTAGGGCTGACCTGGAGTCAGCTTGTTGCGCTGTGGTAACATCACCATCTAGCCTGTTAGAGACTCATTAAGGCTGACCTGGAGTCAGCTTGTTGCGCTGTGGTAACATCACCATCTAGCCTGTTAGAGACTCATTAGGGCTGACCTGCAGTCAGCTTGTTGCGCTGTGGTTAACATCACCATCTAGCCTGTTAGAGACTCATTAGGGCTGACCTGGAGTCAGCTTGTTGCGCTGTGGTTAACATCACCATTTAGCCTGTTAGAGACTCATTAACAGGGGCGTCACAAGGGGTAGGAAAGTGGGACTGAGTTACTAGGGCCCAAGGTGGAGGGGCCCTAATAACTTTATCTATTGAAAAATAGCAGATATACAAGCTCACAGCGCGGCACTCTGTGCCGCGCTGTGAGCTTGTAGATCTGCTATTTTTGAAAAGTTGTGAAAATGTGTGAAAATCTTTGAATATATGTATTTTTTAAGCGAACATTTCTAACTCAAATTTTGTTTCTGGGGGTCCCTGGAACTAAATATTTTGAGATCGGGGTCCGTGGCCAAATACATATCATCTTGGGGGTCCTTGACATAGGTTTCTTGCACACATTTTCACGATTTTTCAAAAATAGCAGATATACAAGCTCACAGCGCGGCACTCGGTGCCGCGCTGTGAGCTTGTATATCTGCTATTTTTCAATAGTTAACATTCATGGGGGGCCCGCAGTGAATCCTTGTACCCAGGGCCCAGAATTTGGTGTGACGCCCCTGCTCATTAAGGCTGACCTGGAGTCAGCTTGTTGCGCTGTGGTAACATCACCATCTAGCCTGTTAGAGACTCATTAAGGCTGACCTGGAGTCAGCTTGTTGCGCTGTGGTTAACATCACCATCTAGCCTGTTAGAGACTCATTAAGGCTGACCTGGAGTCAGTTTGTTGCGCTGTGGTTAACATCACCATCTAGCCTGTTAGAGACTCATTAAGGCTGACCTGGAGTCAGCTTGTTGCGCTGTGGTTAACATCACCATCTAGCCTGTTAGAGACTCATTAAGGCTGACCTGGAGTCAGTTTGTTGCGCTGTGGTTAACATCACCATCTAGCCTGTTAGAGACTCATTAAGGCTGACCTGGAGTCAGCTTGTTGCGCTGTGGTTAACATCACCATCTAGCCTGTTAGAGACTCATTAAGGCTGACCTGCAGTCAGTTTGTTGCGCTGTGGTTAACATCATCTCAACCACA
>NC_137812.1:75527774-75547774 GCF_963921795.1 Nannobrachium achirus | reverse complement strand
CATGTTCAAGCCTTGCAGGAGGGAAAGGGGACAGAGGAATCCAGAGACAGATGTTGTGTCGGGTTTATCAGTTTGACAAGGTCACACAGAACATAGAGTCTCTTGATTTAACGTGCTGTTGACCTAACACGCGTTGGAATGCGATAAGTTCGAGAAAGTTCGAGCAACAGTCAGAGAGAGTTCACCATGCCCTTGTGCGCGCCAGGCAATGAATGTGTGAGTGTGTATAATCCACGGGCCGACGCAGCCCCCACCGTGTGAAAGTTGAGACAGCGCTGCCCGCAGGTGTTGGGGGGTCTGGACGGGTGGGGGAGTTGGGGCGGGTTAGTTCCAGGGGACGCTCCGTGGGAAAAGCATAGCAAGCTCCCCTCTGCTCCACCGCAGCTCTCGGTTGATTGTTTGCGGGCAGGGGGTCCGAATCATATCCATTTGAAAACAGACTTTAGCTCGGGGCGGCTTGATTGTAGCCCCCCTCAAAGTCTTTCCCAGTGCGACCCGTCTCAGGGGTTAGCCAGTCGTGCTGCAATGAGATCCAGCCTTCCCGACATCAGCTGAACACCCCGTCCGATCTCCGCTATCATCTCCGGCAGGCGTTGGGCATTCTGTTGGGCTCCTGCCATCTTCTTTATCTTTCGGTACACGAGCCCCGCTGCAGTTCCAAGCATTAGGGTACCCGTCACCAGGCTCCAAAATATAATTATGTCTTCCGAATCTTCGATGCTTAACGGAAACAGGCATAGTGGTTGCCATTTCCCGTAAGAATCTTTTACAAATCCCGCAGGGTAGGATGAGCCAGGACAATGTGAGTCCCCATCATTCGTCTTGGTTGAGAATATGGTATCGATCGCACTCAGGCCCCAATTAATGAATTCCATCTTTGCTCCGAAGTGCAGAATAGCAGAGAGAGCGATAGCCAGGCAGGTCCCTCAGAGCAGTCACAAGGAGCAGGCAGGCAAACGCGGACAAGAGACACAAGATATAGCCGAGGGGAGGCGATAGATTATCGGAGGCCCCGCCATCTCGACTCCGAGGAGATAGAGATAACGGGGCCAGGGTAGGCCGGGGGAGAGAGAGAGAGAAAAAGCGACTGTCTCTGTCGAAGGTCAGAAGAAGCGAACATATATATACATATACATATATATACATATATATATATATATATATATATATATATATACATACATATATATACATATATATACATACATATATATATATATATATATATATATATATTATATATATATAATATATATATATATACATATATATATACATATATATATACATATATATATACATATATATATATATATATATATATATATATACTAAGGTTTAAATTAATCTATGACAGTTGTTGTCGTCGTAAGTTTTTGCCTTTTCTATTTGTATGCCATTGTTTTTGAGCGCAGAAAAGCGCTCCCACATTTCACTGTGTGTGTACGGATCGCCAAAAGGTATTAGTATGGATCTCCATGTATGGACATCTACACATGAAGTAACTGACATCTTGTCAGGTTTGGGTTTTATTTTGCTGGTCCTCAAAACACAAGCATTTGGGGGGTCCTCACAGTTATGAAATAAGGTATTTGGGAAGGTGGGGGGGACGCGTCGCATCCATGCATCCATCCATGCATAACAGATGGATTGACACCCCACCCTCACGAGCACTTGGAGTTGTAGAAGTTGGTGTTATGTTTAGTTTCAACACGAGGCGTTGTGAGCATGTAGATCTGCTATTTTCACAATTGCTGCCTCTGTTTAATCAGAGGTACTAAAATGTCCTTAAAAGTCCTTAAATTGTCACTTTAGAAATGTGCAGATGTTTACACTTATACTGTATGTTGTTTTGTTTACTGTTGAGTGAGAAAACAATGTTGCACATTAAGTTCATCATCTGGGGACCCCCCCCAAATAAGGACAGATCACGATCTGGGGACCCCCCCAAATAAGGACAGATCACGACCCACAGGTTGAGAACCACTGATCTACTGACCCCGCTCCCCCTCCACCCCCCCCCCCCTCCCCCCCCCCCCCCCCCCCCCCCCCCCCCCCCCCACCACACACACACACAAAAAAAAACATGATTATCAGGTATTATGATTATATAGCCTACTAGAAGGAAGATGTTTTTCCTAAAAAGTGTACAGAAAGAGTTAAAATTAGGTTTTTATCCAGTTCATTAAGTATGCCTGGTTGATCAGGTGGGTGGTGACCCAGCTGAAGCTAGCCACACCCACAGTGTTGGGTGAATGGTAAAAGGGGAGGGGATGATTATATGATGTCAATAAATCAGTGTTTTTGGATCGGCACTTTTGACCCACAAGGTGTCAGCCTCCAGGAAGAAACATAATGATATGAGCTCATAACAACCACACCAGGGGGTCTAATGTATGGACCCCCTGGTCCCCCTGGTACTGTGAAGCTCATAGAGTCTAAGAGGTTACTTTATTAGACCCCCCTGGTCTCTAGGACCTAGACACATGGAAACCAGAAAAAGTCCAAAACTATGGCACCACCTCTTTAACAAAGAGACGAACAAGCCGTTGTACCGTTGTTTTCTGTTGAAATTGGCACATTTCCTGGGGCAAGCTGCCCAGATCACACATGTCACATGGGTCTTCTTATTTTTGAGCGGTGGTAAACCGCTTCTAAGAGTGGCTGTGCGTGTGTCTGTAGCCACTTTTCCTCAGCGTTTTGCCATAGCAATGTGTTTTCCTCAGTGTTTTGCCATAGCAATGTGTGTGTGTGTGTGTGTGTGTGTGTGTGTGTGTGTGTGTGTGTGTGTGTGTGTGTGTGTGTGTGTGTGTGTGTGTGTGTGTGTGTGTGTGTGTGTGTGTGTGTGTAGCCTGTATTACATCACCAATTACCAATTGAAGACGTTGTGCAAGCACGACCACCGCTCACTTCACATTGGGTGTGATTTTTCACTTTCAAAAAGCACCTGCAATGAAGTGCATTTGAAACTACATTGCAGTGCATTTAAAACTACATTGCAGTGCACATCATGGGGTGATCACTGCTCGCCTCCTGTGAATTGTTTTATTTGTATTTTTGTTAACTCATTCTGTGCCAATCACGTGTATACACGTGATATATTAGCGCATCCCACAGTGCCAATCACGTATATACACGTGATTCAAAAAAAAAAAAAAAAAAAAAAAATTTTTTTTTTGAAAATTTTTTTTTGAAACATTTTTTTGGGACCCCATCAAAACTAGTGAACATGATTTCAATCGCGATTTTGCATGTTTAACCCCCATACAACCCCCATACAACTCAGGTAGCAGACCTCCAAGCTCACAACAGTGTAAAACATAATGGCTATTATCTCAAGAATGCCTGAACGGATTTCCAATCGGATTTTTTTGTTTGAAAGCTGTGAACAAACTGCACAAACCCACAACAATGCAATCCAGGATTGCATTGGATTTTTTAGAGCTCATTCTTCTCTGTTTTTTTCCCATGCATGAGGTGTGCAAGGTTTAATCATGGCTAAGTTGACGAAAATAAGGCTTTTAAAATGCTTGGTAGCCAATAGCTAACTTCAAGCTAACTTCATCCTCTTCCTGTACATGCACAAAGGAAAGTGTTTAGGCAAGTCATGGCTGCAGGGCTTCTGCATATACCAGCATATCTCTATGGGATTGTCTGTGGCACACTGGGCCCCCTCTAGTGGTGAAAGGGTGGCATTAAATGAGTTAATGTTCTGTTTATTTCGTTGCTGAGTGAGGTCAGCAGACAAAGTGACGTGGGTGAGATGAAAAACCCTGGGTGAAATGTGCCAATCTCAACAGGAAACATCGGTAGGCCTGTATGCATATCAATACACCATTGTCTGAACGTGTGAACTCTTGTAACGCACGCATCACGTCGGTGCCCCCCCCCCCCAGACATTGAATCACCAATGCAACGCTGCTCAGCGTCGACCCCTGGAAGGCGTCACTGGTTCTGTGTCCTCACTGTCCTCTCCAGTGGCCTGGTCCTTCATCCCTCCCTCCTCATCTTCATTCCTCCCTTCATCCCTCTCTTCTCTCTCCGTGTCCTCCGGGTCCGGGTCCGGGTCGCCCTCCTCCCAGAGGCTGTCGTGGCGTTCCACGTGTCGCTGCTGTCGCTGCCCGCCGTGGCTCTTGCCGCGGCACCGCTGGTTCCTGCGTGGGACGGCGTCCTTGTACTTCTGCCTCTTCTTGCTCTGGTAGTAGAACTGCACGCAGTCGGACGCCGTCTTCCCCTCCAGGAAGGAGGCGATGAGGCCGAAGTTCTTAGGCTGCTGGAGGAACTTCTCCCTGAAGGTGTCCTTCTCCCGGTCGCTCCAGGCGCCGCCGGCGACCGCCAGGCGGTCCCGGTGGACCGCCATGGGGTCCTCCATCAGGCCGTTTGTGTCCATGAACTTGACGCGCCGCTGCTCTGCGCCGAGCAGCGCGGGAGGGACGGCCGCCGCCGACCGATGCCGTTGAGCCGTCTGCGTCTCGACGGCCATCTCTGATTCCGACGCCTCGTGTCCACGGCGGGCGGCCGCGGGCGAGGTCGGCTTCGCTCCCCCCCTGGCGCAGCGGCCCTGCACGCGTTCCCGCGCCTCCCTCTTCTTGCGCATCTCCGGGAACTGCTTCTCGAAGAAGTCGCGCAGCTCGCGCTCCTTTGCGCGCCGTCGCGGGTCGTTCTCCTTCTTCTCCCAGGCTTCCGTGGGACGTTGGCGCCGCCGGGCACGGAGCTCCTCCTGCTCCTCCTGCTCCTCCTGCTCCTCCTGCTCCTCCTGCTCCCGCTGCTGCTGCTGCTGCTGGCGAGTGTCGTGGTTCCTCCTCTGGAAGTAAAGAAGCAGCTTCCTCCTCACCGCCTCGCCGTCCCGGCGCTGCTGCTCTGCGTCGGGTGGAGGAGGCGTCTCCTCCGCCCCGCCGGGTCCCAGCGCCTCCTCCAGAACCCTGTGAGCCTCCTGCGCCTTCCTGTGGTTCTCCTGGTAGATGGTCTGTGCCAGGCTGCGCCTCCCGGGAGGAGGAGGAGGTGAGACGGGGCGCTCCGGGTGGTCCGGGTGGTCCTGGAGGTCCTGGAGGTTTGTTTCCTTGTCCTCCTCTTCTAGTCGTTGCCGTTTGGTGCGTGGTTTGCAGATCGACTGCTTCACCACGGTGATCCTCCGTCTGTCCGTACGCTCCACGTTCGCCTTCTGCATCATCTTCTCCCCGGAGAGACGGGCCTGTAGCTCGGGGTGTGTTGGCGCCGGTGCCGTCCCGGTCCCAGTCCCTTGTCCTGGAGTGGCGGAGGGGACAGTGGTGGCGGTGGGGATCTTCTGTCCGTCCACACAGGCCGTGTTCTGGACCAAACACTCCCCCTTGGAGAGGGGCTCCGACGGACCCCGATGCTCGGGCGCAGTCCCGACCCGCCGTGCTCTGCGGACGGGCGAGACGGGACCGTCTTGTTCCTCGGCCTCCTCCTCTTCTAGTCGTTGCCGTTTGGTGCGTGGTTTGATCGACTGCTTCACCACGGTGATCCTCCGTCTGTCCGCGCGCTCCACGCTCGCCTTCTGCATCGTCTTCTCCACGGAGAGACGGGCCTCTAGCTCGGGGTCTGTTGGCGCCGGTGCCGTCCCGTTCCCGTTCTCAGTCCCCCGTCCTGGAGTGGCGGAGGGGACAGCGGTGGCGGGGGTGGGGATCTTCCGTCCATTCTGGACCAAACACTCCCCCTTGGAGGAGGGCTCCGACCGACCCCAATGGCCCGGATGCTCGGGCGCAGTCCCGACCCGCCGTGCTCTGTGGACGGGCGAGACGGGACCGTCTCGTTCCTCGGTCTCCTCTCCCAGAGGTGGCAGCGGTGGCGGAGGCCGTTGGGCAGAACGCCTCGCCACACGCGGACGTTTGACCTCCGGCTCCTGGTCTCCGTCGTTGTCGTTATTATCCAGGAACTGGGAGAGCAGAGAGGGCTGCTGGGACATGTAGTCCCTCCTGGCATGAGGGTAGTGCCGCTGGTGGGGGCGGTGGGGGTCTACCCGTCGTCCCATCTCCACCTCTGGGGCGCGTGGTGCCCCCCCTGGAGGCAGCGAGGCCGGGGTGGGCGGCGGGGGGCGAGCGCCCAGAGCCCTCCGGCCGCGCGGCGGCGCAGACTCGGGATGAGGGGAGACCGCATTGGCACTGCCCCCCATCGCACCGCCCACGTCTGTGGTGGCACTGCCCCCCATCGTACCTCCCACGTCTGTGGTGGCACTGCCCCCCATCGTACCGCCCACGTCTCTGGTAGCACTGCCCCCCATCGTACCGCCCGCGTCTCTGGTAGCACTGCCCCCCATCGTACCGCCCACGTCTCTGGTGGCACTGCCCCCCATCGTACCGCCCACGTCTGTGGTAGCACTGCCCCCCATCGTACCGCCCACGTCTGTGGTGGCACTGCCCCCCATCGTACCTCCCACGTCTGTGGTGGCACTGCCCCCCATCGTACCGCCCACGTCTGTGGTAGCACTGCCCCCCATCGTACCTCCCACGTCTCTGGTGGCACTGCCCCCCATCGTACCTCCCACGTCTGTGGTGGCACTGCCCCCCATCGTACTGCCCACGTCTCTGGTAGCACTGCCCCCCATCGTACCGCCCACGTCTCTGGTGGCACTGCCCCTCATCGTACCTCCCACGTCTGTGGTGGCACTGCCCCCCATCGTACCGCCCACGTCTCTGGTAGCACTGCCCCCCATCGTACCGCCCACGTCTGTGGTGGCACTGCCCCCCATCGTACCGCCCACGTCTCTGGTAGCACTGCCCCCCATCGTACCGCCCGCGTCTCTGGTAGCACTGCCCCCCATCGTACCGCCCCGCGTCTCTGGTGGCACTGCGATGGTCAGATATCTGCTCCACAGTCATTGTCAAATATCCTGTATGATACCACTCAACTTCTTACAGACATAACTTACATGAAATATATGGATGTTTTTCTTCTCGTTTGCTTACGTGGACAACAGGAGATCCACCGCTATTCAGGAGGTTGTTCTCTCTTTATCCAGACCAGATCACAATGTCTATCATTTAATTAATGTTTGTAAATAAACAGGTGTTTCCGGGTAGAATGCCCATGGATATTTGGCTATGTCCAGTTTTCACTTGATAATATTTAGGTACAAACTGATATATAGTTCTATCAGTCAAAGTGTCCTGTTCTTCCAGAAAGAAGGTTATTATATAGATAGTAATGCTGCCAGTTTTATTTGTGGCTGTGGTGATGTCATGATGACTCAGTGTGTGCTCTGCTGTGAGTCTGTGTCACATGGTGAGGGTGGCAGGAGGGGTGGCAGGGAGCGGCGGGGGTGGGGGGGGGGTGGGGGTGGTGGTGGGGGGGGGGGGGTGTCTGTCACACACGGTCAAAGCTGGTATTGCAACACTACTTACTGCACATGCTTCTATCGATTGACACGCTATCGCTCCTCCGCTCTAACAGCCAATAGAGCAGAGCCTACTATCACAGTCGTCCTTGCCATGCTCCATTAAGGACTTACGAGCCTTGGCCTACGGAGTACTGAAATGCCCTCAAAAGCGTTTTGGTGATGTCATCATTGTACCATGTCATCATCACTTATGATCAACTACAATGTCGGCTATGCCCAAATATGGAGTTTAACTAACTAGCTAACTAATAAATAAGTAACTAGAGAACTAAGAAGCTAACTCATGTATCGCTCTCACTCCTAGACGTTAGTTACATCATATAGTTCAGGGGGGTTTTCAAAGTGGGTGACGGGGCACCCTGGGGTGCCGTGACGGCAGTCCAGGGGTGCCGCGAGATAATTTGATAATATTTCGGAATTTATTTGGACAATTAAAAACAACTATTTAGGATAATTTTAAACTCGAATTTTAAATCTTCAGTTAGTTATAACCAAAATAGTCATTATCTCAATGTTTTCCTCTGTAAAATGTTGCCATACATATACAGTAAGGTGCCAGGAGTGAAAAGGCACCCCTACATTCATTAAGATAATGTAGGGGTGCCTCGGATAAAAATATTATTTGTAGGGGTGCCCTGAGCCAACACAGTTTGGGAACCCCTGATATAGTAGTTCCTCAGTGTGTACTCCCGTCTGGATATTGACCTAGCTAACTAGCTAACTATCGTCTCTCTCTCTCCTATAGGCGCTACAACGTATCCTTCCTGAGCGTCTACTACCGTCCAGACATGTAACTATTTAACTAGCTAACTAACATCTCTCTCCTATAGGCGCTACAACGTATCCTTCCTGAGCGTCTACTACCGTCCAGACATGTAACTATTTAACTAGCTAACTAACATCTCTCTCCTATAGGCGCTACAACGTATCCTTCCTGAGCGTCTACTACCGTCCAGACGTGACAGACGACCACCCGTTCATCTGCTCCACCCAGAGGGAGAACGGCATGCTGCGCTGCTCCGACGTGCCGCCGCGCCGCGTGGGCGGGGCTTCCTGTCTGCTGGGACTTCCTGCCGAGGAGGCGGGGCTGGGGGGGGCGGAGCCGGGCTCTGCGGACGACGGGGCGACGGCGGCGGTGGCGGCGGACGAGGCGGCGTCGACGTGCGTCAACTGGTTCCGCTACTACAACGAGTGCCGCGCCGGGGAGAGCAACCCGCACAAGGGAGCCATCAACTTCGACAACATCGGATACGCCTGGATCGCCATCTTCCAGGTACGCATGAGCAGGGGTGGAAAAAAGAACACGTTTTCTTACTTAAAGGGGTACTGTCACCTAAAGCAGGGGTTCCCAAACTGTTTTGTCTCAGGGCACCTCATGAATATTGTTTTAATCCAAGGCACCCCTACATTATAATTTTCACTCCCAGCACCTTATATTTATAGCATATCATCGTTGCCGGGTGGAAACCATGTATGTCCAAAACCTAAACATCATAATAGTCTATAAACTATCTATAATCTGTCCATTAAAACTAATACACACTATAGGATGCCAGGTATACTAACCAACCTGGCATATTTCTACATGACATGTTATCTACTGTAATCCAATTCACCACCACTCACCAGTTAAGAGTGGGGTGGCTCAGAGTAGATGACAGAGTACAGCAACTTGCTATGGGCCTGGTGTACAAGATACACTACACCACTATGATACCCAAGTACCTGTCAAAACACTTTATAAACGTTAAGGATGTCCATAATTACAACACCAGAGGCAGTGCCACAGATCACGTTCAACCCAGAGTCAACTCAAAGAAAGGGTCGAACTCGTTCTTCTGCTATACCACAAAAATGTGGAATGCCTTACCGAAGGCCATAAAGGAGTGTGGATCACTAGCATCCTTTAAAATTGCCCTGAAAAACCACTTACAGGCAGCAGCCGTTCGCAACTGGCAATAACAAACCTAGCCCAGCTTCCCCTAACCCCTCTTTGTATTTACCTACTGTATATATATATTTTTTACTATATCTGCAGTACTGTGTTCTATCCGTCTGTCATTCAATGTTATATGATATATGGAAATAAGCGTAGTCTTTTCTAGGATCTCCTTTTAGTAGACCTTGTACCAGTGAACAGTACCGTCATGAAACTACACCTTTTCCTATGCAAACTTTTAATAAAGTCTTCAATCAATCAAAGCAAGTGCTACGGGATGTAGTCTGAACCAAAAGAGTTCTACTCTCAGACCCACAGAAAGTGCTGTTTGTCTGCTCCAAACAAACCTCCAAACGACTCAGAGCAGTGCCCCCAGACATTAGCCTGGCCAGCCAGCCTCATGCTGTGCATTCACTTAGGCCTATAGGCAGCTTGAAAAGTGGGCGGGAGTACTTGCCTTGACAGACAGACTCCTCTAACCAATCAGCGTAGCAAAACATCTCTCAGCCAGTCGGAAGAACGGCAAACAAACACTATCTTTTTGGCCGATGAACTCCGCTAGCGCATCCCCCCTTATTGCTTGTTTAATTGTTTCAGCGTTAACTGTTACACTTGTTGCATCGCGAGGGCAGACATGTTGTTTTGAAAATGCTGCAACACGCATCTACGTCACCATCTACACATGGACCAATCAGGGGAAGCTTTTCACTTGTTGTGCGGACAGCAGTTGAAACGCAGTCACTGATTGGCCCCGATCAGAAAATGATGGAGGCCAACTTCTCATACTCGGTGCCTCTCTGTTGAAGTCCAGACCTCATACTGTAGGAAGGAATGAGTGAACACAGGATGAGGGATGAAGTCCAGACCTCATACTGTGGGAAGGAGGAATGAGTGAACGCAGTAAGAGGGATGGCCCACCAGGCTAGCCAGACCTGGCTGCATGCAGGCATAAAGAACATTGTCCACAGGTTGAACTTGGTTTGCATATTTTACTCAACTTGTTGTCCACACTAGGGATGCGGTATCTGTACTCGCAGTATCTGTACTCGCCCCGATACCGGCCTACTTTGCTGTAGGCCTACTCATACCTGTCCCATATTGCTCACGGCTGCGCCAGATACCATTTTGTTTCATAATATATGTTGGTAACAACATATCAAAAGTCCTAAGACACAGTTTTGTGTGTGTTAGTTCAACTAATGAACAGCGTTTTCACCTTCTCTCACTCTAGCCATGACAACATAACTATTTAAGCACTTGTACAGAAACTTAACTTACAGTATCGGTATTCGGTATCGGCAAGTACTCAAATTAACTACTCGTACTTGTACTTGGTCAGCAAAAATGTGGTATCGGGACATCCCTAGTCCACACTGGCATTGTTCTGCATTTTTCTCTCTGACTCTGGTAAAAAAAATCACACCCGTGTGAAGTGGAGCTGTGTGTGTGTGTGTGTGTGTGTGTGTGTGTGTGTGTGTGTGTGTGTGTGTGTGTGTGTGTGTGTGTGTGTGTGTGTGTGTGTGTGTGTGTGTGTGTGTGTGTGTGTGTGTGTGTGTGTGTGTGTGTGTAGATCATGTGTACCGATTTTTGTGACATTTGAAGAAAATATGTAGGAAAAGGAGCAAAAAGTGTGTTTTGGAGAAAATTCAAGATGGCGGAAAATCTATCCTGGCGCAAATGGGCGTGGCCTATATGGGGAGATGCGTCTTGACCCAAGGAATCCAGGGAAAAAAGAATTTCAATTTTCCGATCTACGGTTCAAGAGTTACGGGGCAAAACGTAAAGTGGGCCGTTATAGCGCCACCATGAGGCCGAGTGATGTAATTATTTTTCGATTCATTCTTAAAATCATTATGAATCTCCTCTCCGAGGTTTGAAACTGTAGCTCCTATGGTTTACGAGAGAAAAATACTTGAAAGTGATTTCTTGTATTGTCCCATTATAAGTCAATGGGGACAATTAAGCGTCGTTTTTTGCCGATTACGTCAGCATGGTAAGGCGGATCGGAACGAAAGGTAATAGAACACCATTCTCGGCCGAGCCGCACATTTTGATGTATATATTGCGCGAGTGGCGTAAATGGTGCGGCACTAGTTACGCGCCAAAGTCAGGCTACATACACACACACACACAGACACACAGACCCACACAGCCACGTATAGGGAGCTTCACACAGCTCCAAAAAGAAAGAAAGAAAAAAACAACAACATTTTGTTCACCCAGCTGCTTATACCCCGTCACCTGGCCTACTTATGCCCTTGCTGCCAATCACCCAGGCCGGGGAGAGGTGTGCCAATTAACCAATAATCTATTACACTTATACAACTACTTAATGTCAAATAATACTAAATAATTACAATTATAATAATGATAAACAATAAACTAACAAACAAAAGCAGTGTAAAGGCTCCTAAACCCTCCACGAGGAAGACTTGTGCGGCTCAAAACTGGTCAGTGTGTTCTTTCTGAAAGCTTTCGCCTGGCCTTGGAGATGTGTTTGTTTTTGCTTTGCGCCCCCAGACATCAAAGGCTGTTTTAATGGTGGTCTTAGTGTTGTTCCAGTCGTCCTCTGGGGTTTTTATTTCCCTTTCATCTACCATGTGTTTTTACTGACTGTTGCTGAATAAAACCACCCAGACTGGAGCTGTCCGACACCAACCCATAAACACCAGGCTGGGTGTGTTTGTTCTCTGATATGCCTCAACTCTTAGTGCTCGCCAGGGTGGGGGGTCCCCAGTTAAAATATGATTATTTTGGGGGGTCCCCCAGTTAAAATATGATTATTTTGGGGGGTCCCCAGTTAACACTT
Source organism: Nannobrachium achirus (assembly GCF_963921795.1). Classification (NCBI taxonomy): domain Eukaryota; kingdom Metazoa; phylum Chordata; class Actinopteri; order Myctophiformes; family Myctophidae; genus Nannobrachium; species Nannobrachium achirus. The sequence continues at coordinate 75,535,669 of NC_137812.1, read as the reverse complement.
TGCAAGCCACGGGGAGCCCCTTAACCGTGCGCAGCCATGACGCGCCTGAACACTTTCCTTTGTGCATGAACAGGGAGAGGATGAAGTTAGCTTGAAGTTAGCTATTGGCTACCAAGCATTTTAGAAGCCCTATTTTCGGCGATTTAGCCATGATTAAACCTTGCACACCTCATGGATATGCATGGAACAGAGAAAATGAGCTCTAAAGATCCTGGATTGCATTGGAGTGAATGGTAAATATCGGCGGCGCGACGCTCTCGCGGGCCGTGTAAACAGATGACGGCCGGCGGCCCGGCTCAAAAAAAAAAAAAAAAAAAAAAAGCCGAACTAGTTCGGGATAGGCACCCAGGACGGTCCAAATTATCCCGAACTAGTTCGGGATAGGCACAATAAGAGTTAATATTAAAACCGGAATATACCGGACATCTGAGCAAGGAGTCTCAGCCGCGCCGTCTTTTACCGTACTGGGTCATTAAAAACGAAATAAATGATTTTTATCCGAAAATCGGCGATCGTCTAACCTTCCCTAGTCACCACTCGTCCATCGATAGCGCATGGCTCGTCTGACATGAAGCAGAAGTGACGTCAGGTCCATTTCTTCCAGAGGCTTCCCAGCAGGCGTCCGTTTACTGTTTAGACGATAACATTAGCATAGTTGGAGTGCTAAGGGCTAAGCTAGCCAAAATGGTCACATGGACTGTTCAGTCATACCTGGACCATATGCTTGGATTATTATGCGCACGGATCGCGCACGCGAAACGCACGGGAGAAGATGCCTCTGCCAAAACTGCCACTCTTTCCCAATGGAGATCCAGATAATCAACCTGGGGAGTGAAAAAAAAAGAAAAAACAAAGGCACGGTCCAAGAAGGAGGGGGTGGCGGGCTCATGTTTATAAACATAATATTATGTCTCAGATCATAATAAAATAATAGAAATTTCACGGCTAATCTATCAACAGCCATTCTATTTTGGCTAGCAAAGTGTTAAAATATGATTTGGGGGAGTCGCGGCCTGAAAAGGTTGAGAACCACTGTTCTAAGACATGGATTTGCTATCACCTGTTACCAAAGGTGGAAAAAGTACTACATGTTGAGTAAAAGTATCAATACTGCAATATAGAAGTACTCTGTTACAAGTAAAGGTTCAGAATTCAAAATGTACTTGAGTAAAAGTCCAAAAGTATTTGATTCAACCACTGATCTAAATCTAAGGTTAACAGAGATAACACTAGCAGAACGGTTCAGTTATTTTGAGATAGAACTAAGCCCCACACTATGAATACATTTTGATATGTTTTATAATGATGGTAATGATGGGGAAATGTGTGAACTGTTCCTTTAAGCCTCAGCCATTAATTTAAAGATGTTCACAGAGAAGTGCTGCTCAGGGACGTGGGCCCCTGATTCAGCCTGGGAAAAACAGTTGCAGAGGCCCTCATTGTGCGCTATAGAGAGATCTCTCTCTATAGCGCTGCTGCTGCTGCTACTCAAAGATTTGTGACAAAGTGACAAGCCAGTGGGCCAATTACTGTACATGAGTTATATTTCGTCGTTGTCGGGTGGAAACCTTGTATGTCCAAAACCGTTTGTTTTGTATTTATCATTTTAAAATTGTTTTAAACTAGTGAAAACAGCCGATCTACAAGCACACAACGCCTCGCACCGCGAGGCGTTGTGTGCTTGTAGATCGGCTGTTTTCACTACTTTTGTGCGACGGCCTTGTATGATGAAGCAGGGCTTTGCTTTGCGAAAGAATTTACAAATTTGGAACTTGGAGATACGAGGTTTTCTGCCCGACAGTGACAATTTACTTTGTTGGCCGCCCAGCCCCCAAAATGGAACGAAGGCTGACATTTTATTTTAATTTTTTTCCTACTAGCCGGCCTGGACCGGCCGGGAATGAATCGGCCGTTCGGGAGTTGTCCCGCTTTTCCCAATGGCCAGCACGTCCCTGCTGCTGGCCAATTAGAAATGAGAGGCCACAGCCAGGACAGTTTGATAAATGGACCTCCAAGATAAAAGGAGCTCAGAATCCTCCAACGTGCAGAAACAACCAGTAGGCTGGACATCGTATGCTGTCTGCCTTGTGGAACCACTTAAAGGGTGGTTCCACAAGGCAGCTCACTACGTGAGCTCACGTAGTAAATATTTTCATTTATTTTTAATCATTGTTGTATTGTTTTACATTTTTCTCATTTTCCCCAAAAATTATTACAAATAAATGAAAAAGGTTATTGGAAAAACACGGCCAACTCACGTATTAGGAGTCACCAGAACAAAGAACGGGTGTTTTAGATTAATCTACACTGTGTTTATATAGGAAGGGGGTGTGTCTGATAAAATTAATATTGAATATCTAAATATTGAATGAATATGTTCAGGGTGTTCATAAAAGCCTGATTAGACCATAAAAGGGAAATATCCCTTTAACCCTCGTGAAATACAAGCTCATATTTTGTATAACTATCATTCGTATTTGTATTTGTATTCTGATAAGGTGTAAGAATTAAACATGACAATAAGGCTAACTTTGATCACTGTGTCTCATAAACTGGACTTTCCACCTGTTTTCCGCGAGAATTTACTGTAGCATTATTTGCGAGACACTTCCGGTTAACAGCAGACATACAAGCTCACGTCGCGTCGCAGATGCAGCCACTGTGAGCTTGTAGATTACTCTCGGCTGCGGCGCCGGAAATGCCGCATGACTTCTGTGCAATGCATGATGGGATGTTGGAAAGTTGTGGATAGGATAAACTGAACTGGACAACACTTCAGTAACTACAGCGATGCTCGCGACCGCATCGCTGTTGTGTCAGTGATCGATGTGACGCACAACATCTGGTGTAATGTTGTGTGTGTGTGTGTGTGTGTGTGTGTGTGTGTGTGTGTGTGTGTGTGTGTGTGTGTGTGTGTGTGTGTGTGTGTGTGTGTGTGTGTGTGTGTGTGTGTGTGTGTGTGTGTGTGTGTGTGTGTGTGTGTGTGTGTGTGCGTCTAGGTGATCACTCTAGAAGGCTGGGTTGACATCATGTACTACGTTATGGACGCACACTCCTTTTACAACTTCATCTATTTCATCTTCCTGATCATAGTAAGTGCACGCACACACGCACGCACAAATACACACTTACGCACGGCGCACACACGCATGCACGCACGCAAATTCACACATTTGGCCTTGGTGAAAAAGGAAGAAAATGTAAATTAAAACAGAACATTAGAGAATACATTTACTGTACAGAAGAGATGATTCATTGGAAGCAAAGCCCCGCGTGGGGCTTGTTGTGTTATCCCTTTAGCATAACCTTTTACTGTACAACATGCACTGTTAAAGGAGAATTCACTGTACAACATGTACTGTTAAAGGAGAATTCACTGTACAACATGTACTGTTAAAGGAGAATTCACTGTACAACATGCACTGTTAAAGGAGAATTCACTGTACAATATGCACTGTTAAAGGAGAATTCACTGTACAACATGCACTGTTAAAGGAGAATTCACTGTACAACATGCACTGTTAAAGGAGAATTCACTGCAGAACATGCGCTGTTAAAGGAGAATTCTGAATTCAGGACGGGCGCGGCGCGAACCATCCGAACCATCCGAACGGTCGCTCTGGTATCTGGTATCTTCACCCCTGTTGGAAAAATGCAAGTGAAGCGACCTTCGCTATTTATATGACCTTTTCTTACTTCAAAGTTTAAATCTGGCTATGAAGGTGGAGTCTGTTTTTCAGTGGAAATGGAGTTTCTGCAAAAAATATACATTCCCACTGAAAAGCAGACTCCACCTTAATAGCCAGATTTAAACTTTGAAGTAAGAAAAGGTCATATAAATACAGAAGGTCGCTTCACTTGCATTCTTCCAACAGGGGTGAAGATACCAGATACCAGAGATCTTTTCTCCATGAATATTTGAAAGGCAAAACAGGGAAAGAAAATGTGTTTTCAGGAAATGTTCATAAAAAGAGCTGTCAATAAACGGCACATCTGTGTACACACATGCACACAACCACACACGAAACGCACACACACCGGAACATAAACATTATTATACTTTTTTGTGTCTGCTCTGTTGACCACAGCTGTCTCTATGTCCGGTGTGTGTGTGTGTGTGTGTGTGTGTGTGTGTGTGTGTGTGTGCGTGCGTGTGTGTGCGTGTGTGTGTGTGTGTGTGCGTGCACATGTGTGTGCGTGCACATGTGTGTGTGTGCATGTGTGTGTGTGTGTGTGTGTGTGTGTGTGTGTGTGTGTGTGTGTGTGTGTGTGTGTGTATGTGTGTGTGTGTGTGTGCGCGTGCGTGCGTGCACATGTGTGTGCATGTGTGCTTGCAGGTGGGCTCGTTCTTCATGATCAACCTGTGCCTGGTTGTCATCGCCACCCAGTTCTCGGAGACCAAGCAGCGCGAGCACGCGCTCATGCAGTCGGAGAAGCGCGCGCGCCAGCTCCACCAATCAGCATCCACGCTGGCCAGCGACAGCCAACCGGGGAGCTGCTACGAGGAGATCCTCCGCTACCTGGCGCACCTGGTCCGCAAGGCCTTCCGCCGCGTCGGCCGCTGCACGGCCGCTAGGGCTAGCACGCACACGCCGACACACACCGCCTGCTGCGTGTGTGTGTGCTGGACGGGACGCTGGGGGGGAGGCGGCGGGGGAGGAGGGGGAGGAGCTTACGGAGCCGGCGAATCGAACGGCCTGGCACACCGGCACTCTGGACACGCCCCCAACGACATCACACACCTCCAGAGACTCTATCATCAGCATCATCATCATCAGGTGTGTACTGAATATCCAAGGCCAAAACGTTCTTCTTAATGAATTACTTAATGAATTATTAAGTACCTCCTATCTACTATTTCTACTATTTCTAGGTAAAAACCTATCTGCAGTCGACAACATGCAGATAGGAGGTTTTTTACCTAGAAATATTTAGGCTATTTTCTTTGTTAAATAAGACCTTTTAAAGCACTTCATTGATATCAAGACATTCTACAGGTCTGTTTCAAGTATTTTGTATCAAAAGTTTCACCACCTGACACCAATCATTAGCAATCAACAAGACAATGCAGAGAGGAGGTTATGAGCTTCATCATTTTGCCACTTTTGCAAACCTGTCAAATGTCATGTTCAGATCACATGACATATTTGGGCAAAATGAGGGTCAGAAGGATCTTGCAGCCAGACTGAGCATGTGCAGCATAGTCTGTTGTCCTCATTTCAAGTGAAATCCATAAATCATGACATTTGCAGATGGGAGGTTTTGCGTTTTGGCCATCGATTTACAACAAGGACGTTTCGCTTATTGTGCTCAAGGGGCAAGTTCCGTTCACTGGATATGAAGCTGAAATGAAGCGCCTCCTACAGACTGACAAGGCAGCGGCTACGGAAACAAATTTGTGTTCATAGGAGATAAGATGTCGGGGAGGACGAACGGGGAGGCGGGGGAAGGGGGGGGGGGAGCCACGCGATCATTCTGACCTCATGAATTATTAAGTAGACTTAACTTAACATACGTCATCACGCATTACGTTGTTGTTTAGGGGCTGGGCTTAGGGCTGTAATTGTCTTGTTATAATACTCAGGAGTTTTTCCACTTTTTTGCCATCAACTATTAGGTATCTCCATATATCAACCATATCTCCATTATATCTCCCCTTTAATAATACCAATTTGTATTGTGTTTGATATCATTTTTATCGTTGATTTGTCACCTTTACAACGAGGTAACGCTTGTAAGGATCTGGCATTCGTGGAATGAGCAACACAGCTAAACGTGTGGGTAGCGCCCCTCCAAAAAATGATCAAAATGGCCTGGCAGGCCTGCAATACTGTTCTTTTGGTGTTCACCTTTGTTGCTTGGAGCATTGAATGATTGCACTCTCCCACAGTAATAAGGAAAAGAAAAAAAACAACACATATTGGCAATTTTTACACTTTATTAATGTTAAGCTCAGTGTCAGGGAAGCCCAAAACGAGAGTAAATGCCAGCAGAACAGTATTGCAAGCCATTTTGGCAAAACTTTGGTCGGCGCTACCCACACGTTTGGCTGTGTAGCTCATGCCTCGAATGCCCGATGCTTTCAAGCGTTACCTCGTTGTAAAGGTGACGAATCAACGATGAAAATGATATAAAACACAATACAAATTGGTATTATTAAAGGGGAGATATAATGGACCAAAGTCAAGTTTCCTTTCTTTTTGTGCTGAGTTTATATTATATTATATTATCAATAAAGATATGCTCTAAAAGTGTGAATAACGTATTTTTAATTTCACTACTTTTTTAGCCCCGCTGTATCTGCATGCTAACTGCTACCTCATCTGTATCTGCATGCTAACTGCTACCTCGTCTGTATCTGCATGCTAACTGCTACCTCATCTGTATCTGCATGCTAACTGCTACCTCGTCTGTATCTGCATGCTAACTGCTACCTCGTCTCCACAGGACAGCGAGCTGGCCGTCAGTAACGGAGGTCACGGTTTCAACTACCCAATCATCTCCTCGCTCCTCAGTCACGTGACCAGCCAGGTTGCACAGGAGCAGACCAAGAGGATGTCGGTTACCGTGGAGATGGTAAACAAACTGCCGCAGCTGGTGCTGGAGCACGGTGGTGAGTAACGTGGTTTTTGATTGGTCTGATTTATCTTGAACAAATAAAAAAAGGACAGAAAACTATACATCATCATTAAAATGACAAAACAACACATTTTGTTCAAGAAGGGACCGAGATTCAGGCTCAGGTACAGGTACAGGTTTATTGTCACACATATCCATAAAGGTACAGATATTTATACAGTACATAAGTATATAAGTACAGATACATATCCATACAGGTACAGATACAATGAAATGCTTGTGCCAGGAGCATCTCAGCCTTATTACACAAAGACATGGTCACAGTGACCGACAGGAGTGTGGACCCACATACCATGCAGGCCACACAAGACAAGTCCCAACAACGACAATACCATACAGTGTAACAGTGTACAGTTTAAAAATGCGTACAGTGCCCATGTTTACCTACGTTTCACTTTCAGCCCTTCTCAAGCCAAATCTCTTGAGGCGCCTCAGAAAGTACAGTCGCTGCTGTGCTTTCTTAACTCTTATACTGCCAGATTATTTATTTATTTATTGGGTCTGGTGCCATCAAAAAGCGGCTTACCTTTGCAACGTTATAGTAGATTGATAGACTTTTTTTTTTTTTTTCTTCTTTTTTTTGCCTTTCATGCCTGCCTGGTCTGCACTTTCACAGACCAGGCAGCAGAGGCGGCGTAATGCCATTAATGTGAATTTGGCCGTTCCGTCTTGCCATAGATTGGGAACACACATTGGCCACAAAGCCCCAGGGCCAGAGAAAATCAACACGGAAGAGAATTGGTCTCCGTTGATGTTAACGCATAATGGATTTTTAAGACCATCACTGCTCGCCATGTGATTACAGTACACGGCGGCATGACCCCTCATCAGCTTAAGGACATCAACAAGGTAAACGAACGAACGGCCGTATTGGCGCGGCTCACTCTCTAGAATTGGGGCGAACAGGAACGTCCAAAGCAGTATAAGAGTTAAGGATACCTTTGGTGTTTAGGGACCATGTGAGTGTGTTTGTGATGTGTGCACCCAGGAATTTGAAGCTGTCCACTATATCTACAGATGAACCGTTGATGGATAAGGGACTGTGATTAACTTTAGACTTCCTAAAGTCAACGAAGATTTCTTTAGTCTTACTGACATTTAGAGAGAGGTTGTTATTCTGGCACCATAGGGTTAGCTCTTCAATGTCCCTCCTAATGGCCCTCTCATCATCGTTGGATATTAATCCTATCACGGTGGTGTCATCTGCGAACTTGATGATGGTATTATTGCCACACCTGGCAACACAATCAAAGGTG
>NC_137812.1:75507774-75517774 GCF_963921795.1 Nannobrachium achirus | reverse complement strand
GCTGGGATTCAGGGAATGTATGTTGGTGTCTCATCACTCAGCATTCACCGGTGATGTCAGCAGAGTTTGGTATATAAGAGCGTTGTAGGCCAGATGTAGGCCAGATGTAGGCCAGATGTAGGCCAGATGTGGGCCAGATGTAGGCCAGATGTAGGCCAGATGTAGACCAGAAGTAGACCAGATGTAGGCCAGATGTAGACCAGATGTAGACCAGATGTAGACCAGATGTAGACCAGATGTAGACCAGATGTAGACCAGGTGTAGGCCAGATGTAGACCAGATGTAGGCCAGATGTAGACCAGATGTAGGCCAGATGTAGACCAGATGTAGACCAGATGTAGACCAGATGTAGACCAGATGTAGACCAGATGTAGACCAGGTGTAGGCCAGATGTAGACCAGATGTAGGCCAGATGTAGACCAGATGTAGGCCAGATGTAGACCAGATGTAGACCAGATGTAGACCAGATGTAGACCAGATGTAGACCAGGTGTAGGCCAGATGTAGACCAGATGTAGGCCAGATGTAGACCAGATGTAGGCCAGATGTAGACCAGATGTAGACCAGATGTAGACCAGATGTAGACCAGATGTAGGCCAGATGTAGACCAGATGTAGACCAGATGTAGACCAGATGTATGCTAAGGCTGGGCAATATATCGAAAAGTGATCGATATGGAGGTATCGAGGTATCAACGTGCAAGGTATACATATCGATGAAGACTTGAAATGAGGTATTGGTGTATGTGTCAAATTAATTAACAGACACACTATGCATGCACGTGGCACATGCACAAAAGCAGTCCGTCTGTAACCAGGTGTGGTTAATTCAATAAAACCATTGTTAGAAAATGGAAATAAGGTATTTCATTTCTTTATTCTATGTGTACTGTGCAATGTGCATGCATGGATATGATATTCATTATCTAAGTCTTTGAATATTTTGACTCGATTCTATAAGTGTCTCCTAAATCCTTCTAAAGTTTTATGAAAAACCTATGTTTCTATGTCAGTGGTGCTCAAACCTTTTCATGTCAAGGACCCCTAAAATGATATGCATTTGGTCCATGTTCATGACATGAGTGCAGACATACTGTGTGCCGGTTTTCGTGAAGGGCAAAATGTGTAGGAGCAGTGTCCAAAAATGTGTTTGAAAAGATCGTCCTGATGGTGGCGCTATATGGGACTGATCCATGTTGAAGACATGAGTGTAGACCAAGTGTGTATTTGGAACACCCATCTCAAAATATTTAGTTCCAGGGACCTCCAGAAACAAAAATGTAGTTACAAATACAAGTTTTCAGATCTACAAGCTTGCAGTGCAGCACTTGTATATCTTCTATTTTTCAATAGTTAAAGCATAAGATAATTACAGGTCTTTAATGGGCAAATGATTACATTAAATCATTACGTAAGCCAGATCTCCTGTCTTATGGATTCTGCTGGGTTAAAGTGGATGAAGGAAACATCCAAACTACGCTTGCTGTGAACTGGAAGCCGCTGTGATTCCCCAGTGTTGACGTGGAGCTGCTCTTGCGTTGCGTGTCAATCACATCAGCGTGGCAGCACCCGCACATCTCAGCTGACACAATTGGGTTACGTTATGTTTCTGTTTCTGTCTCTCTCTCCCACGCAGACATCATGTTTCTCTCTTCATGTTGGAGCCTCGTCTCTCTCTCGCATGCAGCAGGGACGTGCTGGGCCCCTGATTCAGCCCGGGAAAAAGAGTTGGAGAGGCCCTCATTGCGAGCTATAGAGAGAGATCTCTCTATAGCTCTGCTGCTACTCAAAGATTTGCCATTTCAGATCATGACAAGTGACAAACAAGTGGGCCAATTACATGAGTTATATTCTGTTGTTGTCGGGTGGAAACCTTGTATGTCCAAAACCGTTTGTTCAAGTATTTATCATTTTAAAAATGAATTAAACTAGTGAAAACAGCTGATCTACTAGCACACAACGCCTTGCACCGCGAGGCGTTGTGTGCTTGTAGATCTGCTGTTTTCACTACTTTTGTGCGACGGCCTTGTATGATGAAGCAGGGCTTTGCTTTGCCAAAAAAAAGGTTTCTGTCCGACAGTGACGATTTACTTTGTTGGCCGACGAAGGCCGACATTTTATTTTAATTTTTTTTCCTAACGGCCGGCCTGGACCGGCCGAGAATGAACCGGCCGTTCGGGAGTTGTCCCACTTTTCCCAATGGCCAGCACGTCCCTGTCTCTCTCTCTCTCTCTCTCTCTCTCTCGCATGCAGTCACACATCAAACACTGACAGTAGCATTGAAGAATGATCGACGCAGAGAGATCTTTGTTACGTCACCATGTTACCGTTCTGAAGGCGGCCCTCATTGATTCAACTTCAAACATGTCTTTTTATTGTATTTTATGCGTCAATGTTAATTTTCACTGACGAAAACGAAATATAAAATAGTGTTTCATCGGGGAAATCTCGCTTCTGCGAACGGCCATCATTTGGACCGGAGGGTTAGCGACTCACTCCACGGTGGTTAGGGTGAGGGTGAGGGTTAGAGTCGGGTGTCGAAAAGATGACATGTAGTAACAGTGACACGCTCCCGTTTCATCAACTACTGTAATTAAAAACTAGAATAGTCGTGCTCGGAAAATAGACGATCTACAAGCTCACAGAGCTTGTATCCATCCATCCATCCATCCATCCATCCATCCATCCATCCATCCATCAACCGCTTATCCAGAATCGAGTCGTGGGGGTAACAGTTCCAACTGAGATTTGCTTCCCCTTCGAGAAAAAAATTCTCCTGGGGAATCCCGAGGCGTTCCCCGGCCAGTGTGGAGATATAGTCCCTCCATCTGGTCTTTGGTCTGCCACAGGGTCTCCTCCCAGTGGGACGTGCATCGAGGACCTTCCTAGGAAGGCGCTCGGGGGGCATCCGTACTAGATGCCCCAACCACCTAAAGCTAACTCCTTTCCAAGTGAAGGAGCAGCGGTTCTCTCGGGTGACTGAACTTCTCACCCTATCTCTAAGGGAGATACCAGCCACCCGTCTGAGGAAACCCATTCCGGCCGCTTGCACCCGCGACCTTATACTTTCGGTCATGACCCACACTTCATGACCATAGCTGAGAGTAGGAAGGAAGATTTCACAGTAGATGGAGAGCTTTGCCTTCTGGCTCAGCTCACTTTTCTTCAAAATGTGACACATTTCTATTCAAAAGACTATGAAGACTAAAGGTAATAAACTCTCAAAATGAACACTGGCCTCAAGCAGAGGTTGCTGCAGCCCTGCCCTGGCAACTGTCTTCTTACCATTCATATTCATTTACATATAATGAGATATTTCCTCCTCAGCCAGCTGTGCTCCTGTGAGGAGTTTCCTCTTACAGTTACAATACTGCACTGTAGGCTTTTATCAAACACCCTTAATCCATAATTACAGGAAGGTAAACACATGCAGAGAGACAGCGTATACAGTAAGGTAAACACATGCAGAGAGACAGCGTATACAGTAAGGTAAACACAAGCAGAGAGACAGCGTATAAAGTGTCTCAGTAAACCAAGAATATCAAAACAACATCATATTTAAGTAATTAGTCTGTGCATTGAAACAAATAGCATACCGGCGGGTAAACAACGAGCCTATAGCATCTGTTTACTCTAAATTACACTCAACATTGTAAACACTGTAGTCTAGAACAGTGGTTCTCAACCTGTGGGTTGGGACCCCCAGGGGGATCCCCAAATTATTTTGGGGGGTCCAACCCCTAGCTTAATGTGCAACATTGTTTTCTCACTCAACAGTAAACAAACCAACATAAAGTTTAAGTGTATAGACTATAGAGGGTATCTGCACATTTCTAAAGTGACACTTTGAGGACTTTTTTTAATACCTCTAAAATGACAAATTAAACATTGGCCAAATTGTCAAATATTAGAGGCAGAAATTGTGAAAATAGCAGATCTACATGCTCACAACGCCTTGTGAGCTTGTAGATCTGCTATTTTCACAATAGAACCGTGTTATACAAAATGTAATGCCTCAACTGTTAGAGCTTGTCAAGGAGGGGGGGGTGGAAAGGTTGAGAACCCCTGGTCTAGGGGAGGAGTGGGGAACACAGCATGCTAGCAGCCATCAAGCAGACAGCCAGGCACTAAGACCAAGTACATTTACTCAAGTACTGTACTTAAAGGTCCGCTGTCAGCCCCGAAATAATAATACTAATAGTATGATACAGTAGGTCATGTGGTCTCTCTATTAAATTATAATAGTATGATACAGTAGGTCATGTGGTCTCTCTATTAAATTATAATAGTATGATACAGTAGGTCATGTGGTCTCTCTATTAAATTATAATAGTATGATACAGTAGGTCATGTGGTCTCTCTATTAAATTATAATAGTATGATACAGTAGGTCATGTGGTCTCTCTATTAAATTATAATAGTATGATACAGTAGGTCATGTGGTCTCTCTATTAAATTATAATAGTATGATACAGTAGGTCATGTGGTCTCTCTATTAAATTATAATAGTATGATACAGTAGGTCATGTGGTCTCTCTATTAAATTATAATAGTATGATACAGTAGGTCATGTGGTCTCTCTCCAGTGTGCATCCTGAAACAGTCTGAAACTGTCTCAGTGTAATCTGCCCAACAACAGCTGACCAGTACATTAAGTAGTCATACTGTCAGGCTATACAGACAATTAATTTGATTGGCTTATAAATGCGCATCCCCACAATGACATAATGAAAATATGAACTTGTTTTTTAAGATGATTCTTAAAGTGACAGTAACCCTTAGGTGACAGGTCCCCTTTAAAGGACTACTCCACCTCTTTTCAACCTATCTTCATATGCAGTAATTGGTCTGTCTCACTAATGTTCATGATACAATATCACATTTCTTTCTACTCTGTGTCTCATAGGAGGACTATGAGATACATTTTTACTCTATGATTATGACATGATTTTTTACTCCCAGCACCTTATATTTATAGCATATCGTCGTTGTCAGGTGGAAACCTTGTATGTCCAAAACCGTTCGTTTTGTATTTATCATCTATAAAATGTACTAAACTAGTGAAAACAGCAGATCTACAAGCACTGTGTTCTTGTAGATCGGCTGTTTTCACTAGTCTTGTGTCTTGTATGATGAAGCAGGGCTTTGCTTTACCAAAAGACGTACACATTTGAAACTTGGAGATACGAGGTTTCTGCCCGACAGTGACGATATTTTAGTGATTATGTTGCGAGGAAAACGTTGAGATAACAGCCATTTTGGTTAGAACTGACTGAAAATAACTTTGTACTTCAAGTTTAAAATGATAGTAAATATTTTTTCAATTGTCCAAATAAATTCCATATATTATCAAATGATCTCGCGGCAGCCCTGGCCTGGACTGCCGTCACGGCACCCCAGGGTGCCCTGTCAGCCACTTTGAAAACCCCTGGTCTAGACTAGCTCTCTCCATCGACATCGGTCAAAAAATATGGCATCGGTGGGGCTCTGGTGGTGGTGAGTGGAGTTGGGCTCTAGTTAGACGGTGTGGTGGTGGGTTAGTGTTAGAAGGTGTGGTGGTGGGTTAGTGTTAGTGGTGGTGAGTGGAGTCAGGCTCTAGTAAGAGGGTGTGGTGGTGGGTTAGTGTTAGTGGTGGTGAGTGAGTTAGTGGTGGTGAGTGGAGTGGGGCTCTGGTTAGACGGTGTGTTAGTGGTGGTGAGTGGAGTCAGGCTCTAGTTAGAGGGTGTGGTGGGTTAGGGTTAGTGTTAGTGGTGGTGAGTGGAGTGGGGCTCTAGTTAGAAGGTGTGGTGGGTTAGGGTTAGTGTTAGTGGTGGTGAGTGGAGTGGGGCTCTGGTTAGAAGGTGTGGTGGTGGGTTAGTGTTAGTGGTGGTGAGTGGAGTGGGGCTCTGGTTAGAAGGTGTGGTGGTGGGTTAGTGTTAGTGGTGGTGAGTGGAGTGGGGCTCTAGTTAGAAGGTGTGGTGGGTTAGGGTTAGTGTTAGTGGTGGTGAGTGGAGTGGGGCTCTGGTTAGAAGGTGTGGTGGTGGGTTAGTGTTAGTGGTGGTGAGTGGAGTGGGGCTCTGGTTAGAAGGTGTGGTGGTGGGTTAGTGTTAGTGGTGGTGAGTGGAGTGGGGCTCTGGTTAGAAGGTGTGGTGGTGGGTTAGGGTTAGTGGTGGTGAGTGGAGTGGGGCTCTGGTTAGAAGGTGTGGTGGTGGGTTAGTGTTAGTGGTGGTGAGTGGAGTGGGGCTCTGGTTAGAAGGTGTGGTGGTGGGTTAGTGTTAGTGGTGGTGAGTGGAGTGGGGCTCTGGTTAGAAGGTGTGGTGGTGGGTTAGTGTTAGTGGTGGTGAGTGGATGGGGCTCTGGTTAGAAGGTGTGGTGGTGGGTTAGTGTTAGTGGTGGTGAGTGGAGTGGGGCTCTGGTTAGAAGGTGAGGTGGTGGGTTAGTGTTAGTGGTGGTGAGTGGAGTCAGGCTCTGGTTAGAAGGTGTGGTGGGTTAGGGTTAGTGTTAGTGGTGGTGAGTGGAGTGGGGCTCTGGTTAGAAGGTGAGGTGGTGGGTTAGGGTTAGTGGTGGTGAGTGGAGTGGGGCTCTGGTTAGAAGGTGAGGTGGTGGGTTAGGGTTAGTGGTGGTGAGTGGAGTGGGGCTCTGGTTAGAAGGTGTGGTGGTGGGTTAGTGTTAGTGGTGGTGAGTGGATGGGGCTCTGGTTAGAAGGTGAGGTGGTGGGTTAGTGTTAGTGGTGGTGAGTGGATGGGGCTCTGGTTAGAAGGTGAGGTGGTGGTGGTGAGTGGAGTGAACTGAAGAGCAGCTTTCCCAGACTGCAGTGCAGGCGTCAGCAACCTTCTTGACGTGAAGAGCCTTGCGTTCATTTCCATGATAGTCAGTCAGTGTTGACACGTCAACATTTGGTTTAATTATGACACCACATCAAATGATATTTTCCCTTTTCTTCCCCATCCAGGAGGTAATGAGCTTCTCTCTTTTCTTCCACATCCAGGAGGTAATGAGCTTCTCTCCCAGACTCCCTCAGAGTTTGAATGAAAGTAGAATTATGTGCAGGATGGCATTTGTATTAGATTTGAAGGGACTTAATTTAACTGCCTAAACCTTTTTTTTTATAATCACATTTTTACTGTTTTTTCACATAAATGTGTGACAGAAAAGTATTAACTCATATAGTGCCAATCCCGAGAAGACTCGTGAAAAGTACTCAGAGTACCCGGAGTGCCAATCCCGAGTATACTCGTGAAAAGTAACATATTACTGTAACGGCGGATATATTACCGAGTACAATGGCCGGAGGTCCGGAGCCGAAATCCGTCGCTGATTTCTCATCATCACGGCTCCACGAGCACAAAATAGTCATCCCATAACATTGAGGTGGACGGGGGATCTCATCTTTAATGTCCATTATCTCAAAACTACACTTTAGCACTAATAGTGCCTCTTAATCTGAAGGTTGCTTGGTGCCTCGGTGCCACGCCGTTTCCTCCATAGGCCGCCGCTATTATTTTGAAGGGCTGGAAGGGGGTTGTTTTAGTTTTTTTGGATTATCACTTGACGGCAACGATTACGTCATCTAGTCACATGACAGTGTGAGCCCAGAAGAGAACATGGCTGCGCCCAGCGTTTGTGTACAGTACTGGAGAGTGGAGACCATCCTTTGTATAAGAATGTCCCTTTTGGAGAAAATGAGGTCTCTTTATGGGCCTCTCAATGGATTTACTATGGAGGACGTTAACTTCGCGTGCACGCCCGACGTGCGTTGTAAACAAATCGCGGACATTACCGATGCGGGCGGGACCGGAGCGACGTACAGTAAGTAATAATATCTTTACTGTATATACAGTAAGATTGACAGTCCTCACCGTCAACGGCGCCATGGTATTAACCCTTTCAATGACGGTGAGCGCCGTCTACAGCAGCAGAACAGTTAGAAGTGAAGATGGAGGCAGATGCTATCTTATAAAGCACATGGAGAAAAGCTCCGAGCCGATCCGCCATGACACCGCGTAAACAACGATCGGTTCCGGCGCAGGACGCGATGACGTCAGACCGGAAGTGTTTACGTTGTGGACTTCTGGCCTTCAAAATAAGATAACGGGAGTGAATGGGAGCCTGAAGGTGGCATCGTGGACTTTATAATCCGTTAATTTCAGGAGCACTAAATGAGTTAAAATATTTGTACAAACTGCAATAAAACAAATTAAAGACCAAACGGAAACAAGAACAAAAAACTGACAAACACATAAACAGAAACACGGGCGAACAGCACATGTAAAGATCCTGGGCAATTTTTATCAGGGCTGCCATCGAATTGTGGGGTTTTAGACTCTAGAAGAAGTTACTTAACAAGCTGCTTTGTTTGGCTAGAAAATGCATTCTATTCAACTGGATGTGCTGCCAGTGGAAAGACTCAGTGCCAAATGAAAAGAGAAGGAAGACCATTTTCTAAATATTTGGCAGCCGCTGACAAACTATTTGCCCAAGGATCTTTCTAGCTACACTGATCTATAATGGAAGTGATGACCTGGATTGGAAAGCCCCAGCTGTACTCCTACAATTCACCTTTTAGTAGTGTGTCCCTTGTGTGTAGATGTTACCATTCTGAATAATTAACTATGTGTATTGATAAGTATGGATAATGTTATGAACACTGTATTGTGCTGTTTGCCTAAACCTTTTTGTTGTCTCCACCAGCCGAAGGCATGGGGGAGAGTATGTTTTCCCCTCCGTCCGTCCGTCCGTCCGTCCGTCCGTCCGTCCGTCCGTCCGTTACCAGCTAATCTCCGTTACCAGCTAATCTCCGGCGCCGTTGGCCCGGTCGCTGCCAAACTGTGTGCACACACTCCCTGGATACCAATTTTTGATTGATTGATTGATTGAAGACTTTATTAGAAGTTTGCATAGGAAAAGGTACAGTTTCATGACGGTACAGTTCACTGGTACAAGGTCTACTAAAAGGAGATTCATGAAAAGACTAAGCTTATTTCCAATGGAAACCATTGAAGTATCTCATATAACATTGAATGACAGACAAATAGAACACAGTACTATGCAGTAGATATGTAAAGAAAAAGAAAAAAGAAAACAGTAAGTCTAAACAAACAGTATATACAAAGAAGGGGCAGGGGAGGGTAGGGTTGGGCTAGGTTAGTTTTTTTACCAGTTGCGAACGGCTGCTGCCTGTAAGTGGTTTTTCAGGGCAATTCAGAACCTCTGCCCCACATTTTTCACATGGGCCTGTTCTAGCGCCACCAGGAGGCCGTTTTTTGCTAAACTAACTATTGCCAGTACTCCTACAGATTTAGACAGTGTCTCTACAGTCATGTGATCGACATGGATCTGTCCGATTTTCCATATTCCATCCTGATTGGCTAAAACTGGCTTCCAAAGTTAGCAGGATTGGTCGGTTTTGAATAAAATGCCTGAAATCATGAACGCAGCGTGCGATTTTGGTGAAATTGTGCATGCACATTCCAAATAGGCAGAGGAATAAATGCCACTTCAATATTTTCAAATCAGCCTCATGGTAGTGCTATAACAGGCCGATTCGTGTTTTTACCTATATCTCCACTGATCAGTGTACAACTTTGTATGTGCACTCCCTAGAGGCCAAGGAAAAACCTTTGCCCTGCTTTTTTCATATCTGCCTTTTATAGCGCCACCAGGAGGCCGACTTATGTAAAACACACTTTTTCCTATTATTCCTTGAGAGTTTATCCAAAAATCATGTAAATCACTACAAAGTATCTCTATAGTCATGTGATCAAGACAGATCTGTCCGATATTTCATATTCCATCATAATTGGCTAACATTGGCTTCCAAAGTTTGCAGGATTGGTCCATTTTGAACAAAATCACTTAAATCACCACCAGGACCTACCTGACCTGGTGGAGACCAGTGCTCGTTATTATAATTATTATTTAATCTTGAGAGTAAAAAGCTCTCTCTCACACATATGCCAGTGTGCCAGTGATCACCTTCCCCTGTGCCAATGCTGGCACCCACCCGTGCTCTAAGGTTGACCG
>NC_137812.1:75488768-75506268 GCF_963921795.1 Nannobrachium achirus | reverse complement strand
CAGGCCTGAGATGACGTACAGTTCTTACTGTACGAGGAAATGCTTTCCTGCTGCTTCCATTGTTTACATGACTGACAGCACTGTAGAGAGAGAGAGAGAGAGAGAGAGAGAGAGAGAGAGAGAGGGAGAGAGAGAGAGAGAGAGAGAGAGAGAGAGAGAGAGAGAGAGAGAGAGAGAGAGAGAGAGAGAGAGAGAGAGAGAGAGGAGGGAGAGGGAGAGGAGAGAGAGAGAGAGAGAGAGAGAGAGAGAGGGAGAGAGAGAGAGATAGAGAGAGAGAGAGAGAGAGAGAGAGAGAGAGAGAGAGAGAGCTGACAGAGGCATAATGCTGTCTATACAGGTGTCTGTCAGTATGTCCGTTCGTATACGTACGTAACGTTGTTTCATATTGAGATTGGCACATTTCCTGGGTCAAGCTGCCCAGATCACACATGTCACATGGGTCTTCTTATTCTTTCACTCTCAAAAAGCGCCTGCAATGCAGTGCATTTGATACTACATTGCAGTGCACATCACGGTGTGATCACTGCTTGTCTGTTTTATTTTTATTTGTGTTTATTTTATGTGTATTTCGTTGCTGAGTGAGGTCAGCAGACAAAGTGACGTGAGTGAGATGACAAAAAACCTGGGTGAAATGTGCCAATCTCAACAGGAAACAACGGTATAGTACATACGGACATACATGTAGTTGTGTACAGTATCCCAACACTGTGAATGCCTCATCTCATTCACCATACTATGAGCTAACCCTTCAGTCAGTGTTTACCACAGTGCTGTTGTGATGCCTCTGAATGTACCGCTAAATACCTCTGTTCCTGCACTGTTACTTTAGGCCTGGAATTATGTAATGCTTTTAACTATTGAAAAATAGCAGATATACAAGCTCACAGCGCGGCACAGACTGCTTGAATATATCTTTTAAAAGCCAACATTTGTAACTCAACTATTTGCTTCTGGGTGGTCCCTGGAACAACATGTTTTGAGACCAAATGTTGTGTATTAGCATGACGGACTCACAGAGAGAGAGAGCTCCAGGTTCTCATAGGAACTGACGGTCGTGTGTGTGTGTGTGTGTGTGTGTGTGTGTGTGTGTGTGTGTGTGTGTGTGTGTGTGTGTGTGTGTGTGTGTGTGTGTGTGTGTGTGTGTGTGTGTGTGTGTGTGTGTGTGTGTGTGTGTGTGTGTGTGTGTGTGTGTGTGTGTGCGTGCGTGCGTGCGTGCGTGCATTGCGTGTGTCATCGCTCAGCAGCTGTTATTTCCTACACTGGACTATGGTGATTTCTAAAATGTCTAGTTCCATTCCTTGATTATGATTGGCCGGTTGCTGTGGTATATGAGACTATAACCCACACCTTGAATCAGTTTATATCAAACCCAGGTGTGTTATTTCTTTCCACAGTGTTCCACAGTGCACCAATTATCTGCACCTGTGTTGTTTCTGCAGCCTGGCTGGGAACTACTTTCTTGTAGGCTGGGGACTACTTTATGGCAGATCAGACCTTATAGTGAATTATTAGTGAAATAGAACATTTTTAATTTGTACATGTCTTAGATTTTTCAGGTTGCCATATTGTAACCATTTTAGAAAAGCAATAAGCCACGCGAGGCTTGTGGTTACCTGTATTTTACACCGGCTGAGAGGGTTGGAGACACTCGGCTTCGCCTCGTGTCTCCCTACGCCTCTCAGCCGGTGTAAAATGCCAGGTAACCACTCGCCTCTTGTGGCTTATTGCTTCAATAATTTACCAGAACAGCTCTGAAACACATCTCCATTCATTAACAGTGTAGGCCTATAATAGTTTACAGTTTACAGTTTACAGTTTAGGCATTTAGCAGACGCTTTTAATCCAAAGCGACTTACAATAAGCAGATAACATCACAATAATAAACAAGATAATATGTCAGTACATCATCAACAATATAACAAATGCAAATGGATATCTATCTAGAAAAAACACAATATAATCAAAGTTCTGAAAAAACCTAAAAAACAAAAACAAATGCTAACTAGCTTCATGTATTCATTGATTCTTTTTTCTGTAGTGCTAAGGGTTTAGGTGGAGTCTGAAAAGGTGAGTCTTCAGTCCACGGCGAAAGCTAGCGAGTGAGTCCGTTGTTCTAAGTGCGACAGGGAGTTTATTCCACAACTTGGGGGCCAGGAGGGCAAACTGTCTCGGACGAGTGGATTTTTGCCCTGGAGTTTTGAGCGATAGTAATAATAGTAATTTGTAGATTTGTTTTGAGGTGTCCTTATCGTACTCATCACTGTGTCAAGTATGAATCATTGAACTGGTTATCACCCCAAGCTATAGGAGACATTTTAATTGGTTACTTTTTGTTTTCAAATGTTTCTGTGTGTCCTCCCCAGCCCCAGGGTTTAACTGTGTGTGTGTGTGTGTGTGTGTGTGTGTGTGTGTGTGTGTGTGTGTGTGTGTGTGTGTGTGTGTGTGTGTGTGTGTGTGTCTCCCAGCCCCAGGGTTTAACAGTGTGTGTGTGTGTGTGTGTGTGTGTGTGTGTCCCTCCCAGCCCCAGGGTTTAACTGTGTGTGTGTGTGTGTGTGTGTGTGTGTGTGTGTGTGTGTGTGTGTGTGTGTGTGTGTGTGTGTGTGTGTGTGTGTGTGTGTGTGTGTGTGTGTGTGTGTGTGTGTGTGTGTGTGTCCCTCCCAGCCCCAGGAGCTGACAGACATCCTGGAGGTCAGTAACATGGTCTTCACCAGCCTGTTCAGTCTAGAGATGCTCATCAAGCTGCTGGCTCTGGGTCTGTTTGGGTACGTCAAGAACCCTTACAACGGCTTCGACAGCGTCATCGTCATCATCAGGTGAGAAGAACATCCACATGAACACCCTGTCTATCTATGGAGCTCCCTGACAGGACCCATAAACCACAGAATTTTATAAGTTTTAACTCATTTATAGCCGATCCTGCGAATACTCGTGAAATATTAAAAGGTGTCTAGAGTGTCGATCCCGCAATGTCGCGGGCTATTTACTGTATATAAAGTAAAGCTGGCAATGGCTACGTACCCTCCATTGAAAAGTGCTGGCACGGGTGGAATCGCCGATTCATCATCATCGAGCATCCACGTGCACACAATAGTGATCCCATAACATGGAAGCCAACGGTCTTTCTCATCTTTAATGTCCATTTTCTCCAAAAAACACTTTTGATGCCAAGGATGTCATTGGATTCTCAGTAAAATAGCAAAAGTATAAAGGGATCCATCTTCCACACCTGTTTACATTTCGACCACAAGTACTTCCGGGTGAATCTCCGTCAAGTAGGAATTTGTTGGTTAATTAAAATACTTTTTTTTATCGAAAAAACTGAACTAAAAAAAGCGGAACTAAACCTCTCGGAACGGTTTCTTCACGGACCCATTTGATTGCTGCACCATTACCATGGCAACCGGAAGCAGATGCTTCCGAGCCGTGGGATGGTTCCATTCACTCACTGTTTATACAACACAGAAGCCAGTTCTTGAACGGATGGTCCGTTTTTCGACCAAGTTTTTTAAATGTATTTTGAAGCTTTGGACAACGTAAACACACACGATGCATGGTTGGAGTCGTGCACGACGGGTATTCTCACGACCGCGTTAAAAGGTAAGAGAAGAAAGGCAGTGAGCTACATAAGGACTTTCTCGGGACTATCGGGACTTTTAGACAATGAGTTAAGCCCATATCTGGGAATGCCTATATATATATATATATATATATATATATATATATATATAGGGTCAGTCTACCAGTGTGGTGCCGCGGCGACACAAGTCATACTTGCAAATTAATTCCGTTCTTGTCCCTATGCCCATATATGAAGATCCCTGATGTCAGCTTGGAATGCCTATATATGGACATATTGTGTGAGTCTCATGTGGTCTATAACATAAGACATCTATGATGTCAGACGTCAGTCATATCCATATTTTCGGACCCCTGTTGAAGACCTTCTCCTTAGGGCGTCTTACTGACCGGCAGTGTTAACACAAAGGCTTTTATTTTACTGTGTGGTTCTGCTATCTCTGGTCTGTGTGTGAGAATGACATGTCAAAGGGTTCATCCATGCATAATGTATGCAAGTCATATTTCATTCATGACAACAGCGAGCTTCCATGTCCGACACGGAGGAGGAGGTTATTAATCCAGGAAGACCGGGAACACATTAGATTTTAACCACTTTAACCATTATTTTATCATTTAACTATTGAAAAATAGCAGATATACAAGCTTGAGCTTGTAGATCTGCTATTTTTTGAAAAATCCTGAAAATGTGTGCAAGTCTTTGAATATCTTTGACCCCATCTTTGACCCGACTTCTAAAATCCTTCCTCTAAATCAGTGGTTCTCAAACTTTCTCATGTCAAGGACCCCCAAAATTACATGTAGCCTATTTGGCCGCGGACCCCCATCTAAAAATATGTTGTTCCAGGAACCCCCCAGAAGCAGAGATTTGAGTTACAAAAGTTTGCTTTGAAAAAATATATATATTGAAAAATGTGCACACATTTTCACGATGTTTTCAAAAATAGTGCCACGCTGCGAGCTTGTAGATCTGCTATTTTTCAATAGTTAAAGCATTGAATAATTCTAGGCCTAAATGTTTTAATCCATGGGAGTCCCACGGTGCCTTTGTTACAGATCAGGGCAGAAAGCTTCTCTCTCCATATTCAACCTTTAGTGTTATTTTTACCCCTTTTTCCTCCCAAATGTATGGTCCTTATGACAATGAATGTATGGTCCTTATGCCAATTAATTCCTACCCACACACATTTGATTTTTTTCTTTTCTTTTTGATTTTTTTATCCCACATTTTTTTTATCCCACATTTTTTTTATCCCACAATTTCATTACTCATTTTTCACCCAGTGTCAATTATCTATTATGTAATCCTGGGCTCTGCTCTCCCTCTGCCAACCTGGGGAGAGCAACAGACTGACCTCATGCTTCCTTCTATGCATGAGGAGTCCAAGCTGCTTCATTTCATCTGACAGGGGGGAGTTTCCCCCGGTTGGACGTAGCTCGTGGAAGGAACACGTTATTCCAACCAGTGAGGAGCCCCCACCGGGAGGACGTACTGTTGTATCCTACTGACTCACCTCACCCAGTGAGGAGCCCCCACCGGGAGGACATACTGTTGTATCCTACTGACTCACCTGCCAGTGAGGAGCCCCCACCGGGAGGACATACTGTTGTATCCTACTGACTCACCTCACCCAGTGAGGAGCCCCCACCGGGAGGACATACTGTTGTATCCTACTGACTCACCTGCCAGTGAGGAGCCCCCACCGTGAGGACGTACTGTTGTATCCTACTGACTCACCTCACCCAGTGAGGAGCCCCCACCGGGAGGACGTACTGTTGTATCCTACTGACTCACCTGCAGGACACTCCCCGCTGACTGGTGTTTTATAAATAGTGAACCGATGAGTGCGATGTCAAATAGGGCCATACCATCTCCATACCTACAGTCTGGTCCGATTCCATTTATTTAGTGATCCTTAAAGAGGCGGTGTCATGATTTCTTTCTGATGATCAAGTATTATGATTATACTAGGAGGAAGATTTTTTTTTCCCCAAAAAGTGTACAGAAAGTGTTAGAATTATTATTTTTTTAATGTGGCCACACCCACCAGTTCATTAAGTATGCCTGGTTGTCTTGGTGGGTGGTGACCCAGCTGAAGTTAGCCACACCCACAGTGTTGTTGGATGGTGAAAAGGGGAGGGGCTGGGTTTATGATTGGTGATGGAAGTAACCAAAAATACACAGGGAAGGCACATTTGCACATTATAGAGTAATGTTAACTCCATAGACACATACAAAACATATTATAACCACACCTGGGGGTCTGTTAGAGTAATGTTAACTCCATAGACACATACAAAACATATTATAACCACACCTGGGGGTCTGTTAGAGTAATGTTAACTCCATAGACACATACAAAACATATTATAACCACACCTGGGGGTCTGTTAGAGAAATGCTAACTCCATAGACACATACAAAACATATTATAACCACACCTGGGGGTCTGTTAGAGTAATGTTAACTCCATAGACACATACAAAACATATTATAACCACACCTGGGGGTCTGTTAGAGTAATGTTAACTCCATAGACACATACAAAACATATTATAACCACACCTGGGGGTCTGTTAGAGAAATGCTAACTCCATAGACACATACAAAACATATTATAACCACACCTGGGGGTCTGTTAGAGTAATGTTAACTCCATAGACACATACAAAACATATTATAACCACACCTGGGGGTCTGTTAGAGTAATGTTAACTCCATAGACACATACAAAACATATTATAACCACACCTGGGGGTCTGTTAGAGTAATGTTAACTCCATAGACACATACAAAACATATTATAACCACACCTGGGGGTCTGTTAGAGTAATGTTAACTCCATAGACACATACAAAACATATTATAACCACACCTGGGGGTCTGTTAGAGTAATGTTAACTCCATAGACACATACAAAACATATTATAACCACACCTGGGGGTCTATTAGAGTAATGTTAACTCCATAGACACATACAAAACATATTATAACCACACCTGGGGGTCTGTTAGAGTAATGTTAACTCCATAGACACATACAAAACAGAAAAAAGTACAAAACTATGGCACCGCCTCTTTAACACTTTGAGTGCCGACTAAGACGTCCCCAGGCGTCAGGTAAACAACATTGATTTGATTGATCATGGCAGTCAACCGTTATTATTTATGGGAAACATCTGACATCCAAGATGTTAATTATATTGCGATGCACGTTAAACATGTTTTATAAACAATACAACCCGTTAAAAGTTGAATCATACACTTCACTGGAGCCAGATAACGTCAGACAGTCTTTCTGAAAGAAACATAAATACTAAATGCCACAATTTCTTTTGGTGCATAAAAAATGTTGATATTTGAGAGAATGGATGGAGTATCAACAAAGAGCTTACTGATTAAATAATGCATGCATGATGATGCATGGGAACACAAGGTCCAGGTATTATTTTTTTCGGTACTTGCATGCGTTCCTCCCGACAGACACGGGGACCGCACGAAGAGGAGGGGGGGACCGCACGAAGAGGAGGGTGCATGCGTTGTGGTTTCCATGGCGATACGCATCCTTCAGGTCAGGGGAGAGTTAACCTTCCATGGAAACTCATTTATGTTCCTGCCAGGACCTCCGTGCAATGCACCCTCTGTGGCTTCTATCAATCTATTGTTGTTACTGTGCTGTCAGGACCTTCTATCAATCTATTATTGTTACTGTGCTGTCAGGACCTTCTATCAATCTATTGTTGTTACTGTGCTGTCAAGACCTTCTATCAATCTATTGTTATTACTGTACTGTCAGGACCTTCTATCAATCTATTGTTATTACTGTACTGTCAGGACCTTCTATCAATCTATTATTGTTACTGTGCTGTTAAGACCTTCTATCAATCTATTATTGTTACTGTGCTGTCAGGACCTTCTATCAATCTATTATTGTTACTGTACTGTTAAGACCTTCTATCAATCTATTATTGTTACTGTGCTGTCAGGACCTTCTATCAATCTATTATTGTTACTGTGCTGTTAAGACCTTCTATCAATCTATTATTGTTACTGTGCTGTCAGGACCTTCTATCAATCTATTATTGTTACTGTGCTGTGAGGACCTTCTATCAATCTATTATTGTTACTGTGCTGTCAGGACCTTCTATAATCTATTATTGTTACTGTGCTGTTAAGACCTTCTATCAATCTATTGTTGTTACTGTGCTGTCAGGACCTTCTATAATCTATTATTGTTACTGTGCTGTTAAGACCTTCTATCAATCTATTATTGTTACTGTGCTGTTAAGACCTTCTATCAATCTATTATTGTTACTGTGCTGTTAAGACCTTCTATCGATCTATTATTGTTACTGTGCTGTTAAGACCTTCTATCAATCTATTGTTGTTACTGTGCTGTCAGGACCTTCTATCAATCTATTGTTGTTACTGTGCTGTTAAGACCTTCTATCAATCTATTATTGTTACTGTGCTTTCAAGACCTTCTATCAATCTATTATTGTTACTGTGCTGTTAAGACCTTATATCAATCTATTGTTGTTACTGTGCTTTCAAGACCTTCTATCAATCTATTATTGTTACTGTGCTGTTAAGACCTTCTATCAATCTATTATTGTTACTGTGCTGTTAAGACCTTCTATCAATCTATTATTGTTACTGTGCTGTTAAGACCTTCTATCAATCTATTATTGTTACTGTGCTGTTAAGACCTTCTATCAATCTATTGTTGTTACTCTGCTGTTAAGACCTTATATCAATCTATTGTTGTTACTGTGCTTTCAAGACCTTCTATCAATCTATTATTGTTACTGTGCTGTTAAGACCTTCTATCAATCTATTGTTGTTACTGTGCTTTCAAGACCTTCTATCAATCTATTATTGTTACTGTGCTGTTAAGACCTTCTATCAATCTATTATTGTTACTGTGCTGTTAAGACCTTCTATCAATCTATTATTGTTACTGTGCTGTTAAGACCTTCTATCAATCTATTATTGTTACTGTGCTGTTAAGACCTTCTATCAATCTATTATTGTTACTGTGCTGTTAAGACCTTCTATCAATCTATTGTTGTTACTGTGCTGTTAAGACCTTCTATCAATCTATTGTTGTTACTGTGCTGTTAAGACCTTCTATCAATCTATTGTTGTTACTGTGCTGTTAAGACCTTCTATCAATCTATTGTTGTTACTGTGCTGTCAGGACCTTCTATCAATCTATTATTATTACTGTGCTGTCAGGACCTTCTATCAATCTATTATTATTACTGTGCTGTCAGGACCTTCTATCAATCTATTATTGTTACTGTGCTGTCAGGACCTTCTATCAATCTATTATTATTACTGTGCTGTCGGGACCTTGAACCTTCTATCAATCTATTATTATTACTGTACTGTCAGGACCTTCTATCAATCTATTGTTGTTACTGTGCTGTCAGGACCTTCTATCAATCTATTATTATTACTGTGCTGTCAGGACCTTCTATCAATCTATTATTATTACTGTACTGTCAGGACCTTCTATCAATCTATTGTTGTTACTGTGCTATCAAGACCTTCTATCAATCTATTGTTGTTCTGTCAGGACCTTCTATCAATCTATTATTATTACTGTGCTGTTAAGACCTTCTATCAATCTATTATTATTACTGTGCAGTCGGGACCTCCTCATCCACTTTATCCTTCCAAGAAATGTCTTGGGCCTTCATTTGGATTAGAGTCCAGTGGAAGAGAGACAGACAGACAGACAGACAGACAGACAGACAGACAGACAGATCTTGAGCCCCTGCCCTTTTATCTATCTGTAAAAAGTGTCCTCTCCAGATCATGGATGCAGTTTTCACTATGGTGAAAGAAATGCAAACGACCCCTCTTTCCATGCCATACCTGAAGGCAGAATTCAAGAGAATTGCCTCGTCCAAACTCTCATGAACTTGAATGCAGCATCTTATGTTGAAAGAACTGCCCTCTCTGTGTAGAAATCCATGCCGTTACGCCATAAACTTTAGCATTGACTTGTTCATTGTGGCACCGAAAATAGCCGACCTCCAAGCTCACGAGGTCTGCTATTTTCAATATTTTCACCAAAAGGCCCTTTTAGACATTTCAGCCCCTGCCTCTCTAACATTCTCTGCACGTCCCTGGTACTGAGGATGTGTAATGTTCTATGGAGAATGTGAGCTCAGTACAAGCCTCTTATCTTCCAGTAGCTGTTGTTGTTGTTTTACTGTGAAAACAGTCCATTAAAAGTTGTTTTACTGTGAAAACAGTCCATTAAAAGTGATTCCCCAGTCAAACGGATTCCCAGCAGAACACAACTGTCCTTCCAGCTCCTTGTACAGCCTATAGACTCTATAGTAGGCTATAGAGTGTTGCACAGGGGGGAGAAACTCAGTGTCTTTGCACTAGTAAGACGCCTCAGGGCGACAAGCGACCTCACCCCTAAAGGGCGAGGTCGCACCACAGGGATGTGGACATCAGGGTTGTGGACATCAGGGATCTCCATATATGGGCATAGAAAGGGATTTGTTCCCCCTGGCATCACAGGGATGTCTCTAACATCTAACATTAATATTGTGACATCACAGTGAAGCCAAAGCGCGATGTCAGAGAGCAGCAAACCCAATCTGGTAGAATGGTTCCCCTGACATCACAGTGACATCGTAAAAATGTGTACGCGTGTGCACGGACGGACGCGGACAAGCTGTGACGTTTCTCATGGTAAACTGCGACCTTCTCATGGTAAACTGCGTCGCAATAAATAAACCAGTAAGAATCCCTAATCGGGAGATTAGGGATTTTAGGGCAAAATCTGTAGGAGCAGTGTCCAAAAATGTGTTTGAAAAAATCGTCCTGATGGTGGCGCTATATGGGACAGATCCATGTTGAAGACATGAGTGTAGACCAAATGTGTACCGATTTACGTGATTTTAGGGCAAAATTTGCAGGAGCAGTGTCCAAAAATGTGTTTTGCAAGAATCGGCCTCATGGTGGCGCTACAAGAGGGCCATGTGCAAAGACAACACACAGCTAGAAGCTCAGCTCAGTCACCAGGAGAGTCAGAGTAAAGTCGCTGCTCTCTGGAAATGATCGGATCCAAATGTGACCTAAACGTCAAACAGGTTGTGCAATCGTTACACTTAAATCGTTACACTCAACTTAAATCTCTCTCCTGTGTGTGTGTGTGTGTGTGTGTGTGTGCGTGTGCGCGTGTGCGTGTGCGTGTGCGTGTGTGTGTGTGTGTGTGTGCGGCAGTGTGTGGGAGATCGTGTGCGAGGCGGAGGGGGGTCTCTCGGTGCTGCGGACCTTCCGTCTCCTCAGGGTCCTAAAGCTGGTGCGTTTCCTCCCGGCTTTGAGGAGACAGCTGGTGGTGCTGATGAAGACCATGGACAACGTGGCCACCTTCTGCATGCTCCTCATGCTCTTCATCTTCATCTTCAGGTCAGTGGGGGTCACCCTGTGGGGGGTCACCCAGTGGGGGGTCACCCTGGCCACAATAGCCGATGAAAACGGCATGAACCTACAGACACCGGAAGTGGTGGAAGTGCTGCGGTTAACGAAGTTACGTCATGCGTTGCAGTCCGTTTACATAGAGATTGTATTGTAGCTCTTAATTCACTCTTAATAGGTGTCCTTTGCTCAGAATCCATGTTTTTGTTTGGATATTGTTTATTACTAGCGCAACCGACGGGTCGGGAGAAGTAGAACAGTTTTTTTCGCCAGCGGGGAATATGAAAAAACAATAACATCTGGTGAAATTCTCCCGGTGGAAGTAGCACTGTTTCATGCCGTTTCAGCCTATGGTCGTTACCAGGCTTTTCTCTTCGCAGATGAGTAAGCCTGGCTACGCAAGGCTAGTGGGGAGGTGTGGAGCACACATAAGCCCCTTTTCCACTACAAGGTGGAACCAGAACTTTCAGGAACCTGAACCAATTTTTTTGGTGTTGATTTCGTCGACTAAAACTATGACGAAAAATGTTTGTCGAAAACGAAATAAAAACGAAACAAAAACTAAGCTGTGGTGACTAAAACTAAGACTGAATATAATTGACAATTTCATCAACAAAATAAAAACTAGACTAAAACGTTAGGGAGGGACTGGTGGAGAAGTGAGTCATTTTATGTTTGGTTTCGCTCAGGTGTTGTGTCTGCGACGCGTTGTGAGCTTGTAGATCTGCTATTTTCAGCACACAACCAAGTGTAAAATCAGTCATTACGATGCCATCAAGGCCTTCCCGGTTAGTTCTGGTCATATGGAAACATAAGCAGAACTTGATCCCGGAACTTCACAGGTTCTTGAAAGTTCTTGGTTCTGGAAGACATCAACGGGGGCTTGAGCCCCTGCCCTTTTACCCATCTGTAAAAGAGTGTCCTCTCTCTCCAGACCATGAATGCAGTTTTTACTATGGTAAAAGAAATGCAAATGCCCCCTCTTTCCATGCAGCGTTTAAGAGACTTGCCTTGTCCAAACTCTCCTGAACTTGAATGCAGCATCTTATGTTGAAAGAATTGCCCTCTCTGTGTAGAAATCCATGCCGTTACGCCACATCTCCAGTATTCACTTGATTATGCTTAGTTCAGTGTGGTATCAAGTAACGAAAATAGCCGACCTCCAAGCTCACGACGAGTCGCATCACGACCCGTTGTGAGCTTGGAGGTCTGCTATTTTCCATATTTCCACCAAAAGGCCCTTTTAGAACGTTCAGCCCCTGCCTCTCTAACATTCTCTGCACCAGGGGTTCCCAAACCTTTTTGGCTCAGGGCACCCCACACATATTTTTTGCATCCGAGGCACCCGTACATTATAATCATAATTTTCACTCCCAGCAAATTATATTTATGGCATATTTTAGCGATTATGTAGCCATGAAAACGTTGAGATAACAGCCATTTTGGTTAGAATTGTCTGAAATTTTTTTCACTTCAAGTCTAAAATGATACAAAATATTTTTAAGTGTCCAAATGAATTCCAAATATTATCAAATTATCTTGCGGCACCCCTGGACTGCCGTCACGGCACCCCAGGGTGCCCCGTCACCCACTTTGAAAACCCCTGCTCTGCACGTCTCTGGTGTGCAGGCACTTCCACACCAAATCCGTGATGCGTGTGTGAAAGCACTTCGGGAGCATACGTGACAGTCCGTCTAGTGCGATACGGCAAAGTTCACTCTGATGTCCAGAGTATCAGACGGACTGACAAGGACAGATTAATTTGAATAAAGTCAATCTCAACCGACTTTATTCAAATCTTGTCCGTGCGCTGAGCTCCACGGAGTTGGTGTGTAAGTGCCTTGTGTGTGTGTGTGTGTGTGTGTGTGTGTGTGTGTGCGTGTGCGTGTGCGTGTGCGTGTGTGTGTGTGTGTGCGTGTGCGTGTGCGTGTGCGCGTGTGCGTGTGTGTGTGCGTGTGTGTGTGTGTGTGTGAATAAAACATGAATAATAATTGCTAACCTCTGCACATGATTAATGTATGCACCCTCACACTCGGTCACTCACTCTCTCACACACACACGCACACGCACACGCACACGCACACGCACACGCACACGCACACACACACACACACACACACACACACACACACACTGCACACACACTCACACATGCGCTCTCTGCACAAGCATGCACGCACACACGCAGTCACAGTCACACTCGGCCAGGCCAGATGGCCGGGGACAATTATTATAATCTTTCACTCCTGTCTGTCTGTCTGTCTGTCTGTCTGTCTGTCTGTCTGTCTGTCTGTCTGTCTGTCTGTCTGTCTGTCTGTCTGTCTGTCTGTCTGTCTGTGAGGGGCGCGTAACGATATATTACGACGTCCCATTTGTGTGACTCTGGTGAATGCTAACCTGGTGAACGCTAACCTCAGTAAAACTAACCCTAACCTTCCGTTTGAACACGCTGTTGTTGAACGCACTCATTCTGGCGATTGTGAACGGCGCTTATTGGCTTGTTCGTGCCGCGCCTGGTCTTTGCAATCCCAAGTGCTGAGGAGAAGGGGTGGGAAAATGAATCCACAAGAGGCGAGTGGTTACCAGGTATTTTACACCGGCTGAGAGGCGTTCGCCTCGTGTCTCCAACCTTCCGTTATAAAATACAGGTAACCACATGCCTCGCGTGGCTTATTGCTTTTCTAAAACGGTTACAATATGGCAACATGAAAAATCATAGACATGTACCAATTAAAACTGTTCTATTTCACTAATAATTCACTACAACGTCTGCAAGAAAGTAGTTCCCAGCTGCAAGAAAGTAGTTCCCAGCTTTTTTGCCAACAACACAGGTGCAGATAATTGGTGCACTGTGGAACACTGTGGAAAGAAATAACACACCTGGGTTTGATATGAACTGATTCAAGGTGTGGGTTATAGTCTCATATTCATACTTGTCAGCTGTCGTAACGACGCTGTGGGAACGCCCCCTGGTTTACTTGTGTCGGGCAGAAAACCACGTGATCTAGCACAGACCTCCAGTCTGCAACCCGACAGAAGCGTTTCACTGCCCTCCAAAAAGGATTGCAAAGCGACTTTGCCACATGCCGGACAGTTGTAGTACGATTGGTGTTCTAATAGACGAGGAGATAACTCCGGAGCATTATTTTGCGAGTGTTTAGTGTTGTGTTAGTTGTGTAGTACAGTGTTAACACACTGTACAATGTTGCGTGGTCGGCGAGTCATCAGGTCGTTAGATTATTTCACACTAAACAAGTGACTTTCTTTCTTGAAATCGTCTGTCATAATAATATTGTTGTGGTTTTCACACTATGAGATTGATCACACACTGTCAGATATTTCACCAGGATGATCCTTGCCAAAGCAAGTGTCACAAATAAAATAAAAACGGTTGAAAATGGATAACATATAGCCTATACATTGGGAGGGGGAACAGCATTGTGTAAAGCTATGTCGCATTGTGACATTTTATATTTACAGGGTATAAAGCTTTTGGAACAAATAACAGCATTTCTTCTCAAAATGCATTTAAAGGTAGCAGCTCTGTTTCATACTGTATGTGCAGTAGGTGTCAATCCATGGTTTATTCATAGTTTACTCTATTCACGTCTGTAATAAAAACAGCAAAATATTGTTGAACTCAAGTCTCCATGGTGTGAGTATAATCAATAGAAGAAAAGTCATTTTGAGGGTGAACTATGAAATACATTTTATTTTTTATGTGTTAAACGGACGAGGCTTGCTTAACGAGTTTTAATATGCTACAGCTGGAGAGACAACAAGACGACGTCAATTCTTAATCCAGCAGTGCTGGATTTAAACAACACAATAATCGAATCACGATCATCACATATTGTGTTTGGAAGCTGTTTACTTACTACATTAAGGACTTTATTAATTTGGAACAGAGGATATCCTACAGGTAGGAGGAAAGCAGAGTGGACTTTGTTCAGTGTGTTATTGTCTCTGTTGTTGCGACTTGAGTTAAATGGCCATGGCAGCCCACATTTACATCTCTAAAAGCGTAACACTTTCTCAATTGCCCGGCCGCTTACTATAGTCAATGAATGGAACTGGTTGAGCGACATTCCTAGGCTTAGGTCCTCTCCACACTGTACTGTCCAGTCAGGTCTTTACACAATGGAAATAGAGATTTATTTATGTTTTAATTTAGGCGAGATCAGCTCTCAGTAGGCGGGCGCCTTGTTCGCCTAACGTTCCCTACGCTTCAGTTCATGATATATCCATCCATCGATCTATCCATCGATCTATCCATCCATCCATACAGACAGACATAAGTTCTGTCTGTGCTCACATGCTGTCTGCTCTCATTTAACACGGATCGTTGAGGGTGCGCAGCCTCTTTCATACTGTATGATAAGTTTGCGACAGAGCCAAATATCAATTGCTACTAGATATCTAGAAACGCTCGGGAAGAAATCGCTGAGCGATATATTTTCTTGCGGCCAGATCTTCGGGTGATGATATTTAGTAGTATGTCCTTATTTAGTAGTACTACTAACACTAACCCTATCAGTTAGTGTTGTGTTTTACAGTGAGCATTATTATCAGCTTGCGTATTCTCTTCCATGGGCGACGCTATTGTTGTTGTGACGTTCTACGTGCTTTCTGCCCGACAGCATGGAGGAGGGGGGCAGGGGGCGGAGTCACTGACAAGTATGAATACCACAGCAATTAAAGGGAAACCAGACAATCAGAATCAAGGAATGGAACTAGCCGTTTTAGAAATAAGGGTCGAGTCTCGGGTTGGATGGCTTTTTTTGTTGGGTTCTGAACGTTCAATAAGTTTGACAAATATAGCAGCTCGCAACAACATATTGAAAAAAAAAAAAAAAAAATAGTTCATATTTTGGAACCAAAATGTTGAATTATGAACTCTGAACTGAACTAGTTCATTTTAAACATGGTGAACTGAACTGAACTGAACTTTAATTCCATCAGTCTATAGTAGTTTAATGACTAGTGTAGTAGGCTAGTATTAAAATGTATGTTTTTATGTCCAATGTATTTGTATTTAGGTTCATGAAGTTAACATGGGTATATAACTAAATGCGTTTGAAATTAAATCAAAATGTTACATTTCAGGATTCCAATTAAAAAATAACAAAAAAATATTCCAGGATTCCAATTCAAAAGAAGCAAAAATAGCAGATCTACAAGCTCAAAATGCATCGCGCTGTGATACGTTTTGAGCTTGTAGATCTGCTATTTTTGCTTCTTTTGTATGAGATACTAGAATGACAAAGTAGGACGTAGCAATATGCAATGTGGCCCTCTGGAGTGAAGGTGGAAATATAGTGGCCCTCTGGAGTGAAGGTGGAAATATAGTGGCCCTCTGGAGTGAAGGTGGAAATATAGTGGTCCTCTGGAGTGAAGGTGTAAATATAGTGGCCCTCTGGAGTGAAGGTGGAAATATAGTGGTCCTCTGGAGTGAAGGTGGAAATATAGTGGCCCTCTGGAGTGAAGGTGGAAATATAGTGGTCCTCTGGAGTGAAGGTGGAAACATAGTGGCCCTCTGGAGTGAAGGTGGAAATATAGTGGCCCTCTGGAGTGAAGGTGGAAATATAGTGGTCCTCTGGAGTGAAGGTGGAAATATAGTGGCCCTCTGGAGTGAAGGTGGAAATATAGTGGTCCTCTGGAGTGAAGGTGGAAATATAGTGGTCCTCTGGAGTGAAGGTGGAAATATAGTGGCCCTCTGGAGTGAAGGTGGAAATATAGTGGCCCTCTGGAGTGAAGGTGGAAATATAGTGGTCCTCTGGAGTGAAGGTGGAAATATAGTGGCCCTCTGGAGTGAAGGTGGAAATATAGTGGTCCTCTGGAGTGAAGGTGGAAATATAGTGGCCCTCTGGAGTGAAGGTGGAAATATAGTGGCCCTCTGGAGTGAAGGTGGAAATATAGTGGCCCTCTGGAGTGAAGGTGGAAATATAGTGGCCCTCTGGAGTGAAGGTGGAAATATAGTGGCCCTCTGGAGTGAAGGTGGAAATATAGTGGCCCTCTGGAGTGAAGGTGGAAATATAGTGGTCCTCTGGAGTGAAGGTGGAAATATAGTGGCCCTCTGGAGTGAAGGTGGAAATATAGTGGTCCTCTGGAGTGAAGGTGTAAATATAGTGGTCCTCTGGAGTGAAGGTGGAAATATAGTGGCCCTCTGGAGTGAAGGTGTAAATATAGTGGCCCTCTGGAGTGAAGGTGGAAATATAGTGGCCCTCTGGAGTGAAGGTGGAAATATAGTGGCCCTCTGGAGTGAAGGTGGAAATATAGTGGTCCTCTGGAGTGAAGGTGGAAATATAGTGGCCCTCTGGAGTGAAGGTGGAAATATAGTGGTCCTCTGGAGTGAAGGTGGAAATATAGTGGTCCTCTGGAGTGAAGGTGGAAATATAGTGGTCCTCTGGAGTGAAGGTGGAAATATAGTGGTCCTCTGGAGTGAAGGTGGAAATATAGTGGTCCTCACCATCATCAA
>NC_137812.1:75441268-75486268 GCF_963921795.1 Nannobrachium achirus | reverse complement strand
AAAATACTTGAGTAACAGTACAAAATAAGTAGAAAGATGCAATTAGAAATTGCATTTGTGGTTGCGATGAGGCGGTCGTAGCTGAGAGCCCGAATGGGGAACCAGAGCCCCTGGTTGTCCCAGGTTCCATTCCATAGCTGAATGGTTAGGGAGCCCGCCTGGGGAACCAGAGCCCCTGGTTGTCACAGGTACCATTCCAGGTCAGGCCAGCAATGTGTCCATGTGTCCCTGAGCAAGACTCTGCGCACTCAGCAAATTTCTCAGCAACTTCCTGGAGCTGACGTCAGCTTTGAAGGGTAAAATAACACAGAAATTGCTGGACTTAAAGCCAACAAATCGTTATTTCGAACGGTAAAGCAAATTATAAAGCTTTGTGCCTTTTACTATCTTGTGTTTTTGATCATGCTAGCCGTATGTGCAAAATGTACTCTGAATATTGTATATTGTAACGGTTGCCTTGAGGCGAATATCTCTGAATCTGTCAGTCATAACGATTCTGTCTCCTCAGATCCTGACTCAGGAGGACTGGAACGCGGTCCTGTACAACGGCATGGCGTCCACCTCTCCTCTGGCTGCTCTGTACTTCTACTAACCCTCTCCTCTCCTCCCCTCCCCTCCCCTCTCCTCTCCTCTCCTCTCCTCTCCTCTCCTCTCCTCTCCTCTCCTCTCCTCTCCTCTTAGATCCTGACTCAGGAGGACTGGAACGCGGTCCTGTACAACGGCATGGCGTCCACCTCTCCTCTGGCTGCTCTGTACTTCTACTAACCCTCTCCTCTCCTCCCCTCCCCTCCCCTCTCCTCTCCTCTCCTCTCCTCTCCTCTCCTCTCCTCCTCTCCTCTCCTCTCCTCTCCTCTCCTCTCCTCTCCTCTCCTCTCCTCTTAGATCCTGACTCAGGAGGACTGGAACGCGGTCCTGTACAACGGCATGGCGTCCACCTCTCCTCTGGCTGCTCTGTACTTCGTGGCCCTCATGACGTTTGGGAACTACGTGCTCTTCAACCTGCTGGTCGCCATCCTGGTGGAGGGCTTCCAGGCCGAGGTGAGGGGATGGAGGGATGGGACGATAAGAGATATTATCGTTTGTCGTGAAAAAAAAAACAATAATTTATCGTGATATCGTCCTCCGTCATGCACTGGGATCAATTCACCTTTTATTTGCTGAGATGCATATCCAGTACCACTTAAACCCTCTATTGGTAAAACCTACTTATAATATACGTACTTGATAGTCTTTTTTTCACTCTCTACAAAATGTCTTTGCCAAGTGAAATCTGAAAAATGCAGATCTACAAGCTCACAATGACACAATTGTGAGCTATTTTTTTGGCAAATGTTCCGCCCTTGCCTGGTTAATAAACCAGACTCTATCACACACTTCGTTACCACCAGGGGGTGGTGTTGAGTGCAGTCTGGTTTTAACCAGGCAAGTTCCGCCCCAGGATAATGGATGTTGGGGATATTATGATCGTAAATCGCCATGTCTTTGGTCACAAAAATCATATCGTCCCATCCCTAATTGATTCATTGATTGATTGATTGATTGATTGAATACTTTATTAGTCAGAAATGTAAACCGTTCCATCAGGCGCCCCTCCACGAGGCAAAGCCCACACAATCAAAAGTTATGAAAAGAAAAAAAATACAAACTTTTCTTATAATTTCAAACACATAATCAACCAAATGGCACAGATTATGCGGGGCTTGCATGTCTCTCGGTCTGCAAGCCCGCGGGAAGTGTTTACAGCACGTTGGTCAGACGGACCCAGGCAGGATCTCCCAAGAATCAAAAGGCAGCAGGATCGCACATTTCTGGCGGCATATTTCAAAACTACCCGCATATTTCAACACATATAAAATCACATGAACCCCTGCATATTTTGCATCTTTTCGTATATTTCGCATAATTCACAACTTTTTTTGCACATTTCGCATGTCCCATATTTCGCAGATTCAACAACTTTCTTCAATTTCACTGCATAAAATCACATAAAGAACAACATATTTCATTGCAAAATCAAAGATTTCTGCCCCCATAATCAATGATTTTATTCTGCATAATCAATGATTTTATTCTTCATAATCAAGGATTTTTGTCCGGGTTTTTCTGGAGGGTCTAGCCTTATAGAGAACTAACACTATACGTGTAAAATCAGGAGGGAAAAAACATAAACAAACGTATACATAATGACTTTCAGCCGCTGTGTGCTAAGAGTATACGTTGTGATTCACAGAAGGTAATGAGATAATGATGTCATAATGATGTCATTAAGCTCCTCTTGTTGCCTCTGATTGCAGTGTTCCCATGAGGCCTCATTATTTATTCATGAGCCTCATTATTTATTCATGAGCCTCATTATTTATTCATGAGCCTGGAGGTATGGAGCGAATTTAGTGCCAATATACCTTGTGCGTGTTTTAAAAATATTCACACGCGTGTGCATGTTTTGTGCACCGCAAAATAAATACTCACACGTGTTTTAAAAATATTCACACGTATTTTAAAAAAAAATCACACGTGTGTGCATGTTTTGTGCACCGCAAAATAAAATTCACACATATTTTTTGCAATTCACAGTATTTTACAAATCTCATATTTCTACAAATCTCAAACTGTGGATCACAAAATAAAAACACAAGTTGCAAATCTTTTCTGTGGATCAAAAATGAAAACACAAGTTGCAAATCTTTTCTGTGGATCACAAAATAAAAACACAAGTTGCAAATCTTTCTGTGGATTTAAAATACAAGTTGTGAATTACTGATACAGACCTGTGGATCTGAAAGACAGCTGTGTATTTACAAAACACAAGCTGTGGATTTACAAAACACGGATCAACAGACCTGTGGAGACACAAAACTTTTGTGCACTTGTGTGGACCAATGGCTGTGGACCTCCAAAACACAGATATTTTTGGCACTGTTCTACCAGGTGAAATGTGAGAATCATTGGCTTGTGTATTGACCAATCACGTGAGGCCATGCCCCCAGGGTTGGCATGGCAACCAAGGGTTGCCATGTTCTCTAAAAAGAGAGTTATCCGGGCCTTACAATCTATAAATGTAGCCATACATGAATATATCCATACATATCTTGTCTTAAAACAATCAGCTAATGGCGTATTGACTAATCCATAATTTTGTATTATTATTTTATTTTATTATTTGATGTTATGTTCTTATTATTATTATTACATATATTTGTTAATATGTGTGTGTCGGCGTTGACATGAGACCTGCAAACCGGATCAACCGGGTCGGTTGGTCAGGTCGGTTGGTTGGCCAGTTTGTGTAATTAGTTTAATAATGTAATTAGTGTAATAGTGTACTAGTGTAATAGTGTAATTAGTGTAATAGTGTAATAGTGTAATAGTGTAATTAGTGTAATTAGTGTAAGAGTGTAATTAGTGTAATTGGTGTAATAGTGTACTAGTGTAATTAGTGTAATTAGTGTAATAGTGTACTGGTGTAATTAGTGTAATAGTGTACTAGTGTAGTTAGTGTACTAGTGTAATTAGTGTAATAGGGTAATAAGTGTAATAATGTAATAGTGTAATTAGTGTACTAGTGTAATTAGTGTAATAGTGTACTAGTGTAATTAGTGTAATAGTGTAATAGTGTAATTAGTGTAATAGTGTAATAGTGTAATTAGTGTAATTAGTGTAATAGTGTAATAGTGTAATAGTGTAATTAGTGTAATAGTGTACTAGTGTAATTAGTGTAAAAGTGTACTAGTGTAATTAGTGTACTAGTGTAATTATTGTACTAGTGTAATTAGTGTACTAGTGTAATAGTGTACTAATGTAATTAGTGTAATATGGTAATAAGTGTAATAATGTAATAGTGTAATTAGTGTAATAGTGTAATTAGTGTAATAGTGTAATAGTTTACTAGTGTAATTAGTGTACTAGTGTAATTAGTGTACTAGTGTAATTAGTGTAATAGTGTACTAGTGTAATTAGTGTAATAGTGTAATAGTGTAATTAGTGTAATAGTGTAATAGTGTACTAGTGTAATTAGTGTAATAGTGTAATTAGTGTAATTAGTGTAATAGTGTAATTAGTGTAATAGTGTAATAGTGTAATTAGTTTAATTAGTGTAATAGTGTAATTAGTTTAATTAGTGTAATAGTTAGTGTAAGTGTAATAGTGTAATTAGTGTAATAGTGTAATAGTGTAATTAGTGTAATTAGTCTAATTGTGTAATAGTGTAATTAGTGTAATAGTGTACTAGTGTAATAGTGTAATGTAATTGTGTACTAGTGTAAGTAGTTTAATAGTGTAATAATTGTAATAGTGTAACAGTGTAATTAGCGTAATAGTGTAATAAGTGTATTAGTGTAATTAGTGTAACTAGAAGCTGGGCCGCCCTTCGGGCGGCCCAGCGTCTAGTCGGCGACCTGGCCAACTCGGAACAATGTAAATAGGGAATGAATGCCCCGCCCTTTAATGCAAACCCCATTATACCTGTTTTCATAGGACCCGTTTTGACCATCTGTCTGCCTGTGTCCATTTATGCCCATATATGGAGATATCTGTATCTGTCTGTCGGCGTCCATTTTATGTCCATATATGGAGATCACTGCAGTTATAGTTCTGGGTCCATTTTATGCCCATATATGGAGATATCTGTCTATCTGCGTCCATTTTATGCCCATATATGGAGTATCTGTCTGTGCCTCCAACTGTGTTGCAGACACAGTGCCGGTTCCCCCTTTAATGCAAACCTCATTATACCTGTTGTCATAGGACCCGTTTTGAACATCTGTTTGCCTGTGTCCATTTATGCCCATATATGGAGATATCTGTATCTGTCTGTCTGCGTCCATTTTATGCCCATATATGGAGATCTTTGACCATCTGTTTGCCTCTGTCCATTTATGTCCATATATGGAGATATCTGTATCTGTCTGTCTGCAATCCATTTTATGCCCATATATGGGGGCATTCATTTTATGCCCATATATGGAGAACGCGCGTGCCCGTGGGACGAACGGTTCTCGAGATACGCGGATTACATACATACATACACACTCACAGAGATTTTTTGTTGACTCATGTGGCGTACGTGATGTCAGAGCCTTTTATGAAGTGATGTCACAATGAGTCAGAGCTTTCGCCGATTTCCTCCGGAACAGCCTGATGTCAACAATCAACCCCGCATAAGGAGATTCCGAACGTTTCGCGCCGGTTCGGGAAAACCGCGCGTCGGGTCGGGTCGAGACCCGGCACTGCACTCCGTGCCGCGGCGGGGAACGCGCGTGCCGAATCTGAAGCCGGTGGGACGAACGGTTCTCGAGATACGCGGATTACATACACGCAGACAGACACGCAGAGACTTCTCGCATTTATAGATAGATAGTGTAATAGTGTAATAGTGTAAACGTGTAAAAGTGCAATAAGTGTAATAAGTTTAATAGTTTTATAGGGCTATAAGTGTAATAGTGTAATAAGTCTAATAGACACCGGGAGAAAAGAGTTTGATGCATTGGCATGTTGTGGACCTCCTTTGAGTTAATATTGATGACATCAGGGTTCTCCATACAGTATATGGGCATAATAGCGACAAGGACGGATTTAATTTGCAAGTGTGACTCACGTCACGTCAACCACACAATATGTCCATATATGGGCCTTCCCAGGTATGGGCTTAATATTGATGACATCAGGGGCCATATATGGAGTGTGACATGAGGCGTGGCGGACGAACGGACGGACATGATCTGCAGATTTTCAAACTAAATGCAACCTACAGTCGCAATAATTGCGTGATTTGCATCGTGGCGTATAAACATATGTAACTGCATAAGCCAGAACTTGCTAACGCTCTGAACCAAGGCTAATGTTGTTGTTCTCATAGACACTGAGGACGATGTGCAGTGCATGGCGTGTTTTGACACAGGGCTGTCACTTAAGACGTCCGTGAGGGCGTGCTTTCTGTACATTCAAGGGGTGCAGCCTCCAGACCAAGTTCGTGGCATTTGGAAGCAAGCACCTGTGACCATTGTCAATAAAGATCTCAAAACCATGAAGATCGGTAAACAAATGCTATTGGCCGGAGACTCCCGGAGATTCTCTGGCTAGTGTATCCTGCCCTTCTGCTCCGATGATTTACACTTTTACGTTATTAACTATTACACTATTTAGCTGGGAGGGAATTCGTAAATATTGGGCACTTGGTGACAAGTTTTTGATTTTTGGTATGGTGTTAGGTATGGGTATAAGGTTTTCAAAAACCATCGCAAACAAATTGGGCTTGCCCCCTAGTGGTCTGTTTGCAATGAATCAAATATTCGATACATCAGTATATGGTTCAAACCCCAAATAATTGATGAAAGAGATTTTTCAATGGATTCTGTTACTATTGGGTATGATGAACAACATACTCCAAATTCAGGAAAAAATATCTATCGGAAAGGCACCATTTTCAAGATGGCGTCCACGATGGCTGCCGGGAGCTGAAAATGCCTATAAACTGGGTTTTAATGTCTAAAAATTCATAATAAATCTGCACTTGGTGAAGAGTTTTTGATTTTTGGTATGGTGTTAGGTATGGGTATAAGGTTTTCAAAAACCATCGCAAACAAGTTGGGCTTGCCCCCTAGTGGTCTGTTTGCAATGAATACAATAGTAGATTTGTCAGTATATGGTTGAAACCCCAAATAATTGATAAAAGAGATTTTTCAATGGATTCTGTTACTATTTGGTATGATAAACAACATACTAAAAGTTTTGGAAAAAACAACTACCGGAAAGCCATCATTTTCAAGATGGCGTCCACGATGGCTTCCGGGAGCTAAAAATGCCTATTTAATGTGTAAAAATTCATATAAAATATGCACTTGGTGAAGAGTTTTTGAATTTTGGCATGGTGTTAGGTATGAGTATAAGGTTTTCAAAAACCATCGCAAACAAGTTGGGCTCGCCCCCTAGTGGTCTGTTTGCAATGAATCAAATATTAGATAGGTCAGTATATTGTAGACCACTAGGGGGTGAGCCCAACTTGTTTGCGATAGTTTTTGAAAACCATATACCCACACCTAACACCATGTCAAAATGTAAAAGCTAGTTACCAATTGCATATTTTATATGAATTTTTACACATTAAATAGGCATTTTTAGCTCCCGGCAGCCATTTTGAACGCCATCTTGAAAATGATGGCTTTCCAGTAGTTATTTTTTCCTAGATTTTTAGTATGTTGTTTATCATACCCAATAGTAACAGAATCCATTGATAAATCTCTTTTATCAATTATTTGGGGTTTCAACCATGTACTGACAGATCTACTATTGTATTCATTGCAAACAGACCACTAGGGGGCGAGCCCAACTTGTTTGCGATGGTTTTTGAAAACCTTATACCCATACCTAACACCATACCAAAAATCAAAAACTCTTCACCAAGTGCAGATTTATTATGAATTTTTAGACATTAAAACCCAGTTTATAGGCATTTTCAGCTCCCGGCAGCCATCGTGGACGCCATCTTGAAAATGGTGCCTTTCCGGTAGTTATTTTTTCAAGATTCTTTAGTATGTTGTTTATCATACCCAATAGCAACAGAATCCATTGAAAAATCTCTTTTATCAATTATTTGGGGTTTCAACCATATACTGATGTATCGAATATTTGATTAATCGCAAACAGACCACTAGGGGGCGAGCCCAACTTGTTTGCGATGGTTTTTGTAAACCTTATAACCATACCTAACACCATACTAAAAATCAAAAACTTGTCACCAAGTGCCCAAAGTTGATGTTTTTTGACGGATTCCCTCCCAGCTAATTTCACTATTTACATTATTAATCTAATTACACTATTGCACTAATTACACTATTACACTAATTACACTATTACATTATTAAAATAATTACACTTTTGCAATAATTACACTATTACTTTATTACACTATTACACTAATTACACTAGTACACTATTACACGAATTACACTAGTACGCTATTACACTAATTACACTAGTACACTAATTACACTAGTACACTAGTACACTAATTACACTCGTACACTAGTACACTAATTACACTAGTACACACTAGTACACTACTTACACTAGTACACTATTACACCAATTACACTAATTACACTATTACACTAATTACACTATTACACTATTACACTAATTACACACTTACACAATTACACTAATTACACTATTACACTAATTACACTATTACACAAATTACACTAGTACAGTATTACACTAATTACATTAATTACACTATTACACTATTACACTAATTACACTAATTACACTATTACACTAATTACACTAATTACACTATTACATTACTTACACTAGTACAGTATTACACTAATTACACTAGTACACTATTACATTATTACACTAATTACACTATTACACTAATTACACTAGTATACTAGTACACTATTACACTAATTACACTAGTACACTATTACACTAATTAC
The DNA here is from genome assembly GCF_963921795.1 of Nannobrachium achirus. Classification (NCBI taxonomy): domain Eukaryota; kingdom Metazoa; phylum Chordata; class Actinopteri; order Myctophiformes; family Myctophidae; genus Nannobrachium; species Nannobrachium achirus. The sequence goes on along the minus strand of NC_137812.1, from coordinate 75,477,827 downwards.
ATTAGTACACTATTACACTATTACACTAATTACACTATTACACTAATTACACTAATTACACTAGTACACTATTACACTAATTACACTACTACACTATTACACTAATTACATTAGTACACTATTACACTAGTACACTAATTACACTATTACACTAATTACACTAGTACACCAATTACACTAGTAAACTATTACACTATTACACTAATTACACTATTACACTAATTACACTATTACATTTATTACCATATTACACTAATTACATTAGTACACTAATTACACTAGTACAATAATTACACTAGTACACTAATTACACTATTACACTAATTACACTAGTACACTATTACACTAATTACACTATTACACTATTACACTATTACACTAATTACACTATTACACTAATTACACTACACTATTACACTATTACACTACTTACACTAGTACACTATTACACTAATTACACTAGTACACTAATTACACTATTACATTATTACACTTATTACCCTATTACACTAATTAAACTAGTACACTAGTACACTATTACACTAATTACACTATTACACTAATTACACTAATTACACTAGTACACTATTACACTAATTACACTAGTACACTATTACACTAATTACACTAATTACACTAGTACACTATTACACTAATTACACTAATTACACTCTTACACTAATTACACTAATTACACTATTACACTATTACACTAATTACACTATTACACTATTACACTAATTACATTATTAAACTAATTACACAAACTGACCAACTAACCGACCTGACCAACCGACCCGGTTGATCCGGTTTGCAGGTCTCATGTCAACGCCGACACACACATATTAACAAATATATGTAATAACAATAATAAGAAAATAACATAAAATAATAAAATAAAATAATAATACAAAATTATGGATTAGTCAATACGCCATTAGCTGATTGTTTTAAGACAAGATATGTATGGATATATTCATGTATAGCTACATTTATAGATTGTAAGGCCCGGATAACTCTCTTTTTAGAGAACATGGCAACCCTTGGTTGCCATGCCAACCCTGGGGGCATGGCCTCACGTGATTGGTCAATACACGAGCCAATGATTCTCACATTTCACCTGGTAGAACAGTGCCAAAAATATCTGTGTTTTGGAGGTCCACAGCCATTGGTCCACACAAGTGCACTAAAGTTTTGTGTCTCCACAGGTCTGTTGATCCGTGTTTTGTAAATCCACAGCTTGTGTTTTGTAAATACACAGCTGTGTCTTTCAGATCCACAGGTCTGTATCAGTAATTCACAACTTGTATTTTAAATCCACAGAAAGATTTGCAACTTGTGTTTTTATTTTGTGATCCACAGAAAAGATTTGCAACTTGTGTTTTCATTTTTGATCCACAGAAAAGATTTGCAACTTGTGTTTTTATTTTGTGATCCACAGTTTGAGATTTGTAGAAATATGAGATTTGTAAAATACTGTGAATTGCAAAAAATGTGTGAATTTTATTTTGCGGTGCACAAAACATGCACACACGTGTGATTTTTTTTAAAAATACGTGTGAATATTTTTAAAACACGTGTGAGTATTTATTTTGCTGTGCACAAAACATTCACACGCGTGTGAATATTTTTAAAACACGCACAAGGTATATTGGCACTAAATTCGCTCCATATGGAGGACGCATCTCTGACTGTCACTGAGGACACAAAGTAACTGAGTACATTTACTCCAGTACCGTTCAACTCTTTCACTAGTGGCGTTTCCATAAAGCCACTTTTTGCGCATTAACGGCTTATTCGCTAAATCTTTTTATGGAAACACTTCAAAATGCGAATAAACTTTCATTATCTGCAAAAAAAATTATCCGCTTGGAGGAGGAGGATTTTGAGCCTTTATCGAATAAACTAAATGCGCAAAAGTGAATGGAAACGGGTCAGACAATAAATGCGAATAAAATATGACGTTTTGGTCCACATCGTCCTCCTATAACACTTTCCCCGGCCGCTTAATTAACGTCCATTGTATAGCGTTAGCCCACAAAACAAACCGGTTGTTACACACGGAGTGACCCTTCGTCATCACACTGTGTTGCGCGTGCCAAGTGGCCGTACAAGCACACAGCAGATCGCATATGCGATGCTGCAGGATGCAGTCTGCCCGGAGGACTCAACTGGGCGGCGGGCCGGCCGCCTCGGCTCGGGGACGCCACTCGGGGCGCCCCGGCCGGGGTCGCTTTCTCTGTGCTCCCGCCGGCTGCACTTTCTCCGCGGCGGTGCGTCGCGACCGGCTCTGGGTCGGGATGCGTGTGCAGCGAGTCACAGCAGTGCCCTCACGTCTCTCGGTCTGCAAGCCCGCGGGAAGTGTTTACAGCACGTTGGTCAGACGGACCCAGGCAGGATCTCCCAAGAATCGCATTTCATCAGTTAAATGGAAACGGGCTAAATTTGCTTTGTCTTAATGCGTATTTCTGATAATTCGCTTCCCTAATTCGAATAAGTTTATGGAAACATGGCTATAGACCAGTAAGACTCCCTAATCGGGAGATAAGCGACCGTAGGTCGCTTATCTCCACAAATAGGGCAAAAATGTGTTTTTCCAAAATGTTCCTGATCCATGTTGATGACATGAGTGTAGACATACTGTGTAGTGATTTTCGTGATTTTAGGGCAAAATCTGTAGGAGCAGTATCCAAAAATGTGTTTTTAAAAATCGGCCTGAAGGTGGCGCTATATGGGACAGATTCATGTTGATGGGATGAGTGTAGACATACTGTGTAGCGATTTGCGTGATTTTAGGGCAAAAACTGTAGGAGCAGTGTCCAAAAATGTGTTGTAAAAATCGGCCTGAAGGTGGCGCTAGAAGAGGGCCATGTGAGAAATGAGGGGTGGGGTCTCCGCGTTGCCTTGGCGGACGAATAGGTACCTCCCGGACGCTCCTAGGCCGAGTTAGGGCATTTTATGTGAGCTGCAGTGGAGGGGGTCCTCCACTGGGGGCGCCACCACTTTTGCATCCGTCCTGGAGCACCAGGAGTCGGTGGTCCCCGGGAATTCCCCGTGAGCAGCCCCGTTGGGGTGGTCATTTGGTCATTTTTGCACATTTGGTCATTTTTTACATATGGGGGTCCCCCAGGGACCTGGGGGTCCCTGGAGCTCGGGGGGTCCTTGGAGGTTGTAGTTTGGCAGGCAAGGAGTGTGTGTGCAAAATCTGGCATGGATCGGGTCAACGGTTGCGGAGATATGAGCAGGGAAAAAGTGTGACGTGTGACGTGTGACCACATTTGGTCATTTTTTACATCTGGGGGTCCCTGGGGGTCCCTGGGGCTCCGGGCGTCCTTGGAGGTTCTAGTTTGGCAGTCAAGGAGTGTGTGTGCAAAATTTGGCATGGATGGGGGCAACGGTTGTGGAGATATGAGCAGGGCAAAAGTGTGACGGACTCACTCACTGACTCACTCACTCACCCACGGACAGCCGGTGGAGGTTTTGGTAGTAAATGCGACCTACGGTCGCAACTATGACGAGCGCTCGTCACGTGTCACATAGCGGTTCTATCTGTCTGTCATTCAATGTTACATGAGTTCAAAAAGAAGCATCTCCTTGGTAAATGGTAAAATGGTAAATGGTGCATTTATATAGCGCTTTTAATCCAAAGCGCTTTACATAGATTGTGCATTACATTCACCCATTCACACACACATTCATACACCGGTGGCAGAGGAAGCCATGCAAGGCACCAACCTGCTCACCGGAGGCAATTAGGGGTTCAGAGTCTTGCCCAAGGACCCTTCGACATTAACTCAGGGGGAGCCCGGATTCGAACTGGGAACCCTTCGGGATTTATACCCTTCGTGCTCTAATACCAGTTTCTCTACCCCTGAGCTATGCCCTCTACCCCTGAGCTATGCCGCCCCTGGAAATAAGTGCAAGAGTGCAAGAAATAAGTGCAAGAGTTACATGAGTATCCTTTTAGTTGACCTTGTACCAGTGAACTGTACCTTTCCCTATGCAAACTTCTTATCAATCAAAGACCGCCGCGGCGAGCGCTCGTCAAGTCCTGATTTAGTCCAAGACTGAGCCCAGAGGAGAGGGGTGAGGAGGCCTCACCGCAACCACAGGACCAACGGCTTTTGCTCTGGATTCTCGTATCGGGGCAGTAAATTAGTTCATTCTTATCCACAACTTTCCAACATCCCATCATGCATTGCGTAGAAGGCGAGCGGCATTTCCGGCGTCGCAGCCGAGTGTGATCTACAAGCTCACAACGGTTGCATCTGCGACGCGACGTGAGCTTGTATGTCTGCTGTTAACCGGAAGTGTCCCGCAGATAATGCTACAGTAAAGTCTTGCGGAAACAGGTGGATATTTCAGCCCAGAATAACCACACATGCTTAGATTGACCATACCATTTATTGCAATGAGATAACCATTTATTGCAATGATATTGCATTTAGTTTGGCGCTGTAGCTCTGGGCATCATCTGGGAATGCCCATACTGTATATGGACATTTTATTTATTTTATCCTTTATTAACACTTCGCCAGCCGAAATAGAATGGCTTGTTGGTAGATTAGCTGTGAAATTTCTATTATTATATTATGATCTGAACTGCAGCGCTGAAGGTCTGCATTCATTCAAGACCTTCAGCGCTATATCACGTGGTCTTCATCCCCCATAAATATCACGCGATCCCCGTTGTATTCTCACCACAGTCCCCAGCGAAATTCCTCAGTCTGCATTGGCTTAGAGTGGCGGTTTCGGCCGACACATCTTCTCCCCGTGCGTTTCGCGTGCGCGATCCGTTCACGTAAATGTGTGACTCTACAGTAAATATGAACATTTTTGCTAGCTTAGCCCCCAGCACTCCAGCTGTGCTAGCACTAATGTCTAAACAGAAAACGGACGGGAGCAGGGAAGCTATTACAGGGAAAGGACCTGACGTCACTTCTGCTTCATGTCAGACGAGCCATGCGCTATCGATGGACAAGCGGTGACTAGGGAAGGTTAGACGATCGCCGATTTTCGGATAAAAATCATTTATTTCGTTTTTAATGACAGTACGGTAAAAGACGGCGCGGCTGAGACATCCTTGCTCAGATGTCCGGTACGGTTTTAATATTAAGTGGCTCCCCGTGGCTTGGAAAGGGTTAATATATATCCATATACATATATGGACTCAATATTAAGATTTTCAGGGAAGGTAGGATGTAAATCAGAGTAAAGCAGGCTCTTGGGCCAGTTAGGGCCTGGGATTGATGACATCAGAAATCTCCATATATGGGCATAAAAGGGATTTGTTTCTGGGGAGATGGCAACAACAACACATTCTGCCTTCCATATATAAAAGAACTTCCGCAGGCTCAATTTAATTTAGAAAAAAAGAAGAAAAAGTTAAAAGTTGAAATGTGTTCGGTAAATACAAGGATTTGTGCCTGAAGTTATTTACTTCTGAAAGTTCATACTGTGTGCTTGCGTGCGTGTGTGCGTGCGTGCGTGGTCGTGCGTGTGCGCATACCTCTCTAATCTTTGTTTTGCTTCATAAACACATTCTCAGAAGTCTCCCATAATCCGCACGTACGCACACACACGCACACACACACACACACACACACACACACACACACACACACACACACACACACACACACACACACACACACACACACACACTATATACATAGAGTATATAAATGATGACAGCTTGTTGGTTCTTCTGGTAGAAGTTGTGCTGACAGAACACTTTATCCCTGAATGATTCTGTCATCTGTTCCCCTCACTTGAACCCATATTTCTTTTGCGGAGGAAACAGCAGATCCACAAGCTCACAGCGAGCTTGTGGATCTGCTGTTTTTCACTGAAGATGTTTAATGTCGAGCGTAAACAGAAAGGTCACTCCTAGTACAGAGCCTTGAGGAACCCCGCCCCACAGCGGTTCACCGTTTAAACCAGAGGTTCTCAAAGTGTGGTCCGGGGACCCCCTGGGGTCCTTTTTTTGCAAAGGAGTGTATTCGTCCACTCCTCCCAGTGGGACGTGCATCGAGGACCTTCCTATAGGCGCTCGGGGGGCATCCGTACTAGATGCCCCAACCACCTAAGCTGACACCTTTCCAAGTGTAGGAGCAGCGGTTCTACTCCAAGTCTCTCTCGAGTGACTGAACTTCTCACCCTACAAAGATTGCTTGGTATTCAGAGAGATTTGTCTTCTGGCTCAGTTCTCTTTTCCTCTGATGATTAAGGTAATATCTCAGAGAAATGTCCTGTAGGGCATTAACGACTCAAGTTCTTTTTTCAAGTCAACTCGACTTACAATATAGTTGAAGTTGAATCGATCCATCATTTTATGACGTCATCAGTACCGTTGGGGGGGGGGGGACGGGGGGGGACTGTCGGCGGAGAAACCACAGACACACCGCTGTTCAACTTGAGCAACTTGTATTAAAGATCTGTGTCTTGACAACATTCATTATAAAACATAGTAGGCCAACGATCTACAAGCTCACAGAGCATATTATGATCACAGCAGTTGCAGCCCATGATCAAGCGAAGCCTAATTCATGTATTCTCCGTCCTGCGATGCAGAGAATAGCAGACCTCCAACCGATATTTTTACTTTTTTTTTTTTTTTTTACCGACCCCCCGGCCCCTTAGCCTACCGGCCCAAGGGGTAAATGCCCGGTATGCCAGATGGCCAGCCTCCTAAATACTCAAGATATATGTTCTCGTTTTTTTTCCCCTTCTGAAACATTTCCTAAGTATGAAATAATATACAATTATACCACTCTGACTGCATTTATAGGTCAAATTGACAGGTACATTCTTTCAACAGACAATAGAACCGCCGCTGGCAGCAGGGGAGGAGGTGTTGCTCTCCTGGGCAAAAAGGGAGAGAATTTACCTGTCAATTTGACCTATAAATGCAGTCAGAGTGGTAGTTTTTTATTTTCAGTCACCCGAGTGTTAAGCCTTGCTGTGAGACACAGGCTGTACACAGGCTGCTGGTTAGAGTGTCCGTCCTGAGACTGGGAGTCAAATTGATGACAGAAAACACACACAGTATGTCATAAAACCCACTGCACAATAAAAAGGTGTTTACAATAGAAAGGTCAGGTAGAGGTAAAGACAGGCTTTGTTTTCTTTGAGCAGTGTCTGCTGTGGGGGGGGGGGGGGGGGGGGGGGGGGGGGGGGTGGGGGCGTCCATGTTGGATGGAAACCAGACCTTCTTCCACGTGTCCATTAACCCATGTGACCTGTCACACTGTACTGTTACCAGGCATGTGCACACATAGACACAGTGGCGTCAGTTCAGCAAAAGTTAGGGTATGGCAAAGATGGGACTCCTCATGGATAAAGAGGCATTACATTTTGTATAACAGGGTTATATTGTGATAATAGCAGATCTACATGCTCACAACGCCTCGCAGTCTGAAAATACAAATTGTGTCTGTTTTTTTACACAGGTTTCTACGGTTTCTTGGGCTGGATATGGCAGCCTGGAACGGTTGTTCAAGTGCAGCTAAACTTGGCATGTTAGTAAATGTGCCACAATTAACAATAATGCATTGCACCTGTGCAGCTGACCTGCGAAACCTGGGAATATACCATTCTGTCAAGATGGGGAGAATACAAGTGTGGAGAATATAATTATAATACTTTGTTAAAGTGACCATTTTGTTACATTTTGCATTCATACAGTGGGTTACAACATTTAGCGTCGCCAAGTCTAAAATGACACCTAGAGGTGTCAAGAGGTGCCTAGAGGTACCTCTGTCAAACACGCCTCCAAATTCTTAGCCGCGCCCCCTAGAAATGTGATATTTTATTTCAACGTGTAGTGTGGCTGTTCAGCCACGGGGTGGCGATTCTTCAATATGAGTCGACTATTCGAGTCTATTACTTGTTGGTTACTTGTTATCTCTACCTGCATTGTGAGCTTGTAAATAGTTTCTTTTCAAGTTATTTTTGCACTCAAATTGTAATTATTTGTTTAACCCATTTAGGCCTAGGATTATTGACTGCTTTAACTATTGAAAAATAGCAAATATACAAGCACATGTAGATCTGCTATTTTTTTTAAATCATGTTTTTTTTTGCAAGTCTTTGAATATATCTACTTAAAAGCGAACATTTGTAACTCAAATATTTGCTTCTGGGGGGTCCCTGGAATAACATATTTTGAGATGGGGGGTCCGTGGCCAAATACCTGTAATTTTGGGGGTCCTTCACATGAAAAGGTTTGAGAACAGCATGATTTCGATTTTAGAGGAAGGATTTAGAAGTCGGGTCAAAGATCGGGTCAAAGATATTCAAAGACTTGCACTCATTTTCACAATTTTTCAAAAATAGCAGATCTACAAGCTCACAACACCTCACACTGCAAAGTGTTGTGAGCTTGCAGATTGGCTATTTTCGGCAAATACTTTAGGTGTGGAGGGGAAAAAAGAGCATACTAAGCAGTAAGCACAGAGGTTGAGGTACAAAGGGTTGTGGGGGTCCCTGCTTCATCTCTCTCTCAACTAAGGGGTCCTTGATCTGAAAACGTTGAAGATCCCTTTGCAAAACAACTCTTTGCCATCAAATCTCTTAACATGTTCACAAAATGGAACTCGTGTTTTCATTTGGTAAACACAGCCATATTTTCACATGACACACACATGCATTCATTGAATAAACACAACTAGCTTTTGGCTGAACACTACCAAGCATGAACAGAACACTGAAGAGCAAAATTGAAAACACAATTGTCGAAATGGAACACACTGAATGAATGTCAATTACTCTGGTAAATGAACCAATTCCCTTTTTGTAAAATGACCCAGTGTATGCCCACTTCTCTCATAGACAAACATAAAACAGCACACAAATATGCAGACAAAACATTTTATTGACTGTAGGTCTAAAGGTTTACCCCCAAACACTCCAAACAAGCCCACAACGCGTTGTGTGCTTGTAGATCGGCTGTTTTCAATAGTTTTGTGCGACAGTCTTGTATGATGTAGCATGGCTTTTCTTTACCAAAAGCCGTACACATTTGAAACTTGGAGATACAAGTTTTCTGCCCGACAGTGACGATATTTTAGTGATTATGTTGCGAGGAAAACGTTGAGCCATTACATAATAGCCATTTTGGTTAGAACTGACTGAAAATAACTTTGTACTTTATATAATAAATAATATTTTTTCAAGTGTCCAAATAAATTCAAAATATTATCAAATGATCTCGCGGCACCCCTGGACTGCCGTCGTGGCACCCCAGGGTGCCCCATCACCCACTTTGAAAACCCCTGGCCTAGAGTGCCGCATGAAGCCCTGACAGGCCTCAAAGCCCACATCTCCATAAGCCTCCTCCATGGCCTGAAGCAGTGGGACCTGGCTCTGAATTGCTCGCCTGACCCGAAAGTTTAGAGATTTGAATATTTGTGTGTTGTGGATTGATGCTATGAGATTTTATGTGAGAAGTGTGTGCAAACCTGAAAAGTGTGTCTTGTGTTTTGACAACAAGGTGATGTGAAATTTACATCAGAGTGTAAAGAAGGAAAGTCAGAGTCTAATATGATAAGGAAATCTAAAGTAGTAACAAATTGAGTCAAGCGATTGGGGACAGAAGTAAAGGTTGTGAAAATTGTGCCAAATTTAAAAAAAATGTGTTTTAGCAATCGAAAAAAAACTGTAAGCTGATTTTGATACTATATACTGTATGTATATATATATTCTAGGGCTGGGAGAGAGAGAGAGAGAGAGAGAGAGAGAGAGAGAGAGAGGCGGAGAAGTCATCAAATGACAGAACGTTGTGACACAAACAATTACAAAATAATTGGTTCACACACTGTCCCAAAACAACATAAACGTGACATAATAATAATAAGCTAAATATAAGGAAACGAAAAAGACACAACTTTTGTTCACATGTTCAATTGAAATTGTTCTTTATTTGGAAACAAGGCAGTAGGCAACATTTTTCCAATAGCCTCATAAAGTTGTTCATAAAGATGTATTAGTTGTCCCAGACACCTGGACAAACATTTGATTGTGGTTTAATAATAATAATGTAATGCCATCATGGTCATAAATGTAGGCCTAATGCCTGTAGAAATCCTTCTCCATTCCTCCTCTTCTGGTAAATGTCAACGTCTCAGAAGAAGATGTGACAGCGAGGAGGTTTTTGAGAACCAAGCCTCTGACATGACCAATCGCTTTTGCTTTTGTGAAAGGGTCCCTTTCTAATTACAGAGTGAAAGGTCAAGTTAAAATGTCAAACTATTATTTACCACACTGTTTTTCAATACTTTTCGGTAATCATGACATTTTGTGAGAAAACATACGTTTACATTGCCAAAGCAAGTGTCAAAAAATTAAATAAAAACAGTCTATAAGGGAGAACATCACATGGAACATATACAGTAGGACGGTTGGAGGGGGAGCAGCTGACCATATAGGCGACCCTCTAGACAAGCTAATTGCTTCCAATACACAAGTATCTGTGCCAAACATGTTGAACCAGTTCTATTGTCCGCCCGTGTTGAATTGACGGCACACGCAGGCTTCATTGGTGTACTGAGTACATTTACTCGAGTAGGCTATTTTTATTCCACTACAATCTTTTGAAAACAGTTAGATACTTTGCAAATTTCGATTATTAGGCTATAAAGGCATACAACCACTTCAGCCCTACATTTAGGCCATTTGAAAATACAAGCTCACAATATTGCTTAATCTGCTCAAATATTTGTATAATCTACAAATGGTAGGCTACATTTGTGAAATGACTAGACTATAGGCTCCGTTTTCTTTATACAGCCTACATTTTGATACCAAAACGTCATTACGTTTTTGGTAAGATGTGACAATACTTTTCGGTAATCATGACATTTTGTGAGAAAACATACGTTTACATTGCCAAAGCAAGTGTCAAAAAATTAAATAAAAACAGTCTATAAGGGAGAACATGGAACATATACAGTAGGACGGTTGGAGGGGGAGCAGCATAGCTGCATCACAGACAGCCAGGAATGTGGGGGAGGGCTTTGACGCTGTTTGGGACAAAGCAAAGGTTTACAGTTGAAACACTGATGGAGTGGAGGACTTCTTAAAAAGAGTAAAACAGTACTTGCTTTTAAATAAACGTATTCAAGATGACATACCGGTACATGCTTTTAAGCTACTTGAAGTACAAATAAAAGTAAAAGTACTCAAGTACATTTACTCAGTTACTGTCCACCGCTGGCCGCTGGCTGCTGGATGTCATAGCACCCCCTCCCCTGCTGCATAACAGTGCAGTCTGTCAGACTAACCGAAAATGTATTATTATTAGCTATTATTTGTGTTGTTGTAGGCCTAATTGAAACCCAGAAAATAGCCTAAACTGAACACATAGTGATCTATTAGCCCAAACCTCATTTGAAAAATGTCAGGAGTATATGAAAGCCTTTTAAAAATGTCTATAGCATATTGGCTATAAAACATTTATTGGTTTATAGACAAAACAAGACAGACAGACAGACAGACAGACAGACAGACAGACAGACAGACAGACAGACAGACAGACAGACAGACAGACAGACAGACAGACAGACAGACAGAATAAACAGTCCAGTGTCAGTCCACTGTTAGACTGAAATAAATCATGTCCATTATGAGCTTGCAGATCGGCTATTTCGCTTTTTTTCTCCAGTGCGTCCAGCCTCCTCTTAAGGCACGCATGTTGCTTTCATCATCATCATACCATTTAAATATTAAAACAGCGAAATTAAACAAATGTATTTGCTAATCAACATCAGACTCAGTAGCCTAAACTTGACATTTGTTTAAAAGCATTCCTTTCTCCCTGGCTTTTGTTTCAATGTTAATATTATAGATTTAGATTCCTAGGCAACCAACCAGCAGCATTGGACAATAAAGTCTACATTACATGATAAAGTTTACACCGCTCTGACTTCTGACAGTGCCTGTCAATCAGTTCACACAGCTGCAGTATGTTAGATTGAGTAGACCTCACCACATGAAAGGCAGAGGCACGCATGGACTTTTAATAGCCTAATCATAAGCTAAATGCTCGGGTCTCTCTGAACCTCGGAAATAAACGGATTTCAGGACAATGTCACAGGTCTAAAAAAAAACAAAAAAAGAATCCGAACGGGACGGAACTGGACAAGACCATTACGGGGCCACTCGGGTTTGGTTTTGTAATTTGGCATAACAAATATATTTCTATTGAATATATTATAGGCTTGACCATTTCTCTCTCTCTCTCTCTCTTCTGTTGGATAATTAGAGAAAGCGCATATATCTGACATGGCCGAACAAGGAACGCTGTCTGTCAGACAGACCCATGATGTTTACCAGGATAAGAAATAACACTAGAAAAGTTGTTATTTTGATAGAGAAATAGCCCATCCCCGTAGATAATGTCCAGAAATATGCTCCATAGGCTATAAATGTTCCGACCTTCATCTTCCAGGTGACTTTTGTTGGTGTTTCACTTCACCTCGCTAAAAACCTCCTTTTGCGGGACTCATTGAAATATGCGAACAGACGATAATAATATGGATTTGGGAGCATAGCCTAATTACAAAGCATGTCTCATTAAAAACAATATATATTTTATAGTTGAAGGGTAAATACACAGTATAGGCCTATGTAGGCTGGGAACATGACACAGTTCAGTTGAGATTTTTTTTTATTATTTTGGAGGTGGGGGTAGAATACTGTATAGGCTACAGTAGAGCTACATCACGAGTAGACATACAGCCTTTGCAGACAGCCAGGATGTGGAGGCGGGCTTTGACGCTGGGTGACGCCCTGCTCACATTGAAAGGGACAAAGCCGACGTGTGATATCGGCTGAGTGCCAGGAATGCAGTTTGGCCAGTGCTCTCATAACTGTATGCTCAATCCCTCAGGCGCCCCCTGGACTACATGATTATAAATGTTTATAATTGAGAACTGAGAGGTGCAGTAATCAATGATATATAGACACTGTGAAGTAATGACCACCAAATTGAATTTGTAAATACTAAAGTAAAATACAAATACCTCAACATTGAACTCAAGTAATTCTTAGAACTTAGGTAATACATCATTACACCAACACCAATTACATCAAATGCAAAGAAATAGTAGAATTAGTTGGCTAATCTAAGAAAAACATGGGTAGACACATGTTTTCAAACCAACAAGGAAACAAAGACAGACAAGCGAACAGCAGAGCTTTTCCATAATGAAACATGCTCTCTCTGAAACAGTGGAACTGTTATTAAGTGCTGGTAATAAGCTCATTGTCATGTGAACTGTTAACTTTATAATTATCCGTTTTAGTCCCATAGCCAGTTTTAAATGGACCCTTACAAATACAAATGAGACATTTAATTAACATTTAATGAAAAAGTCCTATGCCAAAATGTATTTTTACACCATTTAAAGTATAATTACTCTCTAGTATCTACAGTAGTCTCTTCTGTGGTTCATTTCAATTCATTTCAATCCCCAGCAAAATAGTTAAACTAATTGCTCTGCTATGCCATCTAGTGTCACTTGACTGTATTGCAGAAGATAAGCTGAAAGGACGGCCTCCTATTTTTAGACACTCCCATCTCCAGAGAGACCGGTGGGTGTCCAGAGGTACCTACAGATACCTGAGGCGACTCAATTTTCTGTGAACCACTGTAGTTATTTTACTGTAATTTAACAACATACTAACCAGCACAGATAGACAAAGAGACATTCATGGATTTATATTTAAAAGTAAGTTTTATTTGGACCCAGGGTATGGCAGCTGCACACCCCTGCCATACCCAATTGACGCCCCTGCATAGACATCAAAGGGGGCTTGAGCCCCTGCCCCTTTTACCAGTCTGTAAAAAGTGTCCTCTCCAGACCATGAATGCAGTTTTTACTATGATGAAAGAAATGTAATCAGAAGGCAGCATTCAAGAGAATTGCCTTGTCCAAACTCTCCTGAACTTGAATGCAGCATCTTATGTTGAAAGAATTGCCCTCTCTGTGTGGAAATCAAACATCGAAAATAGCCGACTTCCTTGCGACGCGTTGTGAGCTTGGAGGTCTGCTAGTTTCACAATTTTCATCAAAAGGCCCTTTTAACATGGCCTCTCTAACATTCTCTCCACTTCCCTGACTGTGTGTGTGTGTGTGTGTGTGTGTCTGTGTGTGTGTGTGTGTGTGTGTGTGTGCGTGTGTGCGTGCGTGCGTGCGTGCGTGCGTGCGTGCGTGCGTGCGTGCGTGCGTGCGTGCGTGCGTGCGTGCGTGGGTGCGTGTCTGGAAGCCCTCAATGTACAGACGAGTGTGTGTACTATAATATAATAATGTACCAGTAAGACTCCCTAATCAGGAGATAAGCGACCGTCATGTCGCATACACAAACTTTAGAAGGCAATGGTAGCCAATCAGGAGGGAATATGGGAAATGGGACAGATCCATGTTGATAACATGACTTTAGAGATACTGTGTACCGCTTTGTGTGATTTTAGGGCAAAATCTGTAGGAGCAGTGTCCAAAAATGTGCAAGAATCCGCCTGATGGTGGCGCTAGAAGAGGGCCATGTGAGAAATGAGGGGTTGTGGTTTGGCAGCCAAGGAGTGTGTGTGCAAAGTTTGGCATGGATCAGGTCAACGGTGGCGGAGATATGAGTAGGGGAAAAGTGTGGCGTGACGGACAGACCGGCAGAGGTTTTGATAGTATCCTAGAGTGTGTGTAGTTTGAATGTACAGATTATTGTTTGATTGATTTATGGTTTGGTTCTTCTACTGTTAGACTGATGATTGGTTCTTGGTCTCCCTACGTTTTGACATGACTGTTTCTATGCATTTGGATATTTTCATTTGGAAATTCCATCAGAGGATAAATCCCTTGAGATGCACAGGGCCGGACTAACCATTGGACTAACCTGTGCTTAACAATTTGTACGCCAAACTCGTTCAGTAACGAGATACGGCCACTAGAGGTCACTCTGCCAAAAGGAGTTATCTTGTTCCTCAACGAGACAACAAAGGGTTAATGTGCAGCGTGCTGTGCGCATCCTGTGTTGTCTGTGAATGACCCTGGTCCATACGTCACACCGTGGCTCGCAGAGAGAGAAAATGGCACGACTAGGCTGCATTGATTTCCATTCTAGGCTGAAACATAAAAAGGGCTTTATCTCTGAATGAGGTGCAAAGAACGCCAGGGAAGCAGAGATCTGATTGTTTTCACGGCGACACTTTACCGCGATGGTCGGCCCCGGTTTGGATTTTAGTTTCGCGAGCGTTTGTAAACAAATGGATTATCCTCCTCAATCGTCAGCGGACACCCACGTGCACACGCACAAAGCTTCCAAGGCTCTTCAAAATAAAGCGTGAGTGAACGGCTGGGGGTGTTGGGGGGGGTTGTGCGTGCATGCGTGCCGTGTGGTCGACGGTCTGGCGGGTCGGCCAGCGGCGCCGGGGGGGCCCTTTGATTTGGAGAAGCGCCAGGGCCTGGGGGGGGGGGGGGGGCAGGGCCCGGGGATTCTTACATCGTCACTGGAGAAGTGGAGATGCATCATCTGGTCTTCCAGGCTCAACACACAAACAATGACATGAAACGATCACATAACAATCTACAACACATTGACAACACATATAAGGGTTTTCACACCGTCCAGACCGTTCTATATCTGTTACACATGCATTCTATACATAATAATGATAGATAAAATAAGGTAGCCTAAATGAAAAATGAACTGTCCAAATACAATTTAAAAGAAAAACAATCAATTATATAAGACAGGGATCAAAAACAGGAACAGTTGCATTTAAGTTTTGAAAACAGGAAATGAGGTAATTGATCTAAGAAGTGAAGTAGGTAATTTATTCCAGTCAGTAGGAGCTTTAAACTTAAATGAACGTCTCCCAATTTCTTTCTGAATACCAGGTTCTTCAGAATAAGGTTGTTGAGTATGTCTCATTAATACCATGTGTTGTCCTTGCTAGATTAAGAGTGTCTGCTAAACTAAATGCCTCCATGGTAAATTGTTCCACCTCTGAAGGAGTAGTGGTGTCTCTCAGTCTCACCAGCAAACAAGTGTAAAGTGATTTATGAAGGTTTTTTATCCTTTTAAATCGTGAGCCTTGAGCAGGTGCACACACTTGTCAACATGGTGTAACATGATTATCCACAGTGCTGGTGGGCTCCAAAGGCTCTGTGGTCTGTTTGTGTTCGGTGAAAAAGGAATCCCGCAGATCAGCCAGTGCATTGAAGAACAGCTGTGTATTTGACACACAGTATGAGAGATCAGTCTGGAGAATACACCCTGCACACTGTCTGAGAAAATATGAATCCTGAAGACGTTTTTGCTATTTTTGAATTGGAATCCTGAAATTAGTATTTAACTTCAAATAATAATAATAATACATTTTATTTACCAGTGTGTGATTTTAGGGCAACATTTGTAGGAGCAGTGTCCAAAAATGTGTTTTTCAAGAATCGGCCTCATGGTGGCGCTAGAAGAGGGCCATGTGAGAAATGAGGGGTGGAGGTTGTGGTTTGGCAATAAATAAATAAAATCGCACCCGTGCGAAGTGAGCGGTGCAAACTAATTCCTGCAAGGGCGCCTGCGCGAATCAGTGTTGATAGGCATGCATGGCAATATTCTTTGTGTTGTGTATGATGTCAGTCTGGAGGTCTGCTCAGACTATATAAGGTTTTCGTGTGTCCTGACCTTTGCACCAGCTCAAAATGAACACCAACCAGGATTCGAAACAGCAATCATAGACTACAGGGTTTAATGTAGCGTGGTCGCTGTCTTGAATCTTGGGTGGGGGTCGATTTGCGCCAGAAAGTTCCAGGATATGCGGTTGGGCAAACAAAACAGACAGAGGGCAGAACGGAGAGGGGATCAGACAGACAGAAAGATGGAAGGACCTTTCCTGAACTTTAAACCGGCACAAATCTTTCCTAAACTTTAAACTGGCAGATTGAACAACACACAGGATTCAAAACAGTAATCATAGCCTGCAAGGGTAATGTAGCGTGGTTGCTGTTTCGAATCCTGTGTGGTGTTCAATCTGTTAGTTTAAGGTTTAGGAGAGGTCCAGGATATGAAACAACCTGGCCATTACGCCTGGACCTTTCATGAACTTTAAACCGGTCTCAAGTGCAAGTGTAATGGCCAAGACAGATCTAAATTAACATGAACAACACAGCATTTGATTGGTCTGTTCTGTTTGGCTAACACATGTCGTCATGAGTAGAACGGTTTCTGATTGGTCGATTCTAATGTTTAGTTACTCAACTAGCCAATCGATGAAGAATGAAAGAATCGTCCCGTGCTAATATGTTTTAACTAGATAAACCGAAAGTGAAATATAGGAGCGGTTTGCACCGCTCAATAATAACATCTGGCAGTAAAACTGTTAAGGACATATCTGGGAATGCCCATATTTGATAATGTCCATATATGGGCATGTTTTGACATAATATTGTTGACTATCATGCAGGGGTCTCCATATATGAGTAACTGGTCCCATATACATCAATGGCCAGATGGCACCCTGAGGTCGCATGTCACCCTGAGGTGTCTTACTATTATAGACTAAAGTAATTGGAGTGGGTTGGAATTGTAAAATCAATAACATATCCGTACATACATAAGAACCGCCAGTTGCCCATGTATGGATCATTAGATTAGCGGGACTCCATTATATGTGATGAAAGACACAGACAGAAGCTTGTAGATCAAATGAAAAACGGAGCAGGAGGATTATGATGATTATCATCTACATGATGGAATAATCCTTATGATCCAATGTGACAGTCTCATATACTGTTCTATTAAAACCCATTTAGGCCTAGAATTATTGAATGCTTTAACCAGTGAAAAATAGCAGATATACAAGCTCACAGCGCGGCACCGAGTGCCGCGCTGCGAGCTTGTAGATCTGCTATTTTTTTTTTAAGTCGTGAAAATGTGTGCAAATCTTTGAATATATGTATTTTCAAAGCGAACATTTGTAACTCAAATTTTGATTCAGGGGGGGGGGGGGGGGGGTCCCTGGAACTAGATATTTTGAGATGGGGGTCTGTGGCCAAATAAATATCATTTTGGGGGTCCTTCACATGTAAAGGTTTGAGAACCACTGACATAGTAGTCTCTCAAGAACAGACTAACTGAGCTCCAGTTGAGTGAAAAGGACCTTTTCTTTGACGATGGCTGGCCAGATTGCTGAAATAGAAACACAGGTTTTTCAAAAAATCTTAGAAGGATTCAAAAGACACTTATAGAATCGGGTCAAAATTCTAATTTTCACGATTTTTCCAAAATATCAGATCTACAAGCTCGCAGCGCGGCACCGCTGTGAGCTTGTATATCTGCTATTTTTCAATAGTTAAAGCATAAAATAATGATACACAAAATGTGTACCCGTTCTAAATGGTTTAATGATGATTATTATATTGGATCATAAGGATTATTCCATCATGTAGGCCTCATGATAACCTCCTCCACCAGCTGTCAGTCAGTCAGTCAGTCTGTCAGTCAGTCACACGTCACACTTTTGCCCTGCTCATATCTCCACAACCGTTGCCCCGATCCATGCCAGATTTTGCATACACACTCCTTGCCTGCCAAACCACAACCTCTCACCCATCAATTCTCACATGGCCCTCTTCTAGCGCCACCATGAGGCCGGTTCTTGCAAAACACATTTTTGGACACTGCTCCTACAGATTTTGCCCTAAAATCACCCAAATCGGTACACACGTCTTATGTCAGGTGTGTCCAAATAATAATGAGAGTGTGTGTGTGTGTGTGTGTGTGTGTGTGTGTGTGTGTGTGTGTGTGTGTGTGTGTGTGTGTGTGTGTGTGCGTGTGTGCGTGTGTGTGTGTGCGTGCACAGGGTGATGCCAGCCGCTCAGAGGCAGATGATGAAGAGTCTCTGTCGTTCGAGGAAGAGGAGAAGATGAGAGAGCTGTATGCTACAGGTAACACACAGACATGCACACACGCACGCACACACACACACACACACACACACACACACACACACACACACACACACACACACACACACACACACACACACACACACACACACACACACACACGCACAAGCACACGCGCATGCACGCACGCACACACACACACACACACACACACACACACACACACACACACACACATACGCACGCACGCATGCACACACACGTGCACGCGCGCACACACACACACACACACACACACACACACACACACACACACACACACACACACACACACGCGCACACACACGCATGCAGTGGTGTAAAGTAACTAAGTACATTTACTTAAGTAGTGTACATAAGTACAATTCTGAGGTATTTCCAAAAGTACAATTCTGAGGTATTTCCAATTTCCAATACTTTTACTTCTACTCCACTACATCTCAGATCCAAATATTGTACTTTTACTCCAGTACAATTATTTGAAAACTTTAGTTACTTGTTACTTTGCAGGTATAAATTATAACATTATAACCTCCAGTTGAGGGCAAGACCAGAACATATGGGTGAACTACTCTACTTTAAACTAAAAAAGAAATAGTTGGTTTACAAATTTTCTGTTCCCAGGGCACGCGTGTGCACGCACGCACGCTCGCACGCACGCACGCACGCACGCACGCACACAGCAGTGGTAAAGTCCCAACCTTATCAATACCTCTGACATGAATGACATCAGCCTGTTTGAACAGTGAGGGACACATGGAGGGTCTGACTGAGAGACTGACTGACTGAAGTGAAGAGCTCTCACAACATACAGCTTTATATGATATATTTATATCTTCTAAAGGAAGATAGAAAATAAAAACATGGCACTTCATTTCAAAAAAGTTGCTGTTCTAAAGGTAGATATTTAGATGTATCTTCTGAAGGTAGATATTTAGACCAGGGGTTTTCAAAGTGGGTGACGGGGCACCCTGGGGTGCCGTGACGGCAGTCAAGGGGTGCCACGAAATCATTCGATAATATTTGGAATTTATTTGGAAAAAATATTTAGTATCATTTTAAACTTGAAGTACAAAGTTATTTTCAGTCAGTTCTACTTCTAACCAAAATGGCTATTATCTCAACGTTTTCCTCGCAACATAATCACTAAAATATCGTCACTGTTGGGCAGAAACCTTGTATCTCCAAGTTACAAATGTGTACGTCTTTTTTTCGCACAAGACTAGTGAAAACAGACAATCTACAAGCACACAACATCGTGAGGCGTTGTGTGCTTGTAGATCTGCTGTTTTCACTAGTTTAGTACATTTTATAGATAATAAATACAGAACGGTTTTTCCACCCAACAACGATGATATGCTATAAATATAAGGTGCTGGGAGTGAAAATTATAATAATGTAGGGGTGCCTCGGTTTAAAAAAGATATTCATGGGGTGCCCTGAGACAAAAAAGTTTGGGAACCCCTGATTTAGATGTATCTTGCATGTGAAGGTATATATTTAGATGTATCTTCTAAAGGTAGATATGTAGATATATCTTCTAAAGGTAGATATTTAGATGTATCTTGTGAAGTAGGTATTTAGATGTATCTTCTAAAGGTAGATATTTAGATGTATCTTCTAAAGGTAGATATTTAGATGTATCTTCTAAAGGTAGATATTTAGATGTATCTTCTAAAGGTAGATATTTAGATGTATCTTCTAAAGGTAGATATTTAGATACATCTTCTAAAGGTAGATATTTAGATGTATCTTCTAAAGGTAGATATTTAGATACATCTTCTAAAGGTAGATATTTAGATGTATCTTCTAAAGGTAGATATTTAGATATATCTTCTAAAGGTAGTTATTTAGATGTATCTTCTAAAGGTAGATATTTAGATGTATCTTCTAAAGGTAGATATTTAGATGTATCTTCTAAAGGTAGATATTTAGATGTATCTTCTAAAGGTAGATATTTACATGTATCTTCTAAAGGTAGTTTTTAGATGTATCTTCTAATGGTAGTTATTTAGATGTATCTTGTGAAGGTAGATATTTAGATGTATCTTCTTCTAAAGGTAGATATTTAGATGTATCTAAAGGTAGATATTTAGATGTATCTTGTGAAGGTAGATATTTAGATGTATCTTCTAAAGGTAGATATTTAGATGTATCTTCTAAAGGTAGATATTTAGATGTATCTTCTAATGGTAGCTATTTAGATGTATCTTCTAATGGTAGATATTTATAGATGTATCTTCTAATGGTAGATATTTAGATGTATCTTCTAAAGGTAGATATTTATAGATGTATCTTCTAATGGTAGATATTTATAGATGTATCTTCTAAAGGTAGATATTTAGATGTATCTTCTAAAGGTAGATATTTAGATGTATCTTTTAATGGTAGATATGTAGATGTATCTTCTGAAGGTAGATATTTATAGATGTATCTTCTGAAGGTAGATATTTAGATCAGGGGTTTTCAAAGTGGGTGACGGGGCACCCTGGGGTGCCGTGACGGCAGTCCAGGGGTGCCGCAAGATAATTTGATAATATTTGGAATTTATTTGGACACTTGAAAACATATTTAGTATCATTTTAAACTTGAAGAACAAAGTTATTTTCAGTCAGTTCTAACCAAAATGGCTATTATCTCAACGTTTTCCTCTCGCAACATAATCACTAAAATATCGTCACTGTCCGGCAGAAACCTTGTATCTCCAATTTTCAAATGTGTATGTATTTTGGTAAAGCAAAGCCCTGCTTCTGTCCCACAAAACGAGTGAAAACAGCTGATTTACAAGCACACATCATCGTGAGGCGTTGTGTGCTTGTAGATCTGCTGTTTTCACTAGTTTAGTACGTTTTATAGATGATAAATACAGAACGGTTTTTCCACCCGACAACGACAATATGCTATAAATATAAGGTGCTGGGAGTGAAAATTATAATGTAGGGGTGCCTCGGATTAAAAGAAAATATTCATGGGGTGCCCTGAGACAAAAAGGTTTGGGAACCCCTGATTTAGATATTATCTTGTGAAGGTAGATATTATCTTGTGAAGGTATATATATTATCTTGTGAAGGTATATATTATCTTGTGAAGGTAGATATTATCTTGGGAAGGTATATATTATCTTGTGAAGGTATCAGTGTCCTCTGACAGCTCACAGCAGAACATCTAAAGGTAGATATTATCTTGTGAAGGTATCAGTGTCCTCTGACAGCTCACAGCAGAACATCTAAAGGTACATATTATCTTGTGAAGGTAGATATTATCTTGTGAAGGTAGATATTATCTTGTGAAGGTAGATATTATCTTGTGAAGGTAGATATTATCTTGTGAAGGTAGATATTATCTTGTGAAGGTAGATATTATCTTGTGAAGGTAAAGATATTATCTTGTGAAGGTAGCAGTGTCCTCTGACAGCTCACAGCAGAACATCTAAAGGTAGATATTATCTTGTGAAGGTAGATATTATCTTGTGAAGGTAGATATTATCTTGTGAAGGTAGATATTATCTTGTGAAGGTAGCAGTGTCCTCTGACAGCTCACAGCAGAACATCTAAAGGTAGATATTATCTTGTGAAGGTATCAGTGTCCTCTGACAGCTCACAGCAGAACATCTAAAGGTACATATTATCTTGTGAAGGTAGATATTATCTTGTGAAGGTAGATATTATCTTGTGAAGGTAGCAGTGTCCTCTGACAGCTCACAGCAGAACACATCACTGCTAGGAGACAGCAGTGGTCTGGTTCCCACTGAGAGCTGTAATGAGTGACTCCAGACATCATCCACAGCTCTGTGCGTGCGTACAGGGGCGTCACAGGGGGGGTAGTGGGACTGAGTTACTGGGGCCCAAGGTGGAGGGGCCCTAGTAACTTTAGCTATTGAAAAATAACAGACAAGCTCACAGCTTGGTGCCGCGCTGCGAGCTTGTAGATCTGCTATTTTTGAAAAGTGGTGAAAATGTACGTGTAAATCTTTGAATATATGTATTTTTTAAGCAAACATTTGTAGCTAAAATGTTGCTTCTGGGGGGTCCTTGGAACTAAATATTTTGAGATGGGGGTCCGTGGCCAAATACATATCATCTTGGGGGTCCTTCACATGAAAAAGTTTGAGCACCACTGACATGGAAACATAGGTTTCTTGCACACATTTTTTTTTTAAATAGCAGACAAGCTTGCAGCGCAGCACTCGGTGCCGCGTTGCGAGCTTGTAAATCCGCTGTTTTTCAATAGTTAACATTCATGGGGGGCCCGCAGTGAATCCTTGTACCCAGGGCCCAGAATTTGGTGTGACGCCCCTGCCTGCGTGCGTGCGCACAGGTGTGTGTGTGTGTGTGTGTGTGTGTGTGTGTGTGTGTGTGTGTGTGCGTGTGTGCGTGCGTGCGTGCGTGCGTGCGTGCGTGCGTGCGTGCGTGCGTGCGTGTGCACGTGTCCACAGTAATTGAGCACTCAGGGAGCACGTGTCGCTGAGACAGGAACACAAAGGGAAAGAGGAGAACATTTAGGAGGAGGCAGCCCTCCTCATCCTCTTCATCCTCCTCTTCATCCTAAATCATTACACCCAGGCAGGGGCGTCACCACCAAATCCTGGGCCCTGGGTACAAGGATTCACTGCGGGCCCCCCGTGAATGTCCTTCATAGGGGGAGGAGGAGGTTTAACCCATTTAGACTGGGAACGCATTATTACGCATTATTTTGTACTTAAACTATTTAGATCTGCTATTTTTGAAAAATCATGAAAAATTGTGCAAGTCTTTGAATATTTCAAATCCGTCTGTTTCTATGTCAGTGGTTTCATGTGAAGGACCCCCAAAATGATAGCCTATGTATATTTGGGACCCCCCAGAAGCAACATTTTCGGTGAGCTTGTATATCTGCTATTTTTCAATAGCTAAAGCCTAAAATAATTAAGTACCCTCCACCTTGGGCCCTGGTAACTCAGTCCCACTTTTCCCCCCCTTGTGACACCCCTGCACCCAGGGGTGGAAAATACTCTGTTACAAGTTAAAGTCCGGAATTCAAAATGGACTTATGTATGTATGTAAGTTTGGCATAAAAATTAAGGTTCAAGGTTCAAGGTTGTACTTTATTGTTACGTCTAATGTAAAGGTACATAAGAGTAAAACATATTTTTGTTCGGCATCCTTACAGACAATGCAGTGATATATATATATATATATATATATATATATATATATATATACAGAGAGAGAGAGAGAGAGAGAGAGAGAGAGAGAGAGAGAGATACACAATAAAGCAGAACAACAGAAAAAAAACACATCTAAAGATAAAATAATAAGTAATAATGACTTAGGAAAGAAAGAGACTGCAAAAGCAAAGGAGCAAAGAGAATGAGAAAAGCATCTCAGCTGTACATGTGCATAAAGTTTGGTGTATTTTATACAACAATGGCATTTTTTTTTCTGTAGTAGCTACTGTACTGTAACTTTTTGTAAACAACTTCACAGTGTGAAGTGATTACTTAAAGTACCGAAAGTAAAAGCACAAAATGTTTTATCTTAAGGTAGAGTTGTCCTCTGGACATCTCACAGCAGAACATCACTGCTAGGAGACAGGTCTACTTATAGCCAGTGTTCCATGCCATACCTGAAGGCAGCGTTCAAGAGAATTGCCTTGTCCAAACTCTCCTGAACTTTAATGCAGCATCTTATGTTGAAAGAATGTCCCTCTCTGTGTAGAAATCCATGCCGTTACGCCACATCACCATGCAGTATTGACTAGATTAGTGGTATCACACACCGAAAATAGCCAACCTCCAAGCTCACAACTGGAGGTCTGCTATTTTCCATATTTCCACCAAAAGGCCATTTTAGAAATGTCAGCCCCTGCCTCTCTAACATTCTCTGCACGTCCCTGTGTGTGTGCGTGCGTGCGTGCGTGCGTGTGCGTGCGTGCGTGCGTGCGTGTGTGCGTGCACAGAGTTAAAGCTACAGTCCATGGCGTTGTGTCCCAACGGCCCGCTGAACCCCAGAGCCTCGTTGCCCCTCCCCCCTCTGGCTCCACCAATCATCACGCACACCGCGGCCACGCCCACCTTCCACGCCAACCAATCGCGGCGCCCCAGCGGCGTCTCCATGGAGACGAGCGGCTCGGAGACCAGACCTCCGGTAAGCCTCGTTCTCCTGAAGTTATGTTTTATTGTTTGTGTTTTATTATATACAGTGGTTCTCAACCTGTGGGTCGGGACCCCCAGTGGGACCCCAAATTATTTTGTTGGGTCCCCAGATGATTAACTTAATGTGCAACATTGTTTTCTCACTCAATAGTAAACAAACCAACATAAAGTTTAACCCTGCAAGGCCCAGCGTTGCTTTTTGGCAACATTTTTTAAATCATTTTAAAAAAAATGTTATAGTTAGTTTTCCTGTTCTTTTTTCACATTAACATCACCATTAAATCCTATTGTTTAGTATTACAATGCCATTGGCCACGATATTTGCATATAAATACCCCCCACAGAGACTGACATTCACACCTCCCAGAGAAGTTGAAATTCCAGCGTCTGGACAAACAACATCTCACTTTTTAACTGAAGCTATTCCTCACTAAAACATAAGTAAAATGCCTGTAACATTTTTTTTTCGTGATCAGTAGAATGTCTAGAACACGTGCATATGTTAATATTGTGAAAGATTTCCCCAAAATGCAAATTAGAGCATGATTTATGATTTATGATTTATGGCTATAAAACCTTACAAAAACATTATTAATTTTTTAACATGACATTTTCCTGTGATATTCCTGTGTATAGAGGGTATCTGCACATTTCTAAAGTGACAATTAAAGGACGTTTTAATACCTCTAAACAATGTAAGCCCAGGATTACATTAGACACCGGGTGAAAAAATGGGTTACAAAAATTGTGGGATATTTTTTTTTTAGAAAATAGATCATTCAGATACTTGATAACCCTGTAAGCATCAAGTCATTGTTGCATTGAGACGTTGTGGTGTTGTTGTTTGTGCTGGTCGCCATGGCTACAGTCTCCGTGGGAGACGGGTGGGGGGCGGGACCTGAGCAGCCGGCGCTCCAGCTGGGCCTCCATTGGTCGAGCTCCCAGCCTGCACCGCATGAGGAGCCAATCAGGAGAGAGGGAGTCCCTGCTGTCCGACACTCACTCCACCTCCTACCCCAGCAGGTAGCTCTCTGATTGGTTGATTGGTTGATTGATTGATTGATTGATTGATTGATTGATTGATTGAAGACTTTATTAGACGTTTGCATAGGACAGTGGTTCTCAACCTGTGGGTCGGGACCCCCAGGGGGGTCCCCAATTTCTTTTGGGGGGTCCCCAGATGATTAACTTAATGTGCAACATTGTTTTCTCACTCAACAGTAAACAAACCAACATAAAGTTTAAGTGTATAGACTATAGACGGTATCTGCACATTTCTAAAGTGACAATTTAAGGACTTTTTAATACCTTTAAAAATTAAACATTGGACAAATTGTAATTGATATTAGAGGGAGAAATTGTGAAAATAGCAGATCTACATGCTCACAACGCCTCGCAAGGAGACACGGGGTGAGCATGTAAACTGCCATTTTCACAATAGAACCGTTAAATATACAAAATGCAATGTAGGGTGTGTGTGTGTGGGGGGGGGAGACCGGGGGGGGGGGGGGTCCCCAGTTCAACTATGATAATTTTGGGGGTAAAGGTTGAGAACCACTAGTGACATAGGAAAAGGTACAGTTTCATGACAGTACAGTTCACTGGTCCAAGGTCAACTAAAAGGAGATCCTAGTAAGCTTTTCACTGCTTATTTACACAGGAACAACTTTGTATGCGTCTCACATAACATTGAAAGACAGACGGATAGAACACAGTAGCTATTATGCATAGGATATCATCAATAACAAAAAATAAGAAATAGTTATAAAGATGAAAAAATATGAGAAAAAGAAAAGACAAAAATAAATAAATAAAAACATAATCACAATGTCAGAGGGGAAGTAAGAATGGTTCCATAAACTTATTCGAATTAGGGAAGCGAATGATCAGAAATTCGCATTAAGACAAAGCGAATTTAGCCCGTTTCCATTTGCGGGTGTCATTCGAATTAGCAACGGTCACATGAGTTGATCGGGCTGATTTTTTTCAGACCGAACCGAGACGTGAGCACTGCACGTCTGATCGATCGCTGCACAGTGCACACTCATCCTGCAAGTTTCAGCGTCCTCTGGAAGGTGGCCGATCTGCAAGCTCACAGCGCGGTGCGGATGTGAGCTGCTGTGAGCTTTTAGATCGGCCACTTTTGGCACGCAACACTGTGTGATGAGGAAGGGTTTGCCACGGATGGCTTGACTCCGGGAGGTGAAAACGGGAGGATTGTTTATTGTCTGACCCGTTTCCATTCACAAATGTGCATTTAGTTTATTCGATAAATCCTCAAAATCGACCTCCTCCAAGCAGATAATTTTTTTGTGGATAATGAAAGTTTATTCGCATTTTTAAGTAAATGGAATAAAAAGATGCTGCGAATAAGACGTAAATGCGCAGTAAGAGGCTTTATGGAAACGCCACTTATTCCAGGTTTCGTGTAGCAGCCGTCTGTAGGTGAACTTTCAGACCTAAGTTTCGGCAGGGCGTTCCACAAGAGAATGAATTTGAACCTTTTTTAGAGTCAAATCTGGGTTTTGTGAATGTGATTTGCGGAGCTGCCTCTGGTCATAATAACTCCTCCCCCTCCCAGCAGGGAGCAGTCTCTGGACCAATCGGATTACCTCAAGTCTCTGGACCAATCAGATGGCCTGCTGCAGGTGCCCATGCTCAA
Organism: Nannobrachium achirus; assembly: GCF_963921795.1. NCBI lineage: Eukaryota > Metazoa > Chordata > Actinopteri > Myctophiformes > Myctophidae > Nannobrachium > Nannobrachium achirus. Next base: position 75,450,091 of record NC_137812.1, on the reverse strand, counting down.
TGGCACCTCCTACCACCTGCAGGACGGTTGCTATGACAACGCTCCCCTGACCACCACCCAGCACCCTGGTTACCATGGTTACCAGCCCGAGGAGGAGGAGATTGAAGAGGTGTGTGTGTGTGGGGGTAGCCTGTCCCAGTGAGACTTAAGCCCCCTTTCCATTACAGGGCCGAACCAGAACTAGAACCAGAACTTTCCAGAACCAAGAACTTTCAAGAACCTGTGAAGTTTGGGGACCAAGTTCTGCTTAAGTTTCCATAGACCATGGTCACCAAGAAGCGGCATCACTGTTTGATTTGGTTCCCCCTGTTTGTTTCCCCAATCCCTATTAAAATGCTCCAGTAGCCTAGTGTAGTCTTGCCAGTCGCTACGAGTTGGACTAAAAGATGCATATACCAAACACATTTTCCAAAAGCAAAACTACTCCGCATCAAGGAGTTTTATAGGTAGGCCCTAAAAAATATGTCATTGAGCACATTATTATTTTGGGTTAAAACTGTTTCCGGTTGGATAGTCCTTTGAGTAGGATCGGATACAACCCCGAAAAGTGAAGTGATCCCAGACTACATAAACTCAGCACAAAAAGAAAGGAAACATATTAATAATTAATTATATCTCCCCTTTAATAATACCAAATGGTATTGTGTTTTATATAATTTTTATCATTGATTTGTCACCAGCAACACAGGCAAACACCAAAGAACAGTATGCAGGCCTGTCAGGCCATTTTGACCATTTTTTGAGGGACGGTACCCACATGTTTGGCTGTGTTGCTCATCCTTAATTATGCCAAATGGTATTGTGTTTGATATCATTGTTATTGTTGATTTGTCACCTTTAAAACGAGATACAGCTTGTAAGGATCTGGCATTTGTGGAATGAGCAACACAACTAAACGTGTGGGTAGCGCCCCTCCAAAAATTGTCAAAATGGCCTGGCAGACCTGCAATACTGTTCTTTTGGTGTTTGCTTGTGTTGCTCATTCCACGAATGCCAGATTCTTACAAGCTGTACCTCGTTGTAAAGGTGACAAATCAACGATGATATCAAACACAATACCATTCGTCATAATTAAAGGGGGGCAATAATGGACCGAATGTTGGCAAATTTTGCATTGCAAGCCATTTTGGCAAAAAAATTACAAGCTGTACCTCGTTGTAAAGGTGACGAATCAACGATAAAAATGATATAAAACACATTTTGGTATTATTAAAGGGAGATATAATTCATTATTAATATGTTTCCTTTCTTTTTGTGCTGAGTTTATAACCAGACCTAACCGGGAAGGTCCGTCCAGAGGTTCCCAGAACTCTAGTTTAGTTCTACATCAAGAGCAGGACCTAAAAATAAGTTCCCAGAACCTGGTCTGGAACCAGGCCGTGCACTGTGGGAACAACCAAAAACAGAGGTTCAGGTTCTGGAAAGGTTCTGGTTCCACCTCGTTAGGGCTGTCACAATTATTACATAATAATCGTCTAATCGTGATTTTTTGACATAATCGTGGTTATTTTACATAATCGTCATAATCGTTTCCATGTTGAAAAATGTTCATATATTTAAAAAAGGGTCAAAAATTGTGGAAATCGCGTTGTGAGCTTGTAGATCGGCTATTTCCACTATCAATGTTATGTTTTAAGTAGTAAGTTGTCAAATATGTCAGTAATTTCTTTGTATATTTAGGTTATGTGTCATATCTGCCATGTACAACTTCAAAGCCTAAAAGCCAAACAGAAATGTAATTGTCAACCACAAAAACACAATTAAATCGTTAATCGCCAATTATTTGAGTGACAATTAATCGTCATGTAAAATGTCATATCGTGACAGCCCTACACCTCGTAGTGTAAAAGGGTCTTACAGTGGGCTCTCATGCTGTGTTCAAACCTGAAGCTATTTCTTCTATTCTAGTCTCTTCTATGGCTTCTCTTTGGTCGCGCAGGTCTGCCTTGGTAAAATAAATCATGTCACGTCGGAATCAAGGCGAAACACCCGGAAAAAAGGGAGTCCCAACACCAAAGACTCAAAACATTTTTGTGTTTCCGGACAACACCAACGCTGATTGTCGGGGGGGAAGCGACGGGTCGCGCCAATCGCGCCGCGCCGTTCGGATGGTTCGCGCCGCGCCTGATCACGCGTCGTCTCGTCACTTTGTATGTAATCGCGCTGCTCCAACTATCCAGGTTTGAATGCAGCTTTAGGCGTCGATCTAAAAGCGGGTTATAAATACCTGGTCTAAAAGTGAACGTTATTTAGATGGCTAGGCTTAGTCCTAGATGTTGAAACTACAGTATTTCAGCGGCTATATATAGACTATATATAAAAGTGTGTGTGTGTGTGTGTGTGTGTGTGTGTGTGTGTGTGTGTGTGTGTGTGTGTGTGTGTGTGTGTGTTTCAGAGTGTGTGCATCAAGCTGAAGAAGATTCTAGAGCCTTATAAACCTCAGTGGTGCAGAGAACATGAAGACTGGAGCCTCTACCTCATACCCCCCCACAGCAGGTACATTTATTGTAGAAATACCTAAAAGATTTATCCACAACTTTCCAACATCCCATCATGCATTGCGCAGAATGTGCAGGCAGCTTCCGGGGGCTCAGCTGAGAGTGATCTACAAGCTCACAACGGCTGCAACTGCGACGCAACGTGAGCTTGTATGTCTGCTGTTAAACCGGAAGTGTCCCTCAGATAATGCTACAGTAAATTCTCGCGGAAACAGGTGGATAAGACAAAGAATTTTCACGATTTAAAAAAAAAAATAGCAGATCTACAAGCTTGCTGTGACCTTGTATATCTGCTATTTTTTTTTAGTTAAAGCATAAAATAATGGTTAAATTAAATCTTTTACTGCTTCGGACGTTCCCGTTCGCCCCAATTTTGAACCCAGCGCGCTGCCAATACGGCTCGTTCTTTTTACCTCGTCTGATGACTGTAAGCTGATGAGGGGTCGCGCCGCCGTGTACAGTAAAAACATCTCCCATAACGCTGCTCTCAAAAATCCACCGCCCGTAAACAATAATGGAGTCCCAAATCACTTCCTGGCTGTTTTCTGTGGATCTGATCTAGAAAATGCATTTCTATGCTCTGAATGGATGGCAAGCGGAGCGGCCCAATTCACAGTAATTTTTTGCATAAGGCTGCCCTCTGCCGCCAGTTTGACTAAAGTACACATATGTGCGTCCATTGTAAAATGAATTAGTTTGGAAAGAATCAATAGATCATTTTCTATAACATTGCAAAGGTAAGATGCTTTTTGCTGGCACCAGCTCCAATAAATAAATAATAAATCTGGCGTTCCCAGCCTTAGTGGGTCAAACCCTCACAAACAAACAGGCATAAAGAAACATTTCTTTCAGAGCGCTCTGCTTGCAAAGTGGTGTGATGACCCCCAAGCTGCCCTTCCCAGCAGACAGATAGCAGCGGCGGTTCCATTTGCACATAAATGAGCTGATATGCATTCATATGTGGGTCAGAAACACGGGGCGTCACGGCCAGAACGGTGCGGAGGCGACCACCGTGACAGCTCTTGATTGATCGTAAACCAGATGAAGACATCGTCCATTTCAGGCGTTTCGCGAGCTGAAATAATGTTTGATTTACACTTCCTACGTTGTCATCATGTCTGTAGCTGTCTGTACCCCAGCTTTCAGCACAAGTCAGCACGCACGCAGTACGCACGCACGCACGCACGCACGCAGTACGCACGCACGCACGCACGCACGCACGCAGTACGCACGCACGCACGCACGCACGCACGCACGCACGCACAGGGGTCAGTTTTTCTGCACGGGCACGTTAGGCACTGTGCCAAGGGCCTGTCATTGAAAGATAAAACTGAAAGACAAACTACTGAGAAGCGTCACATCGAGACGCATTGTGTGCTTGTAGATCGGATATTTTCAATGTATCTCTCAAGAACAGATTTAGTGCTACACTAGGAACAAAACAGAGAGGGCTTTTCTTTGAGATTGTTAAGGCGGGTATTGTTGCATGTTTTGTAATAACTATTAGAATCTACAAAGTAGACTAACTGGTAACTAAAGTTTTCAAATAATTGTAGTGGAGTGAAAGTAAAAATGTTCCCTCTGAGATGTACGTTAGTGGAGTAGAAGTAAAAGTATCGTAAATCAGAAATACTCAAGTAAAGTACAAATACCTTAAAATTGTATTGTGGATAGAGTGCTGTAGGCTAGTGTTTACATATGGGCTGGAGGGAAGCGATTTACATTATATTAGGCTATAATCTATTGTTTAATGAGAAAAACGAATAATTTCACGAAAAAAAACAAAATCTCAATGATCGTAAACAAATAATTGGTCTATAGGACACTTCTAAGTAGAAGCCACGTCATATTAAAGGACAACTTTGTTTTTTTATAGCGTAGGTTCATATTTTAGATTGTAATTAGAGAAAAGAAAAGATGAGTATTAACATATTTTCATTTATAGTTTTAATGCTTTTAATGATGTTGTGCGTGGGGGCATGCGTACAAGTTGCTAAATATGTCTTTTTAGACACAATGGGCCCGATTCATCAATGTGGTCGTAAATATAGTGTAAATAAAGTGAATAAATCTGACTTATATTTCTGTCTTACCTTAACACAATTACTGCCTTTTAATCTGAAGTTTGCTTGGTGCCTTGGTGCCGCGCCGTTTCCTCCGTAGGCCGCCGCTATTATTTTGAAGGGCCGGAAGGGGGTTGTTTTTGTTTTTTTGGATTATCACTTGACGGCAACGATTACGTCATCTAGTCACATGACAGTGTGAGCCCAGAAGAGAAACATGTCTGCGCCCAGCCCGAGTCTATTGTTTACAGTATGGAGACCATCCTTTGTATAAAAATGTCTCTTTGGAGTAAATGAAGTCTCTTTATGGGCCTCTCAATGGATTTACTATGGAGGACGTTCACTTCGCGTGCACGCCCGATGTGCGTTGTAAACAAATCGCGGACATTACCGATGCGGGCGGGTGCGGAGCGACGTACAGTAAGTAATAATACTTTTACTGTATATACAGTAAGATTGACAGTCCTCACCGTCAACGGCACCATGGTTTTAACCCTTTCAATGACGGTGAGGATTGTCAACGGCAGCAGAATAGTTAAAAATCCCAGACAAAAAAAAACATTGCTGAATCTGACCCTAACTTGGGAATTGTCCTAAATGCCGGTAAGATAAAAATATGGGCGTAATTTGGCCGTAAAGTGCTTGATGAATCGGGCCCATTGCTTGATGAATCGGGCTCATTAAGCCCATTTCCAAGATGCACCGCAATGTTTCATGGTTGGATGTGACTTATGGGGGCGACTAGTGTTACTGTAAATAGTAATACAGAAATATGCGGCTTATTGTGTCTAAAAAGACATATTTAGCCACTTGTACGCATGCCCCCACCATTTTAACACTCATCTTTACTTTTCTTTAATTACAATCTAAAATAAGAATCCTGAAACAAAGCTGTCCTTTAAGATGAGATCTGCTTGACGACAGCAGAGAGGATTGAACCTTCACCGTTCAACTATTAGACAGACTGAATGAATGGACTGTCCTGGAGTCAGTGTTATGGCTGTGACCTGCATGGGACGTCCCGTCCTGGAGTCAGTGTTATGGCTGTGACCTGCATGGGACGTCCCGTCCTGGAGTCAGTGTTATGGCTGTGACCTGCATGGGACGTCCCGTCCTGGAGTCAGTGTTATGGCTGAGACCTGCATGGGACGTCCCGTCCTGGAGTCAGTGTTATGGCTGTGACCTGCATGGGACGTCCCGTCCTGGAGTCAGTGTTATGGCTGTGACCTGCATGGGACGTCCCATCCTGGAGTCACAGTGTTATGGCTGTGACCTGCATGGGACGTCCTGTCCTGGAGTCAGTGTTATGGCTGTGACCTGCATGGGACGTCCTGTCCTGGAGTCAGTGTTATGGCTGTGACCTGCATGGGACGTCCCGTCCTGGAGTCAGTGTTATGGCTGACCTGCATGGGACGTCCTGTCCTGGAGTCACAGTGTTATGGCTGTGACCTGCATGGGACGTCCTGTCCTGGAGTCAGTGTTATGGCTGTGACCTGCATGGGACGTCCCGTCCTGGAGTCAGTGTTATGGCTGTGACCTTTATGGGACGTCCCGTCCTGGAGTCAGTGTTATGGCTGTGACCTGCATGGGACGTCCCGTCCTGGAGTCAGTGTTATGGCTGTGACCTGCCTGGGACGTCCTGTCCTGGAGTCAGTGTTATGGCTGAGACCTGCCTGGGACGTCCTGTCCTGGAGTCAGTGTTATGGCTGTGACCTGCATGGGACGTCCCGTCCTGGAGTCAGTGTTATGGCTGTGACCTGCATGGGACGTCCCGTCCTGGAGTCAGTGTTATGGCTGTGACCTGCATGGGACGTCCTGTCCTGGAGTCAGTGTTATGGCTGTGACCTGCATGGGACTCCAGCCCAGCGCGGGCCGTCGCTCCCGGCAACGCGCCGCCGCTTACCTCCAGTCCCGGGAATCACTGACCTACTGTAAACATTAAAGGAGTAGTTCACCCCCAAAATGACTTTTTTTCTATTGATTACTCACGCCACGGAGACTTGAGTTCAATAATATTTTCTGTTTTTTGTCGCATTCCTAAGACAAAAATAACAATAAATTTACCCCCATTGATTCCGGATGGGGACCCGTTTCGAAACGGCTCCCCATCCGGAATCAATGGGGGTAAATTTACTCAAATCAAATTTTTGTCTTAAGAATGCGACAAACAAAACTAAAAATATTATTGAACTTAAGTCTCCCTGGCGTGAGTAATCAATAGAAAAAAAGTCATTTTGGGGGTGAACTACTCCTTTAATGACTGTGTGATTTTGTTGTGAGGAAAACGTTCAGATAACAGCCATTTTGGTTAGAAGTAGAACTGACTGAAAATAACTTTGTACTTCACGTTTAAAATGATACTAAATATTTTTTCAAGTGTCAAAAAAAAAATTCCAAATATTATCAAATGATCTCGCAGCACCCCTGGACTGCTGTCACGGCACCCCAGGGTGCCCCGCAGAGCCGTTTTTGGTCCCACGGGGGCCCTAAGCGTGATTCTACCAAGGGGCCTTCCTGCGGGCGCGAGCGTGGCGAGCGCCCACGGAAAAATAATATATTTTTTTTATTGTTTTTTAATCAATTTTATAATGGGTTTAATTCTGTTCTTTTTTTTATATAAATATGCCAAATTGCAGAATTGTCATGCAAGCATCAAGTAGCCTAACATAACAAAGGACTGGACAAATATGCCAAAATGAGCATAGATGTAGGCTATGCCAAGGAAACATATTATATCTGAAACATATTAGGTAGGCTATATAATTTGTAAATTTACATATAGAACTAAATCCTCTGCCCCCCAAAAACATAAATAGGGCTAAAGGGGTTTATGTATGATTTATAATATCATAATGATAAAAATATCATCATAATGAATAGTAAAGTTACTAAGGTTTTCAAATGAATTTGAGGTTGAGTAAAAGTACAATATTTAGATCTGAGATGTAGTGGAGTAGAAGTAAAAGCAGCAACAAATAACTCAAGTTGTACTTAAGTAGCCTACAGTACTTAAGTAAATGTACTTAGTTACTTAATTTTTACCACTGCACACACCTCACAACAAGTCAAGAACCCACAGCAGCTAGTTAACAACAACAAACAGAACCAAAAACCAACCAAAAGCAGAAACAAATCACAGACAATGGTCACAGAGAAAGAGGCGAGCGCACTGTCACTGTCAGCGCACTGTCAGCGACAGACAGCGAGGGAGGAGAGATTACATAACAGCAGCAGTACAAGTGTCCAGTCGTGACACGCAAGGCAGCAGGCTAACATCCTTGCTAGCCCTTGCATATCGCCACTAAAGCAGCAACGTGACTCCATCGCACAACACAAGTTACAACTGACAGTGCAAGAATGTTTATTTACCTGTTTGCTGTTGCTGCAGTTCCTTTTGACGCTTTTTCTTTTTCTCATTTCCAGAAAGATAAACGTGCATTGTCAAACCGAAAGTAAACAAACACTGAAAGGGGGCGGGGCGGAAACTCCCAAAGAGTTCCAGAGAGTCAAGAAATGTCGGCTCCTTTTCCTTTTTGGCCAATGGGACAATGGCATAGAGGCAGGACAGCCAATCAGGGACATGAGTAAGTCTGGCTATGCGAGGTTAATCAGAGATGTCTCATTCAGGCTAAGATGGCAGTAGCGCTGGTGTGAAAAGTCAGTTCGGTACGTTCTTTTCTGCAGAGGAGGGGGCTGTGGGGGGGGGCCTCTTTGGTCGGGGGCCCTACGCAGACTGCGTAGTCTGCCTATAGGGGGCGCCGGCGCTGGTGCCCCGTCACCCACCTTGAAAACCCCTGCTCTAGATGTTGTAATATAAATATTCAGGACTGTCTGTCTGTCTGTCCGTCTCTCTCTCTCCAGCTTCAGGCTGTGGTGTCTGAAGGTGATCGAACACAAGATGTTTGATCACATCATCCTGCTGTTCATCTTCTTGAACTGCATCACCATCGCTCTGGAGAGACCGGATATACAACCACACAGCCTGGTGAGCATGCACACGCACACACAGTCTGGTGAGCACGCACGCACACACACACACACACACACACACACACACACACTGGATATACAGCCTCACAGTCTGGTGAGCACGCACACACACGCACACACACACACACACACACACACACACACACACACACACACACACACACACACACACACACACACACACACACACACACACACACACTGGATATACAACCTCACAGTCTGGTGAGCATGCACACACACACACACACACACACACACACACACACACA
>NC_137812.1:75398768-75438768 GCF_963921795.1 Nannobrachium achirus | reverse complement strand
TCTGCTATTTTGTCCCCCTACACCAAACCTCTTTGCGAAAATAGCCAATCTGCAAGCTCACAATGTCTCGCAGTGCGAAACATTGTATGCATGTAGATCTGCTATTTTTGTGTACAGTTCTACAGTGTTAATATAAAATGATTGGAAGCTTTTGAGGACCCCCTTTACTAACTCTGAAGCCCTTAGTTGATATTAAACCTACATTATAATTTAGTTTCATCTACACCTGTGATTTCAAAACCCTTCCACCCATGCATAGTCATATTGGGTACTGTATGACAGGGTGCACAAATATATTTCCTTATCAAGGTATCTAATTACCCTTATCTGACCCCCCACAGATGACACCAAGAGGGTACTCTATATCTTTATCTCTGATCATACTAGCAGTAGCTGATCTGTCATTTGAAAGTGTTACACGACAATCAACCTTTCGATAAAACATAATATGATCATAGGCCATACCATGGTTTTATAGGGTAAAAAGAAATAAAATCATGTGTAAAAGTAGGTGAAATAACTACATGTTGTACCAAGTGTCCCAACTGTGCTTAGTTAATCCTAAACTTCCTCATTTTTCACAAGTATTCTTATCTACACTACCCAGATGACACCAAGTAGGGTACTATGCTATCTTTATCTCTTATCACACTAACATTAGGTAGCATGTTATTTGAAAGCTTCTCATAACTAATCAGCCATTCGATAAAATATAATGTGATCATAGGCCATACCATGGTTTTATAGGGTAAAAATAAATAAAATCAACGTTTAAGTAAATGATATAACTACATATGTTTGCTAAGGGTCCCAACTGTGCTTAGTTAATCCATTTCTTCTATACAAAGTTCCTCATTCTTCAACCACCAAGTTTTTTCTTATCTAATTTTCATCACAGATACTAGGAAAGAGCTTTTAATATAATCACTAACAGAGTTCTGAGGTATTGTTCTTCAACCCATTCTGTACGGACATGGGAGGTTTTTCGGGGTTTTTACTGACACTAGAAAACAAAATCATTGCATTTTGGAATTTGCCTATTTCTTGAACATAATTCAAGTGACAGATACACAAACAAGCAGGGATTTTGTGATTTTTAGCACCAACATGTAGATCTGCTATTTTATATGTTTAGGCATTTGTTAATATAAAAATGATTGGAAGATATTGATTACCCTCTGTTGTAACTCTATTTGATATTAAAACTACAGATAGTTTCATCTGCATCTATAATTCAAACCCTACCCACCTCAAACTCTGACATAGTGGTCAGTAGTGGTACTACACATGACAATGTCCTAATGTTACAAAGATGACATGTTAGCAGGGGTGGATTTGGTATTGTCATAGGAACATGTGTGGTCACTTATGGCCACTAGTGGTACTACACCGATAGAATAATAACTATTTCTCATTAACATTACATAAATGAGAGAGGAATCCAGCTTGTAGATAAGCTATTTTCACTAGTTTGACTAACTATACTACTTATAGTTGTATTGTGGAGGTCTAATCTGTGTTCTCAAGACACTAGATTATTCAAACTATTTACCTCAACATGACCAAAGTGTTGCATAGTAATACATTTAACTTAGATATGCTGTCAACCAAACCGGGTTGTCCCAGTCATGTATATATTAGGTGTTTTGCACTGAATGCACTGATATTGGACAGAACTGACAATACACATGACAATGTCCTAATATTAGAAAGAATTATAGAGTGTCAGCTTGTAGATCTGCTATTTTCACATTTGTTTTTTCTTTGTTGCACAAACGTGCATAGACCCAGGGGGAAGGGTGCTTATCTTTAGAATCCATACACCTGATTGCAGTAAAAACAGTTTAAAGACTATGACACACTAATGCAACTCCTTGTGTCACCCCATCTTACATTTATTTTGTATAATAATTAAATTAGATGTACAGTATGTTAGTTTTGTAGATTTGTGATTTTGAACCCATAGGCTAACAGCTTTGCAGATGTGTTATTTTGGGGTAATACCTTGCATACCTATTATTTTCACTGGGATGTGATGTACGTGGGGTTGTCCCTGTTGAATAATATATTGGAATATGGTGTGATTTAAGGGTTAGGGTTAGGGTTAGGGGGATTATTTGTATGGCCACTAGTGGTACTACACCGCTAGAATAATAACTCTATTTCTCATTAACATTACATAAATGAGAGAGGAATACAGCTTGTAGATCAACTATTTTCACAGTTTTTTATTGTAAGAACATGTGGGGTCACTAGTGACCACTAGTGGTACTGCAGCAACTGTAAAACAATTGTATTGTACAATTCTTTTTTTTTTTTTACTATTCATGGTCATCTCAGTGAGATGAAAAATAACCTTATACTTATCAATGTAGCCACTTGAACTCTATCTAGGCAAAAATGGCCTATCTACAAAGGTTATCTAAGATACAATGGAGGGGCATTACATGAACAGTTTAACATTTTTAAAGTTTTGTGCCATTTGTCCAATACGCTGAAAACATGTATTAGTAGTAGTATATTATGGGGTTAAAATAAAATACTAGGTATTCCTTAAAATATTAAACTAAATATTGTGTTTAACCTAAAGATTTATCTTTACATACAGCACCTTTACATATAGGCTTCCAGGTATGCTTATGCAATGGGAAATTCAATTCCATCATATGAAATTATGGATCACTAAGTTGACAGATGTATGTGAAATAGCGATATCTGTTGGGGTGAATCACTAACAACAGCATGTGTATTTCTTGTAATTGATGGAATAGGGAGATTATATATTATTTTTTGACAAACTAAATTGAAATGCCATTATATTTACCGTACAACCCTATTATTTTATCCTGTTACTTCCATCCTATACGGTAGATATTCACTAAACGTGTAAGCCTTAGAAACGCCTTAATGGACTTAGTATTTTTAAAGCAAATAATTGTTTCACTCATACAATAGTTTATATTATTTAGAAATAATTGCTTTGACAGTAGCTGGGAAAATAGTGACATCTAGTGGATATGACAAGTTAGTTTAGTTTTATTAAGAAATAATGCTCTGACAGCTAGTTGGGAAAATAGTGACATCTAGTGGATATAGTTTTTCTACCCTGAACTTTGCAGCCTGAATGACTGATGAGGGAAAATACTGCCCTCTGGAGGATGTAGGGGAAATACCACCCCCCTGGAGGATACATGGGGGAATACCAAATCAAACTGTACATACATATAATGAACTCGAAAGTATGACACCATCCACTCACTCATCACTAAGAATTTCAACTAACACAAAACAGACAAAACTAAATATTACTGCATAAGCATCTCTATGAAAATTTAAACTAATACAAAACAGACAAAAATAACGCTACTAAGAAATTTCAACTAACACAAAACAGACAAAACTAAATATTACTGCACAAACATCTCTAAGAAAATTTAAACTAATACAAAACAGACAAAAATAACGCTACTAAGAAATTTAAACTAACACAAAAACAGACAAAAACAGACAAAAACATCACGAGTCATCTAGATTACCGTAGGTTCCGCAACTATCACTATTGCAGAGTCAGTAGCTTAGGTTACACATAGTGCTAAGGGTATTGTTAATCTTTGAATTTGTAGATAAAACATATTTCTAGTGTTAGTGGTTAGATCATACATAATCTCTGAATCTCTCTCTCCAACACAATTTCACTCATAATTTCTGTTTTTTTTTTTTTTTTTCTTCTCTCTAAGCATAACAACTAGTAAACATAACTAATACGGTAGTTGCTCAGTACACCGTATCACTCATACAATAACTTATATTATTAAGAAATAATGCTCTGACAGCTAGTTGGGAAAAATAGTGATATCTAGTGGATATGACAAGTTTCTCTACCCTGAACTCAGCCGTATGAATGACTGATGAGGGAAATACTGCCCCTGGAGGATCTAGGGGAAATACCACCCCCTGGAGGATACAGGGAGAATACCTAATCATACTGCATATTACATATAATTAACTAGAATGCATGACGCCATACCCATACAATCCTCAGAACACAATATCAATATAATCTCACAAGAAAATTAAAAACTCAGGACATAATCCACCCATAACAGGTAAACTGTAAAACACAAGGTGGTCAGCAGCAGTTCATTAGCCAATCAAATATAATAAATATGTAAATGTCTGAATACTATATGTTTCTACTCTGTACACCATGTCTATTTAGGGATTGAATCCTTTAGCGATAAGCTACAGATACAGATAACTAGAAAAAACTAGCAGATCTATAGTACCATCGATTATCAATACAATTAACATACAATACTTTCCCCCTTCACCCCTACCCCACTGGTCATGTCTAACATAGTTTTCTTCTCCGGGGGTGAAACACTTGCTAGATTTTGTCTACACACAAACCATACATAAACAGCAAATATTGCAAACATAACATCACAGAGAATTACTTCTAACACAAAACAAAAACAAAAACAGTAAATATTGCAAACAACGTCACTGAGAATTAGAACTAACACAAAACCACTGCACTGTACAAACATCTCTAAGAAAATTTTAACTAATACAAAATAGACAAAAATAACACAACTCAGAAATTTTAACTAGAAAACTAGAAAACATCTAGATTACCGTAGGTTCCGCAACTATCACTATCGCAGAGTCAGTAGCTCATGTTACTCGTTGTGCTAAGGTATTGTTAATCTTTGAATTTGTAGATAAAACATATTTCTAGTGTTAGTGGTTAGATCATACATAATCTCACAATCTCTCTCCAACACAATTTCACTCATAATTTCTGTTTTTTTTTTTCCTTCTCTCTAAGCATAACAACTAGTAAACATAACTAATATGGCCGTGCTCAGTACACCATTTCATCAAAATCGGTAACCTATTTGGTAATAACTTTATGGTTATGATTCTATAAAATCTAAAAACATTTGTAATTCAACCAAAATGTAATTCTGGAGTTTACTAATATTGTACAATGGGTGTTGTACAATCTATTAATACAATTCTTTTTAAGTTGTCTGATTTACACATTATTGTAGTAATTTAGTGTTGAGAATTGTTGTGTGTCACCACATGTGTGGTGAATTGTAACTTGTAATTGTAACAATTGTCTAAATAACTATATGAATATGGGGAATGAATCACTGATTCTGGTAATATTTTACTTTTGTAGTTTATTCTGTTAGATACACTGCATTATTCAAGTCAGTAACATAACATAGATCTTTTCAAGAAAAAGTACACTCTGATTATGTCCCACCAACACCATTCACCATATACTCTAATCCTAATACTATAATTGAGGTCACTAAAATGCTTCAAGTGCTAGGTCTGTTTACGGACCTGTGCTTTTCCTATGCACATTTCTAATAAAGTACTCTATTCAATCAATCTAAGGCTAGCTAATATTAGTAATAGTTTTTTTTTTTTCATATAGGGAGTTATGAATCAACATACTGTTTAACAAAACCATTTGTTTTGAAAAAGTACAGTCAATACAGCTGTTACTGTTAGGGTAAGAAATTTGGTTGCCAAGAAAGGATAAAGAAAAAAATAACCATGTTTTAAACACGTGTTTTTTATTTTTTTCCAAAGAATGTACATCTGATCACATTAATGTTGGATTAACATGGGCTGACCTAATTAGCTAACTAGTTAGGGTCATACGCCCACCTTACTGTTCCTCCCTTCCCTTCCGACCACACCTATTCCCCATAGACAATATAAGGGTATTGTGCGTATGGTTCTCTTCACCAGCAGCCATGGAGGAATCTACTGAAAGAAGAGAAGAAGTTGACAATGACAAGCATGACTCTACCACTACTCTTCCAGAGGAAACTGTAGAATTTGGTCCTTTACCTCCACCATCACCAATATTCTTTGACTCTCCTCTAGACTTAAGTCTCAATGCTCCACCTTCTTCACCTGTGAATTACTCTACACCTTACTCCTTCTCACCAATGCTATCGCTTTCACCACCATCTCCACTGAATTCAACTCTGACCAAGGATCAACCTGACTCTACCACTACTCTTCCTGAGAAAACTGTAGAATATGAACCCCGGGTGGATTTCATGTCTGATACGAATGAAGAATACTATCCTGTCCCTGGTACTCCTCCTCCATCACCTATAGGCTATTCTACACCCTACTTCTCACCACCGCCTTCACCACCCATACCATCTAATTCATTTTTTGATTGTCTGGGGAATATAATGCTTCTTGACATTGTAAAAGTATGTGTCTCGAAGCTATTGGATGTGGTGATATTTGACCAGATGAAAGAAGACTGCTACGGTTGTCAAACAGATCATCCTAGTCAAACAAACCATCAATGTCTGTATCCATTACCAAGATATTATGTATTCAATCATTTTAATGAATTAATCAAAAGACTTTGGAATGGTCGATTCATATTGGGGGTCATGAGTGTGCTGGAAACTCAGGGGTTTGATGTCATACCATCCCGAGTTCATGGGATGTGTGAAGCCTTTCTACACGACCTGAAGGAGGTGGAAGATATTCCAGAAAAGATCGAAGAGACAATTAATTTCGAACATGTGTTGGGTGGAAACTCAAAGAAACATGATGTACTGAACAACCTTGTTACATTTTGGAGGAACTCACCATCTGTAGAACCTAGTACTGAACAATAGTTCTCAATAATGTACATTTTACTGAGAAGAATATAATGTATATTTCACTGGTGATCATGTTCATATTCATTTATTTAATGAACTCTGTGTATATTTTGTTACCACTGTGTCATTTGACATATAGTTTTGTCAGTTGTATTGACTATGATTATCCTTGTAAATACTTTTTTTTTTTGTTTTTTGTTTTTGAGTAACACACCATCTGTAGAACCACGTACTGAACATTATTTCTCAATAATGTACATTTTACTTAGAAGAATATAATGTATATATTACTGGTGATCATGTTCAATTATTTAATGAACTCTGTGTATATATTTTGTTACCACTGTGTCATTTGACATATAGTAATGTTTTGTCAGTTGTATTGACTATGATTATCCTTGTAAATACTTGTTTATGTTTTTCTTGTCAAAATAAAAATATACTGATTTACTGAATATTTGGTATTGGTAGTATTTTTGTTCAATTAAATGGAGGTTTTACTGTAATAGCTTTGAAATTAGTTTTTGTTTCACTAGAGAGACCAGTTTAGCTCACTTCTAATGTAACCAAAATTATATACATGTATTTTACACCATTTTCAATAGCTATGGTGTTCATTCATATGGGTAATAATGAGGGGAAAATGTATTTAATGATCACTGGGTATATTAATGTTATTCCATTTGTCATATAGTAATGTTTTGTGTACAAATATTTTACCAATGCACATATCCCATACTGTTACAGATGGGTAATAGCCTATGTAATAGCCTATAGCCTATGTAATAGCCTATGTCATAGTATGCGCCGGATGCTCGGTACAACGCATTAAGGGGCGTTGAAAAGCTGTAGATATAAAAAAGGAGAATGGGAAGTCTGCTGCAGTCTCTTTTTTCAAAAAGAAAAATGGATAACACCCGTGAATTGGGGCTAGAGAAACAGGATTCTGGCGAAGCAGCGACCAATGCATTTTACACCTTCGCTAAAGATGTAGAAAAATCCTTCGACTTTAACGAGAAAGATGGAAAGCCTACAATCTTCCCAGGAATCATTTTTAAAGATGGAGAATATGTCCCCACAGGCATAGATCCCTATTTTGATGGACTTATGCATGGTCGAATTAAATGGATGAATGATACTAATGGAGGGAAAAATATCCCACCAGATGATCATTCAATATACGCATCTGAAGCATTTCTATGTGGTCTTCCACCACAGCACGTATCCGACAGCAATTCAAACAATGATAGTGTTTTCAATTTGAAATCATCACAGTTTGCATGGTTAGGGGAACCGGCTAACATGGAGCATACAGGGGTAGGGGATCATCATCGCTGCGGAGCCTGCCGCCTTCTGCTTTCAAAGTTTCTGCCAGGCGATACACTTTTAAATCAACATGCATTCTACAGCAGAGGAGAATGTCCGTATCTCAAAGCAAATTATACACCCGACCGGCTAAAGATTGCAATTGGTCAGGAGAGATTCCGCAGAGGATTTATTGCACATCCAAACATAATCACAGCCCCCGATGCATGGAAACTACCCGAAGTGAAATTAACAAACAGGATATATGTGACACTGGCAACACAGGAATGGTGTTACTTATGCGGACGTTCAGCTGGTAATCATGTACAAAACTGTTACCAAAAAATGACAGAACTCATACATAGCCTTAACAACGGGCTTCTCGAATTAAAATTATAGTTAGAGTTCTAACAACCGTGATTATACGGTGACATTGTGCATCATTATACATGTAAATACTTGTTCATGTTTTCTTGTCAAAATAAAAATATACTGATTTACTGAATATTTGGTCTTGGTAGTTTATGTTAAATTAGTTTATGTTGGTTTTACTGTAATAGCTTTGAAATTAGTTTTGTTTCACTAGAGGGGTCAGCTTAGCTCACTTCTAATGTAACCAACAATGATATACATGTATTTACACCATTTTCATTAGCTATGGTGTTCATTCATATGGGTAATAATGAGGGGAGAAAATGTATTTAATGATCACTGAGTATATTAATGTTATCCCATTAGCCATAATATAGTAATGTTTTGTGTGCAAATATTTTACCAATAGGCCTACATATATCCCATACTGTAACAGTACGGGTAACCTGCATAGGTCCTAGTATGAAACACACTCGGTGTGATCATATGTAACCCAGTATATTGATTCATAACTCCCTATATGAACAAAAAAAAAACTATTACTAATATTAGCTAGCCTTAGATTGATTGAATAGAGTACTTTATTAGAAATGTGCATAGGAAAAGCACAGGTCCGTAAACAGACCTAGCACTTGAAGCATTTTAGTGACCTCAATTATAGTATTAGGATTAGAGTATATGGTGAATGGTGTTGGTGGGACATAATCAGAGTGTACTTTTTCTTGAAAAGATCTATGTTATGTTACTGACTTGAATAATGCAGTGTATCTAACAGAATAAACTACAAAAGTAAAATATTACCAGAATCAGTGATTCATTCCCCATATTCATATAGTTATTTAGACAATTGTTACAATTACAAGTTACAATTCACCACACATGTGGTGACACACAACAATTCTCAACACTAAATTACTACAATAATGTGTAAATCAGACAACTTAAAAAGAATTGTATTAATAGATTGTACAACACCCATTGTACAATATTAGTAAACTCCAGAATTACATTTTGGTTGAATTACAAATGTTTTTAGATTTTATAGAATCATAACCATAAAGTTATTACCAAATAGGTTACCGATTTTGATGAAATGGTGTACTGAGCACGGCCATATTAGTTATGTTTACTAGTTGTTATGCTTAGAGAGAAGGAAAAAAAAAACAGAAATTATGAGTGAAATTGTGTTGGAGAGAGAGATTCAGAGATTATGTATGATCTAACCACTAACACTAGAAATATGTTTTATCTACAAATTCAAAGATTAACAATACCCTTAGCACTATGTGTAACCTAAGCTACTGACTCTGCAATAGTGATAGTTGCGGAACCTACGGTAATCTAGATGTTTTCTAGTTTTCTAGTTAAAATTTCTGAGTTGTGTTATTTTTGTCTATTTTGTATTAGTTAAAATTTTCTTAGAGATGTTTGTACAGTGCAGTGGTTTTGTGTTAGTTCTAATTCTCAGTGACGTTGTTTGCAATATTTACTGTTTTTGTTTTTGTTTTGTGTTAGAAGTAATTCTCTGTGATGTTATGTTTGCAATATTTGCTGTTTATGTATGGTTTGTGTGTAGACAAAATCTAGCAAGTGTTTCACCCCCGGAGAAGAAAACTATGTTAGACATGACCAGTGGGGTAGGGGTGAAGGGGGAAAGTATTGTATGTTAATTGTATTGATAATCGATGGTACTATAGATCTGCTAGTTTTTTCTAGTTATCTGTATCTGTAGCTTATCGCTAAAGGATTCAATCCCTAAATAGACATGGTGTACAGAGTAGAAACATATAGTATTCAGACATTTACATATTTATTATATTTGATTGGCTAATGAACTGCTGCTGACCACCTTGTGTTTTACAGTTTACCTGTTATGGGTGGATTATGTCCTGAGTTTTTAATTTTCTTGTGAGATTATATTGATATTGTGTTCTGAGGATTGTATGGGTATGGCGTCATGCATTCTAGTTAATTATATGTAATATGCAGTATGATTAGGTATTCTCCCTGTATCCTCCAGGGGGTGGTATTTCCCCTAGATCCTCCAGGGGCAGTATTTCCCTCATCAGTCATTCATACGGCTGAGTTCAGGGTAGAGAAACTTGTCATATCCACTAGATATCACTATTTTTCCCAACTAGCTGTCAGAGCATTATTTCTTAATAATATAAGTTATTGTATGAGTGATACGGTGTACTGAGCAACTACCGTATTAGTTATGTTTACTAGTTGTTATGCTTAGAGAGAAGAAAAAAAAAAAAAAAAACAGAAATTATGAGTGAAATTGTGTTGGAGAGAGAGATTCAGAGATTATGTATGATCTAACCACTAACACTAGAAATATGTTTTATCTACAAATTCAAAGATTAACAATACCCTTAGCACTATGTGTAACCTAAGCTACTGACTCTGCAATAGTGATAGTTGCGGAACCTACGGTAATCTAGATGACTCGTGATGTTTTTGTCTGTTTTTGTCTGTTTTTGTGTTAGTTTAAATTTCTTAGTAGCGTTATTTTTGTCTGTTTTGTATTAGTTTAAATTTTCTTAGAGATGTTTGTGCAGTAATATTTAGTTTTGTCTGTTTTGTGTTAGTTGAAATTTCTTAGTAGCGTTATTTTTGTCTGTTTTGTATTAGTTTAAATTTTCATAGAGATGCTTATGCAGTAATATTTAGTTTTGTCTGTTTTGTGTTAGTTGAAATTCTTAGTGATGAGTGAGTGGATGGTGTCATACTTTCGAGTTCATTATATGTATGTACAGTTTGATTTGGTATTCCCCCATGTATCCTCCAGGGGGGTGGTATTTCCCCTACATCCTCCAGAGGGCAGTATTTTCCCTCATCAGTCATTCAGGCTGCAAAGTTCAGGGTAGAAAAACTATATCCACTAGATGTCACTATTTTCCCAACTAGCTGTCAGAGCATTATTTCTTAATAAAACTAAACTAACTTGTCATATCCACTAGATGTCACTATTTTCCCAGCTACTGTCAAAGCAATTATTTCTAAATAATATAAACTATTGTATGAGTGAAACAATTATTTGCTTTAAAAATACTAAGTCCATTAAGGCGTTTCTAAGGCTTACACGTTTAGTGAATATCTACCGTATAGGATGGAAGTAACAGGATAAAATAATAGGGTTGTACGGTAAATATAATGGCATTTCAATTTAGTTTGTCAAAAAATAATATATAATCTCCCTATTCCATCAATTACAAGAAATACACATGCTGTTGTTAGTGATTCACCCCAACAGATATCGCTATTTCACATACATCTGTCAACTTAGTGATCCATAATTTCATATGATGGAATTGAATTTCCCATTGCATAAGCATACCTGGAAGCCTATATGTAAAGGTGCTGTATGTAAAGATAAATCTTTAGGTTAAACACAATATTTAGTTTTAATATTTTAAGGAATACCTAGTATTTTATTTTAACCCCATAATATACTACTACTAATACATGTTTTCAGCGTATTGGACAAATGGCACAAAACTTTAAAAATGTTAAACTGTTCATGTAATACCCCTCCATTGTATTTTAGATAACCTTTGTAGATAGGCCATTTTTGCTTAGATAGGGTTCAAGTGGCTACAATGCTAAGTATAAGGTTATTTTTTCATCTCTCTGAGATGACCATGAATAGCTAAAAAACAGACAAACAAATTGTACAATACAATTGTTTTACATCAGCTGCAGTACCACTAGTGGTCACTAGTGACCCCACATGTTCTTACAATAAAAACAAATTTTGAAAATAGCTGATCTACAAGCTGTATTCCTCTCTCATTTATGTAATGTTAATGAGAAATAGAGTTATTATTCTAGCGGTGTAGTACCACTAGTGGCCATACAAATAATCCCCCTAACCCTAACCCTAACCCTTAAATCACACCATATTCCAATATATTATTCAACAGGGACAACCCCACGTACATCACATCCCTGTGAAAATAATAGCTATGCAAGGTATTACCCCAAAATAACACATCTGCAAAGCTGTTAGCCTATGGGTTCAAAATCACAAATCTACAAAACTAACATACTGTACATCTAATTTAATTATTATACAAAATAAATGTAAGATGGGGTGACACAAGGAGTTGCATTAGTGTGTCATAGTCTTTAAACTGTTTTTACTGCAATCAGGTGTATGGATTCTAAAGATAAGCACCCTTCCCCCATGGGTCTATGCACGTCTGTGCAACAAAGAAAAAACAAATGTGAAAATAGCAGATCTACAAGCTGACACTCTATAATTCTTTCTAATATTAGGACATTGTCATGTGTATTGTCAGTTCTGTCCAATATCAGTGCATTCAGTGCAAAACACCTAATATATACATGACTGGGACAACCCGGTTTGGTTGACAGCATATCTAAGTTAAATGTATTACTATGCAACACTTTGGTCATGTTGAGGTAAATAGTTTGAATAATCTAGTGTCTTGAGAACACAGATTAGACCTCCACAATACAACTATAAGTAGTATAGTTAGTCAAACTAGTGAAAATAGCTTATCTACAAGCTGGATTCCTCTCTCATTTATGTAATGTTAATGAGAAATAGTTATTATTCTATCGGTGTAGTACCACTAGTGGCCATAAGTGACCACACATGTTCCTATGACAATACCAAATCCACCCCTGCTAACATGTCATCTTTGTAACATTAGGACATTGTCATGTGTAGTACCACTACTGACCACTATGTCAGAGTTTGAGGTGGGTAGGGTTTGAATTATAGATGCAGATGAAACTATCTGTAGTTTTAATATCAAATAGAGTTACAACAGAGGGTAATCAATATCTTCCAATCATTTTTATATTAACAAATGCCTAAACATATAAAATAGCAGATCTACATGTTGGTGCTAAAAATCACAAAATCCCTGCTTGTTTGTGTATCTGTCACTTGAATTATGTTCAAGAAATAGGCAAATTCCAAAATGCAATGATTTTGTTTTCTAGTGTCAGTAAAAACCCCGAAAAACCTCACATGTCCGTACAGAATGGGTTGAAGAACAATACCTCAGAACTCTGTTAGTGATTATATTAAAAGCTCTTTCCTAGTATCTGTGATGAAAATTAGATAAGAAAAAACTTGGTGGTTGAAGAATGAGGAACTTTGTATAGAAGAAATGGATTAACTAAGCACAGTTGGGACCCTTAGCAAACATATGTAGTTATATCATTTACTTAAACGTTGATTTTATTTATTTTTACCCTATAAAACCATGGTATGGCCTATGATCACATTATATTTTATCGAATGGCTGATTAGTTATGAGAAGCTTTCAAATAACATGCTACCTAATGTTAGTGTGATAAGAGATAAAGATAGCATAGTACCCTACTTGATATCATCTGGGCTGTGTAGATAAGAAGACTTGTGAAAAATGAGGAAGTTTAGGATTAACTACCCAGAGAGGGGGGCACTTGGTACAACATGTAGTTATTTCACATACTTTTACACATGATTTAATTTTTGTTTACCCTTTTAAATATCTTATGTATAAACACATTGTTTTATCAAATGACTGATTGTCGTGTAACACTTTCAAATGACAGATCAGCTACTGCTAGTATGATCAGAGATAAAGATATAGAGTACCCTCTTGGTGTCATCTGTGGGGGGTCAGATAAGGGTAATTAGATACCTTGATAAGGAAATATATTTGTGCACCCTGTCATACAGTACCCAATATGACTATGCATGGGTGGAAGGGTTTTGAAATCACAGGTGTAGATGAAACTAAATTATAATGTAGGTTTAATATCAACTAAGGGCTTCAGAGTTAGTAAAGGGGGTCCTCAAAAGCTTCCAATCATTTTATATTAACACTGTAGAACTGTACACAAAAATAGCAGATCTACATGCATACAATGTTTCGCACTGCGAGACGTTGTGAGCTTGCAGATTGGCTATTTTCGCAAAGAGGTTTGGTGTAGGGGGACAAAATAGCAGACCGAGTACAGAGTATAATACCAATTTATTAGGTAATGATGGCTCAAGTGGTTAAATATCTGAAAACACAAATTGACATGAATCCAAAATACACTGATGATTTCGATGTCAAACATTGAAACTATATGGAATCTATGAAAAGGTTGTGGTGGTCCCTGTCTCATCGCTCTCTCAACTAAGGGGTCCTTGGCCTGAAAACGCTACCTCTCATGCAGTATCACTAGTGGCCATACATATCCCTATGACCCTGTCATGAGCCAATACAGTTCCACAAGCTGTCAATCTATAATTCTTTGTAATATTATTTGGTAATAATGGATGTCACAAGGACTGTATTAGTGTAACGTAGCATTTAAACGTTTTGTTTACACAGACAACGTACGTTGGAACAAAGAAAAAAAGAAGTTGCTACTGTATGCACTGTCATTCTGCAATACACGGCTGTTGGCTGAAAAGTTGTAAGATGACTATTACACACATTGCTTGCAATATGTTTTGTTCAACCTGGGTCGTGCTATCACCATCCCACACACACAGACACAGTATGCATCACACATTCCCCCCACCCTTTCCCCCTTTCCTCTCTCTCTCTTCTCCTCTCACCATCTCTCACACAAAGACATGCACACGAATTAAACTATTAATAAATCTATACAACTGTAGTACCATTTATCACCGTATCAATCCCCACTAGAGGGTCAATTTCCTCATACCCCATCGTGAATGTGTCAAATCATACACATTATAAGCAATAAAGCTTTTGCCTAGAAGGGTTCATGTGGTTAAATATGCTTATTGCTTAATGTCAGATAATATCCTCAGAGTTACTATAAAGTTGTTAACACTGTAGAACTGATGCCTAAAATATCAGATACACAATGCATAATATGATATTGCAGTGTAATGTTGTGAGTTTGTAGATTGGCTATTTTTTAATAATGGAGGTATTGATTAGAACGAAAAATAGTTGTTGCAATGTTGCAGACATACGCACACACACACACACGCACCCACACACACACACACACACACACACACACACACACACACACACAGTCAACCGATTTTTGCGACATCCTTGAGGGGCTGTTATTTCCCCATTCATGATCACCCCCCCTCCCCTTCCCCCCTTTCCTCTCTTCTCCTCTCTTCTCCTTTCTCTCCTCCACTCTATCTCTCACACAAAGACATACTACAATACTTTTAAACCAACAATATAAAACATAAAACCATAACACTATAAAATATTAGTTATGATTATATTAAATATGCAGATTTTAAAAAATGTTATTCAATTAATTTATACTAATTTATTCATTAATTAAAATATTTTAATCCATCTAATTAATTATGCATTAATTAAAACAGCGCCCCCTAGTGGTAGGAATTCTGCACACACATAGTGACTTAAGAGACTACTTATACAGGCCTGGAAATTGGGTTAAAGGACAACTTTGTTTTTTACAACAAGGGTTCATATTTTAGATTGTAATTAGAGAAAAGAAAAAGTGAGTGTTAGAATGTTTTCATTTGCTTCGTTCTATTGTTTTATCTCGTTTACCGTGCTAAAATGTGGGGCATGCATACGCATGGGGGCATGCGTACAAGTGGCTAAATATGTCTTTTTAGACACAATAAGCCAGCAGTTTCTTTATTGCTATTTACAGTAACACTGCTAGCCCCCAAGTCACATCCAACCATGAAAGGTTGCGTTGTATCTTGGGAATGGGCTTATTCTGTGTAAAATGACATATTTAGCCACTTGTACACATGCCCCCAACCGCTGAAATAAGAATCTCTAAAACAATAGAAAGAAGTAAATGAAATCATTTTAACACTCATCTTTTATATTCTTTAATTACAATCTAAAATATGAACCCTTGTTGTAAAAAACGAAAGTTGTCCTAATATTCTGGAAAGGTTTTGGTAAAAATGAGTGGGAACCCTGAAGCAGGCACGCACGCACGCTCGCACAAACACACACACGCATGCATGCACGCTGCTACGCAGGAGGAGCTGTGGACGGTGTCTGGAGCTCCCAGCAGGTTCCATCTGAAGAAGACCTGTTCTGTACAAGCATATCTCGGTAGGTGCGTCGTCTCACCAGCCAACACTCCAGAGGAGGTTGAATGAACTGAAAGCCGCAGATTCCCAAAACAACAGCTTTGAGGATCTGTTGGGACTGATTACTGAAACACTCACCTGTGGGTGTCCAGTCTCCATGTTGGTAAACACATAATTGGTCTACAGGGAGCTGAAAGGGACATTTCACCTCTGAGACGACAAGATCTTATTTTAGTGTTGTTTGGAACACAACCAACACAATCCTATGTTCTTTATTTTTTTGTGCGTTCAATCTGTGTTTTAAGGTATTTTAGTGTTTCACTGTGCTCTCTTGATGTTGCATCACCAAACACACTTTCTCATGTTAGACCCTATTCACGGCCCGCCCACGCACACGCACTCAGCCAATTTCTCAGCAACTTCCCGGTGAAGAGTAAACCAACTCAGAAATTGCTGGACTTAAAGCCAACAAATCCTTATTTCGAACAGTAAAGTAAATTATAACGCTTTGTGCCTTTTACTATCTTGTGTTCTTGATCATGCTAGCCGTCATACTTTACTATTCGAAAATTGCATTAGATTTGTGATTTCTGTGTTAACTCTATGGGCTTTTAGTCGGGTTTCCCCTTCAACCGTGACATCAGCACCAGGAAGTTGCGTAACGTGAATTCGGTAAATTTCATTTCCTGACTACATGACTGGTGGTGACTACATGTGTGTTGTTTTGATCAATGCCAACCCCTGTAGCCAGAAAGTGCATAATGTGGAATAGTTTTGAAACATTTAAACAACACTTATCTTGTACAGAGGGTCCCTGGCACAACGTATAATTTCAGATGGGGGTCCGTGGAGAAATACACATTCGCTGATAATAAGTAGACATGGCAACTGGTGGTCAAATGTATTGAGAATGTAGGGCACACCCCACGCAGCTTACCCCCTCCTCTCCAAAGAACGTCTCTGCAAGAAAGGACACAGACGTGTTCTTTGGCCCCACGCCCATACGCCATGACACACTCTGGTGGCAAAACTAGCACTGGAAGTTCGGTGAATAACATTGGAATCTATGAGAGCCGGCTGGGACAGCGCATGAACAAAGAAAATATTTGAGACCTTTATAAAATACTCAGCTCAGGAATATAAAAGAAAACACGTCACACATTGTTTTGTGCTGTGTTGCTTTTCGGTGAGTATACTGTATAACATTATAGAGGCATCTAAAGAGCATCTAAACGTTTCTGAACTAGATAGTATCGCGAGACTCTCCACCATTCCCTGTCTGGAAATCCAAATCTCACGATATCTCCGAGACAGAAATAGCTGCCGCCGCTGTTTAGCTGCCTCAATAACATTATGTACCGTGCACATCGAAAAGCAAGTGATTGTAAAAATACCTGTGATGTGTCTTATTTTATATTCCTGGAGCGATTATACAACAAAGGTCTCTATCGTTCAGAATTCTACAAGCAGATCTACAAGCTCACAACGCCTCGCGCTGCGAGGCGTTGTGAGCTTGTAGACCGGCTATTTTCGGCTAAGAGGTTTGGTGTAGAGGGGAAAAAGAGCAGACTAAGTACAGAGTGAATGGTCAAGTTTTAATAAACTTGACCTTTCACTCTGTACTTAGTCTGCTCTTTTTCCCCTCTACACCAAACCTCTTAGCCGAAAATAGCCGAAAAACACACATTGTCATGAATCCAACATACACTGATGATTGTGCTGTGAAACGATGAAACTATGAACAGGTTGTGGGGGTCCCTGGGTGGTATTTCATTGACTTAATGGCAAGATGGCCACCGTGTGAATATGGTCCCTTTGTCCATCATTGTTTTATTTACAGTCAGCGTTACTTTATGCAGGACACAAGAGTCTAGCCCCACCCAGCAAGAGTGTAGCCCCGCCCAGCTGTAGTCAGCTGTCAGTCAGCTCTGTTCCTATTCGTCATTCACTGATCAGCTGGTCATTACATCACACTGTCTAATCCAATCAAAGCTCTCGTTCAGCATGGAAGGCTCCTTTAAATACGGCTTGCTTTCTCTACCTATGCTTTAGTCGGGGAGCCACAGGCCCAAAAGCTGAAAGAATAGGGTTTTACCTGTGTGACATCATGACATACTTTAATAGGGTTTTACCTGTGACGTCATGACATAAAGAATAGGGTTTTACCTGTGACTTCATGACATACTTTTATAAAGAATAGGGTTTTACCTGTGAAAGAATAGGGTTTTACCTGTGAAAGAATAGGGTTTTACCTGTGACATCATGACATAAAGAATAGGGTTTTACCTGTGACGTCATGACATACTTTTATAAAGAATAGGGTTTTACCTGTGACGTCATGACATACTTTTAATTTTTGTTTTTTTCTATTCATTTGGTCATTAACACAGCGGGTGCCCACGAGGTGTCTACACGCCAATCTCTTTGATGTCTCTGGAGGCCCACAACGCGTTGATGTGTTTACTGTATTTACAGTATTAACTTTAAATCTCACTGTTACGTTGGGGCTGCGCCTGGATGTAGCCCATTAGCCGCTAGTCGCTTCGAGTCGACGCTGAGAGCATCGCACGGCCGTTTTTCTCCGTATACTCCAATGCATTTCCCCATCTTTAACGCCCTTTATCTCTGATGTTTGTTTTATGGCTAAAACTGTGGCCGTGTGCGGCAAAATGTCCAAATTTTGATCGGCAATGAACAGCTATGATCAACACTGGCCCATACAGTAAGTTACACAATAACATCCTGTCTGCGCTCATGTGACCAAGTGACGTCATCACGCATGCATTGACGCAACAGGGCCTTGTATTCTTCTATGGAAGTCAATAGAGTGGCTTTGGGCACTTAGCTGGGGCTCTGGCGCCACCTTTTGGGCAGCCGATGTGTTAAGGTACACAGACTGAGAGGCCTGCTCTGTTGGAAAGATTGCGGAAAAAGGTTATGGTCATTTGTATATTCACTGTCCCATTGACTTCACTACACAGGAAAAGAATACACAAAATAAATCTGCCACTTCAGCCTGTCAAAACTGTGATTTTTGATGACTCATCACTTTTCACCGTTTTGTGGGGCTGAAATCTAGCCTAAGGAATGTTTTTCATGCAAAACAAATGCTTGCAATGGATTCAGCATCATGAAGAACCCCTAGTTTGACCCCTCACATGCTACTTAAAGCAGATTTATTTTTGTATTATTTTCCTGTATAGTTTTATTTTTCCTGTATAGTTTCCTGTATAGTGACGTTTTTCTCGCAATGTTTCCGGCAGAGCAGGCCTCTCATTCTGTGTACCTTAGTGACCAAATGAATAGAAAAAAATCAAACCTCGGTTCGAAGTGAAGCGGTGAATTCTTATTCTATGTGTTCTAGAGCTATGAACTCTGTGTTCTAGATCTACACATTCTGTGTTCTAGTTCTATATTTTTATGAATTCTGAATGAATTAATGATTTTATCTGGAGGGCCAAATTGTCATGTGAAGCTTGACCAATCCTCAATTCTCCATGCACGGGACACACAAAACTAACCAATCACAGCGCAGAGATGCACGGGACACACAAAGCCACTCCTTGGAAGCGGCTTTCACCGCTTCAAAAACAAAAATAAAAAGTATGTCATGACGTCACAGGTCCTCTCAAATGTTGGGCCCGTGGCTCCCCGGCTATCAGGGAACATCTCTGAACGCGGAGCCCTTTAACGCCAAGATTAACCGTATTCCATTTATGCAATAAACGGTTAATTCTACTTTGACGTGAATGTTCCCTTCCCCCCACCTTGCTGCCCCCCCCCTCTTCTATCACACCCAGTAGCATCATTTATAATGGATTGATGAGTTTTACAAACCCAAGGGCTCCCCCTACAGGCGACAGTGGCGAGAGATTTTCTTTTAATTCATTTTGTTTTCAATAAATAAAAATAGCAGTCCATAGTATCCATATATAAACCCAAAGGCTATTATAAGTATTTAGTCATTTCCAATTCATTAGGGGTCTCTAATCTCCTAATCTATGGCCGTCCCTCTCACAAAAGTACAGGAACCTTCTGATCTGAAAACCCATTCGGAATAAGGTCTAATTTCACCCCTGATCATGCCTTAAAGGGATATTCCACTTTCAACAGGGAAACAGCTTATGGGCTTTTCTCCACACACACACCCATTGTAACTTCAAACTTCATTTTAACCATGATAGATTCATTAAAAACACACATTATTTTTTTCTGGTGACTCATATTACCCTCCTGATATGTAAGCAGGCCATGTTTTTAACTTTAACTTTCTTCATTTATTTTTGAGCGGTGGTAAACCGCTCCATAGAGTGGCTGTGCGTGTCTGTAGCCTTTTTCCTCTTTAGCAAAATGTGTGTACGTAGCATCATGTTTGTCTAGTGATGTCGTATGTCTGTAGCCTTTTTCCTCAGCGTTTTGCCATAGCAAAACGTGTGTGTGTAGCATAGCCTGTACATCCTAGACTCAAATCCTAGTCTGAAGACGTTATGCAAGCACGACCACCGCTCACTTCACATTGGGTGTGATTCTATATATTATAATTAATTGGGAAAATGGAAAAAATGAAATACAAAAAATATCTATAAAAAAGAATTTAAAAAAGTTATCGAAAAAACACGGCCTGCTCACGTATTAGGAGGGTAGTATGAGTCACCAGAAAAAATGATGGGTGTTTTTAATGAATCTATCATGGTTAAAATGAAGTTTGAAGTTACAATGGGTGTGTGTGGGGAGAGACCCTGGGCCTGGAGGGCCTGGTAACATTTACATCAAATATCTAAATACTGAATCAAGTAAATTAAAATCTGTTCAGGTGTTCATAAAAGCCTGATTAGACGATAAAATGACCAAAGGTTTATTTGAAAGTGAAATATCCCTTTAAACCACCTTGTACCCTCTTCTATCAGGCCTCAAACTCTATGCCCATGCCCACCTTGTGCCCGCCGCCGTTGAAGTTCCTCCCGTCGATCTGAGCGGAGACGGTGAGCTTGACGCCGGGCCTGAGGGTCTGGGTGTACCCCAGGCCCACCAGACAGGCGTTGTCCACCTTGGCCTGCAGCGAGACGTCCCGGTCCAGACGGTACTTGGCGGCGAACGCCAGGCGGGGGCTGTCCTGTCCCACCGTCCAGCTGAGGCTGCTGGCCGCCTGCAGCCCCCCGTTCACCTCCTGGTAGACGGAGGCGCCGAACTCCGTGCCGTTGCTGACGGTGGCAAGCAGCTGGAAGTCGGGGGCGCGGAACCCCAGCGCCACGTTGCTCTGGGTCAGCTTGGAGCCACCCTGGGGGGCCGCTGCGGGGTCCAGGGTCATCTGGTAGCCGGCCAGGAGGCCCATGTAGCCCAGGACCCCCGCCGCGCGGACCCTGGGCGGCGCACGGCCCACGCCGCCCGGCGCCGCCGCCCCCACGAAGTCCAGGTCGCAGCCGGCGTTGAGGAAGGCGCAGCGGTAGCCCGTCTTCAGCGTGGCGCTCTTCTCGCCCGTGTTGGGCACGAAGGAGGTGTCCACGCCCAGCGTGGCGCCCCGCGCCGGCCGGTCCTCCATCAGCAGCTCCGTCTGCAGCCGGTTGTCCGTGTCCCAGCGGTGCTTGAAGCTCAGCCCCGCCTCCCGCAGCTTGTAGCTCGTCTCCAGGTGGCCTCCGGAGATGCCTGTGTCCGTGTTGTTGGAGCCCAGCGCCTTCACCTGGAAGCCGCTCTCGCTGCGCGTCTTGGCCTCCATCTTCACGGTGCCGAAGCCGAAGCCCTTGTTGAAGAGCTCCTTGGCCGCCTTGCCCAGGTCTTTGAACAGCGGCGGAAATCCTCCGCAGTGATCGCACATCGCTGGCTTCTTTCTCTACGCTGTGTAAACAAAACAATGGATCTCCCAAGGATGTACTGATCCAGGCGGGATCTTGTTGTTGTGTGCTAAGTGGAGTTCCCGTTGGGAACGTTGCTCCTTATGTTGCTGCGGTCGGAACAAACGTGACGCAAAGCGCGGCCAATATACGTGAATCCCACGTGGGATAAATGTCTGTCTGTCCGTCTATGCACCCGCCGTGCACACATAGATGAGTTGAGATAATTTACAGCCTCACAGTATGGGAACACACCTGGGAACGCACGCACGCACGCACGCACGCACGCACGCACGCACACACACACACACACACACACACACACACACACACACACACACACACACACACACACACACACACACACACACCTGCAGTGGAAACATGCCACCTTCTCTCCTGTTGTCATGACAGTAACACCTCCTCTAGTACATCTGCTGTCCAAGCCTTCACGCTACTCCTAACCCACCCTCAATACAGACAGTTTACAGTTCAGGCATTTTTGAAGCGGTGAAAGCCGCTTCCAAGGAGTGGCTTTGTCTGTCCCGTACATGTCCCGTACATGTCCCGTGCATGCAGAATTGAGGATTGGTCAAGCATCACATGACAATTTGGCCCTCCAGACAAAATCATTTATTCATTCTGAATTCATAAAAATATAGAACTAAAGCACATACAAAGTATAGATCTAGAACACAGAATGTATAGATCTAGAACACAGATTTCATAGCTCTAGAATACAAAATTCATCGCTTCACTTCGAACTGAGGTTTGATTTTTTTAGGCACTTTTAATCCAAAGTGACTTACAATAAGCAGATAATCCATCAATACAATAAGCAAGATAATATGTCAGAACATCAGCAACAATATAACAAATGCATAGGAATATCAATCTAGAAAAACAATAATATAGGTAGACCACGCACCTAATCAGTAAAAAAAAAAGACGAACCTCGGTTCGAAGTGAAGCGGTGGACAGATAGAACCCTTATTCTTGACCAATCCTCAAGGTATCCATTCATCTGACCGGGAGGAACACCACACACATATTCTAGATGTACAGGACATATAAATCATCATTTTTTATTAAATATTTTAATTAATATTAATTTTATTTATTTTCAATTTCTTATTTTAATGTATTTTTTTTAAACCCATTATACCAACCGGTATAAGGAAAGACCTGTTCATTCTGGCCTGGAGTGACCATATATGGACATAAAGTAACATACATTGTGTTTTTGAAGAACCCTATTCATTCTAGACTGAGGTCATATGGTAATTAAACGGACATTCTGTTTTTGAAAAAGCCTGTTCATTCTGGACTGAAATGACCATATATGGGAGGGGTCTGACCAGGAGGGAAACCGCACACATATTCTAGATGTACAGGACATATAAAGCCTATTCATTCTGAACTGAAATGACCATTGGACATGGGACACACATTTTGCTTTTTGAAAAAGCCTATTCATTCTGGACTGATATTTTACACGTACGGGACAGGAAAAACCTGTTCATTCTGGCCTATAGTGACCATATATGGACATAAGGTAACGGACATTGTGTTTTTGAAAAACCCTGTTCATTCTGGACTGTGATCACCATATATGGTAATTAAACGGACATTCTGTTTTTGAAAAAGCCTGTTCATTCTGGACTGGATTGACCATATATGGGTGTGATACACAGGACTAGATGTACAGGACATATAAAGCCTATTCATTCTGAACTGAAATGACCATTGGACATGGGACACACATTTTGCTTTTTGAAAAAGCCTATTCATTCTGGACTGATATTTTACACGTACGGGACAGGAAAAACCTGTTCATTCTGGCCTATAGTGACCATATATGGACATAAGGTAACGGACATTGTGTTTTTGAAAAACCCTGTTCATTCTGGACTGTGATCACCATATATGGTAATTAAACGGACATTCTGTTTTTGAAAAAGCCTGTTCATTCTGGACTGGATTGACCATATATGGGTGTGATACACAGGACTAGATGTACAGGACATATAAAGCCTATTCATTCTGAACTGAAATGACCATTGGACATGGGACACACATTTTGCTTTTTGAAAAAGCCTATTCATTCTGGACTGATATTTTACACGTACGGGACAGGAAAAACCTGTTCATTCTGGCCTATAGTGACCATATATGGACATAAGGTAACGGACATTGTGTTTTTGAAAAACCCTGTTCATTCTGGACTGTGATCACCATATATGGTAATTAAACGGACATTCTGTTTTTGAAAAAGCCTGTTCATTCTGGACTGGATTGACCATATATGGGCGTGATACACAGGACTAGATGTACAGGACATATAAAGCCTATTCATTCTGAACTGAAATGACCATTGGACATGGGACACACATTTTGCTTTTTGAAAAAGCCTATTCATTCTGGACTGATATTTTACACGTACGGGACAGGAAAAACCTGTTCATTCTGGCCTATAGTGACCATATATGGACATAAGGTAACGGACATTCTGTTTTTGAAAAAGCCTGTTCATTCTGGACTGGATTGACCATATATGGGCGTGATACACACAAAGCCATTCATTGGAAGCGGTTTCCACCGCTTCAAAAACTTCTAAAACCTAAAAATGCTCTAGCTTCATGTGTGGTCATTGAGGGAAGGTCATTTGAGAGGTTCAAAAATCCTGCCAGTGGCAGTCAGTAGACTGTCAGTGCATTGAGAGGTTCAGTCAGTAGACTGTCAGTGCATTGAGAGGTTCAGTCAGTAGACTGTCAGTGCATTGAGAGGTTCAGTCAGTAGACTGTCAGTACATTGAGAGGTTCAGTCAGTAGACTGTCAGTACATTGAGAGGTTCAGTCAGTAGACTGTCAGTGCATTGAGAGGTTCAGTCAGTAGACTGTCAGTACATTGAGAGGTTCAGTCAGTAGACTGTCAGTGCATTGAGAGGTCCAGTCAGTAGACTGTCAGTGCATTGAGAGGTTCAGTCAGTAGACTGTCAGTACATTGAGAGGTTCAGTCAGTAGACTGTCAGTGCATTGAGAGGTCCAGTCAGTAGACTGTCAGTGCATTGAGAGGTTCAGTCAGTAGACTGTCAGTACATTGAGAGGTTCAGTCAGTAGACTGTCAGTGCATTGAGAGGTTCAGTCAGTAGACTGTCAGTGCATTGAGAGGTTCAGTCAGTAGACTGTCAGTACATTGAGAGGTTCAGTCAGTAGACTGTCAGTGCATTGAGAGGTTCAGTCAGTAGACTGTCAGTACATTGAGAGGTCCAGTCAGTAGACTGTCAGTAGACTGTCAGTGCATTGAGAGGTCCAGTCAGTAGACTGTCAGTAGACTGTCAGTGCATTGAGAGGTTCAGTCAGTAGACTGTCAGTAGACTGTCAGTACATTGAGAGGTCCAGTCAGTAGACTGTCAGTAGACTGTCAGTGCATTGAGAGGTTCAGTCAGTAGACTGTCAGTGCATTGAGAGGTCCAGTCAGTAGACTGTCAGTGCATTGAGAGGTCCAGTCAGTAGACTGTCAGTGCATTGAGAGGTTCAGTCAGTAGACTGTCAGTCAGTGCATTGAGAGGTTCAGTCAGTAGACTGTCAGTGCATTGAGAGGTTCAGTCAGTAGACTGTCAGTGCATTGAGAGGTTCAGTCAGTAGACTGTCAGTGCATTGAGAGGTTCAGTCAGTAGACTGTCAGTGCATTGAGAGGTTCAGTCAGTAGACTGTCAGTACATTGAGAGGTTCAGTCAGTAGACTGTCAGTACATTGAGAGGTTCAGTCAGTAGACTGTCAGTGCATTGAGAGGTTCAGTCAGTAGACTGTCAGTACATTGAGAGGTTCAGTCAGTAGACTGTCAGTGCATTGAGAGGTTCAGTCAGTAGACTGTCAGTGCATTGAGAGGTTCAGTCAGTAGACTGTCAGTACATTGAGAGGTTCAGTCAGTAGACTGTCAGTGCATTGAGAGGTTCAGTCAGTAGACTGTCAGTACATTGAGAGGTCCAGTCAGTAGACTGTCAGTAGACTGTCAGTGCATTGAGAGGTCCAGTCAGTAGACTGTCAGTAGACTGTCAGTGCATTGAGAGGTTCAGTCAGTAGACTGTCAGTAGACTGTCAGTACATTGAGAGGTCCAGTCAGTAGACTGTCAGTAGACTGTCAGTGCATTGAGAGGTTCAGTCAGTAGACTGTCAGTGCATTGAGAGGTCCAGTCAGTAGACTGTCAGTGCATTGAGAGGTCCAGTCAGTAGACTGTCAGTGCATTGAGAGGTCCAGTCAGTAGACTGTCAGTGCATTGAGAGGTTCAGTCAGTAGACTGTCAGTCAGTGCATTGAGAGGTTCAGTCAGTAGACTGTCAGTGCATTGAGAGGTTCAGTCAGTAGACTGTCAGTGCATTGAGAGGTTCAGTCAGTAGACTGTCAGTGCATTGAGAGGTTCAGTCAGTAGACTGTCAGTACATTGAGAGGTTCAGTCAGTAGACTGTCAGTACATTGAGAGGTTCAGTCAGTAGACTGTCAGTTCATTGAGAGGTTCAGTCAGTAGACTGTCAGTGCATTGAGAGGTTCAGTCAGTAGACTGTCAGTCAGTGCATTGAGAGGTTCAGTCAGTAGACTGTCAGTGCATTGAGAGGTTCAGTCAGTAGACTGTCAGTGCATTGAGAGGTTCAGTCAGTAGACTGTCAGTGCATTGAGAGGTTCAGTCAGTAGACTGTCAGTAGACTGTCAGTGCATTGAGAGGTTCAGTCAGTAGACTGTCAGTGCATTGAGAGGTTCAGTCAGTAGACTGTCAGTACATTGAGAGGTTCAGTCAGTAGACTGTCAGTACATTGAGAGGTTCAGTCAGTAGACTGTCAGTACATTGAGAGGTTCAGTCAGTAGACTGTCAGTGCATTGAGAGGTTCAGTCAGTAGACTGTCAGTACATTGAGAGGTTCCAGTCAGTAGACTGTCAGTGCATTGAGAGGTTCAGTCAGTAGACTGTCAGTGCATTGAGAGGTTCAGTCAGTAGACTGTCAGTACATTGAGAGGTTCAGTCAGTAGACTGTCAGTACATTGAGAGGTTCCAGTCAGTAGACTGTCAGTGCATTGAGAGGTCCAGTCAGTAGACTGTCAGTGCATTGAGAGGTTCAGTCAGTAGACTGTCAGTACATTGAGAGGTCCAGTCAGTAGACTGTCAGTGCATTGAGAGGTCCAGTCAGTAGACTGTCAGTGCATTGAGAGGTCCAGTCAGTAGACTGTCAGTGCATTGAGAGGTTCAGTCAGTAGACTGTCAGTGCATTGAGAGGTTCAGTCAGTAGACTGTCAGTACATTGAGAGGTTCCAGTCAGTAGACTGTCAGTGCATTGAGAGGTCCAGTCAGTAGACTGTCAGTACATTGAGAGGTTCAGTCAGTAGACTGTCGGTGCATTGAGAGGTTCAGTCAGTAGACTGTCAGTACATTGAGAGGTTCAGTCAGTAGACTGTCAGTGCATTGAGAGGTTCAGTCAGTAGACTGTCGGTGCATTGAGAGGTTCAGTCAGTAGACTGTCAGTGCATTGAGAGGTTCAGTCAGTAGACTGTCAGTACATTGAGAGGTTCAGTCAGTAGACTGTCAGTACATTGAGAGGTTCAGTCAGTAGACTGTCAGTACATTGAGAGGTTCAGTCAGTAGACTGTCAGTACATTGAGAGGTTCAGTCAGTAGACTGTCAGTACATTGAGAGGTTCAGTCAGTAGACTGTCAGTGCATTGAGAGGTTCAGTCAGTAGACTGTCAGTGCATTGAGAGGTTCAGTCAGTAGACTGTCAGTACATTGAGAGGTTCAGTCAGTAGACTGTCAGTACATTGAGAGGTTCAGTCAGTAGACTGTCAGTACATTGAGAGGTTCAGTCAGTAGACTGTCAGTGCATTGAGAGGTTCAGTCAGTAGACTGTCAGTACATTGAGAGGTTCAGTCAGTAGACTGTCAGTACATTGAGAGGTTCAGTCAGTAGACTGTCAGTACATTGAGAGGTTCAGTCAGTAGACTGTCAGTGCATTGAGAGGTTCAGTCAGTAGACTGTCAGTACATTGAGAGGTTCAGTCAGTAGACTGTCAGTAGACTGTCAGTGCATTGAGAGGTTCAGTCAGTAGACTGTCAGTGCATTGAGAGGTTCAGTCAGTAGACTGTCAGTGCATTGAGAGGTCCAGTCAGTAGACTGTCAGTACATTGAGAGGTTCAGTCAGTAGACTGTCAGTACATTGAGAGGTTCAGTCAGTAGACTGTCAGTAGATCAGTCAGTAGACTGTCAGTTCATTGTCAGAACAGCTTACATAAGGCTGAAATGAAAAGCCATGCAGAACTGTCTAGACACTACTCTAACCTGTGTGTGTGTGTGTGTGTGTGTGTGTGTGTGTGTGTGTGTGTGTGTGTGTGTGTGTGTGTGTGTGTGTGTGTGTGTGTGTGAGTGTGTGTGTGTGTGTGTGTGTGAGTGTGTGTGTGTGTGTGTGTGTGTGTGTGTGTGTGTGTGTGTGTGTGTGTGTGTGTGTGTGTGTGTGTGTGTGTGTGTGTGTGTGTGTTCTAGGAGCGTGTGTTCCTCAGTGTGTCCAACTACGTCTTCACCGTCATCTTCATGGCAGAAATGATGGTCAAGGTAACCATGACAACACACACACACACACACACTGATCTTTTCAAGCGCTCTCTCTCTCTCTCTCGCTCTCTCTCTCTCTCTCTCTCTCTCTCTTTGTCCATCTCTTCTTAAAGGAGTAGTTCACCCCCAAAATGACTTCTTATTGATTACACAGGCCATGGAGACTTGGGTTTAATAATTGTGGGCTCGCTGAAAGCGAGCACGCATATGTTATCTTCATTATTTATCTATCTATCAGTCAAGTTCTCTTCAACACTTTGCAACAACAGTACAAAGGCAGGGCCCTTAGCCAATGAGGTGCAGCCCAAAGCATAGATCTTTGTGCCCATACATGGTGTTACATGCGAGCCCACACTGTTTCGGAGGAACAGTATTTCTAGTATTTTAGCTTTTGTAATTTTCATTCTTAAGACAAAAGATTGATTATAGTCAATTTACCCCCATTGATTACGGATCCATCCGGAATCAATGGGGGTAAACTTATTGTAATCAAATTATTGTCTTCAAATTGTTGACAAATAGAAAATGAAATATTATTGAACTCAAGTCTCATCCTGGCTCTGGGTCTGTACTGCGGAGCCAGGGTCTATTAAAGGGATATTCCACTCCCTGAACAGGGGAGAGGCCCTCCAGGCCCAGGGCCTCTCCCCATACACACCCATTGTAACTTCAAACTCCATTTTAACCATGATAGATTCATTAAAAACACCCATTATTCTATCTGGTGACTCATACTACCCTCAGGGGCGGCCTTAAGAATCAGGAGGCCCGTTTCAAGATTGATTAATGAGGCCCCCCCCCCCCGCCGCCGCCGCCGCCGCCGCGGCCGCCGCCACCGCCGCCACCGCCCCCGACACACACGCAGCAACGGCCCAAATATTACAATGAAGGACTCTGATTGCATCCTTACTCCTTTGTGGTCAACATCAAAGCATATGCACCTTCAACAATACAGCACCTTCATACAATACAGTAAAACACAAATGCTTAATTGAGCAATTATTTAAATTTTACTTTGTTCAATAATAACGAAATTATAACTGGCAGGCAGAAGTATTCAATGCAAAATCAGTTCAATTAAACAACAATTTCTTCAACTTTTCAATTAATTATTATTGGCACTGGCAGACATGCAGTGGCAGTAAACAATGAGGCTCGCAGCTCTCGTTTTCTTTTTTTCAGCACAGCGCTTAGATCAATTATATAGCTAAACTGCCTGAAACCATTTCAGACAGGATGGAAAATAGAAAGAACAGATTTACATCAAGGTGTACCAAAAACAGCAACTCACTTGTGTCTTTTCTCCACTCGGGACATGCAGTAGTTAGTTTTCATACAATAGAGTAGCCTAAGTGGCAAATTATAGCCTAACCCTTGGCTTTAATCGTAATCCAAACAGGATATCATATCTTAAAACATTGACATTTCGTGTTTATCCTAATCTTCAGTCTTGTCTTGCAAATTGCAGATCATTTCCATAGCATGCATAGGGATGTTTTATAGATTCTGAGAAGGTTTATAGTCCGAGCTTTTTCTTTTTCTTTTTTCAGCACCACGGAGAGCTCCACAGGATTACAACGGCCAACGGGCAAGAATAAAGGCCTGGAGAGAGTGGGACAGAACGACAGAGAGAGAGAGAGAGAGAGAGAGAGAGAGAGAGAGAGAGAGAGATAATTAGTGTGACTGCGGGGCATAGGCATGATAATAGGTTATAGGTCAGCTACTAAAGAGATTCAGAGGAGGAGGTGTTAATTAAGAAGTTTATTATTTTTTAATAAAAAAATTACCTTTATTCAATCTGTGATGATCGCATTCTACAGCTTCACTCTCCTATTCTTCTGTGCTGCGAATGCGCTGATAAGCTCGTCTTTGTCCAGAGAGGCTGTTATTTCGTGCTCAATCGATATCTGGCCAAGAGCTGACAGACGCTCCTGTAGCATGGTTGATCTCAGATGTGTTTTGATCAGCTTTAAACGTGAGAAGCTTCTCTCTCCACTCGCCACTGTCACAGGAACTGTCATCATGAGTCGCAGAGCAATGCTGAGGTTGGGATAATTTTCCACTAAATTGTGTTTGTAAATGTAGTTGAGAATCTGCATGGCGCTCTTTTCTTTCTTTGGAACAGCACTGAGCGCACACGTCACCTCGCGCTCAAGGTCCTCTGCATCCACATCACCAAGTGTGCTCACCATATTTGCGCAGCTCTCTTTCAGTGTTTGACTTTTAATAGCCTTTTCCATTCCTGCTCTTCCATAAATGAAGCCAAATAGATTATGAAATGAGTCCATCAGTTCGAAGCGCCCACTAACGCCTGTGATGGCACAATCCACCAGGGGAAGGAACACATCTCTCTTGAACCGCGCAGCAGGTGTCACCGACAGGGAAGGGTCAGGCTCTGCATTTTCGTATGGAAACTGGCGTTTTGGTTTTCGGATTCGTACAGTGGGGAATCCCATTGGAATGTCTAATTCGTCAGCTATGCTGCGGGCATCTGTTTGGGCAGATGAGAAGCCATTCTCTCTGTAATTTTGGAGGAACTTTAGAACACCTTTTGTCTCGTTCTGTAGCCCTTCGATTGACATTTTTGGGCTCTGGAGCTTCTTGCTGACGCGATTCACCTGGTATAAAATGTCATACCATATTATAGTGGTCACCAGGAATTCCCATGACATTATCTCCTTTTCTAGGCCTCTGGCTGTAGACACTGTCTCACTGTCACTTTTCTTTTTGGCATGGTCGACCAGCGAGAGGAGCGCATTGCCAACATCACCAAGATGGTAGCGCACAACTTTTGCGCTGTCCACACGACATTCCCATCGTGTGGCGGATATGGACTTGAGTGTCAAATCTGGGACGTTTGCCTTGAAAATATCCCATCGTTGCACTGATGAGCTGAATAGTGTGTATAACCGCTGTAGCACCCCAAAGAAGCTCACAGCCTCTGTTGTTGATTTAGCAGCATCCACCACTACCAAGTTAAGAGTGTGGCTGGCACACGGCATGAACAGTGCCTTATTATTCAAATCAAGCACCCTCTTCTGTACGCCGCTATTTTTTCCCCGCATATTGCTTCCGTTGTCATATGCTTGCCCCCTGCAATTTGAGATATCCAATCCCAATTTCTCCATGTGCTTTAGGAAAACATCTGTTAGGCCTGCACCTGTTGTGTCGAGCACTGGTAGGAATCCTGTGAAATGCTCACTGATAGAAACCCCGACATCCTCTTCGCAAATCACAATGCGCAGTGACACAGATAGCTGCTCGGTGTGTGAAGTATCGGGCGTGCAGTCCATTATCACAGAGTAATAAAGTGCCTTTTTCACTCTCTCTGTTATGACTTTCAGTGTCTGGTCTCCAATGAGTGAGATTAACTCATTTTGTATTGTTTTCCCCAAGTAGTGGTCAGCGATCTCTTTGTTTTCTGCTCGTCTGATATGTTCACTCATCACTGGGTCAAACTGTGCCATCAGCTCCAGTTGGCCTAGAAAGTTTCCATTACTTGGCTCATGTAGATTGGAATTATGGCCGCGGAAAGCAAGGTTTCTTTCTCCAAGGAACATTACAACGGCAATTATCCTCTTCATTACACTATTCCAGTGTGCCTTTTCCAACATTCGCAAGTCTTGGTAAGTTCTGTCAATTGTGCTGTGCGTCCTCAGGCGCGCTTCGAGGGCGCGCCAGCTATCCATATTGGCACGGTGCGCATTTGACTTCTCGTGATCCTTGAGAGTGAGTGTGAGTCTCTCCCAGGTTCTAAAACCTCCGCATGTGAGACTATGACTTCGCGCGCCAAATAGAGTACAGCAGAAACAGAACACTGAATCAGATGATTGTGAGTACACTAACCATGACCTGCGTATTTTTTCGCCATTTTGCATATGCATATAATATCGGTCCTTGGTAAAACGACGGCGTGGTTTGCTTTTATCACCACCATCATCATCATCATCATTGCCAGTTTTCACACCACCACGGCTCTGTGGAAAATCAATGTCTTCTAACTGGACGGGACCTCTCTTAACAATATCGACCCGTTGGTCACTGGTAATATGCATAGGCCATAGTGCTGGGTCCGTCTCTGTGAAAGCTGGGACTTTCTCCCTGTCCCTGTCTTCCTGGTTTTCGTCTTCCTCCCCTGTCTCACTCTCATTTTGAATGGCAATATTGTCATCATCATCATCATAATTGTAATCGGGTTCATCGTCACTTTCTTCAGACGCAGAATCTGACTCATTATCGCAATCTGTTTCTGCAGTGGGGTCGGGGATCTCATTTCCTTTTTTTTTAGCAGTAGGCCTATCTGGCTCGCTTGTATTGTCGTCACTGTCCGTGTCATCATCAATAGCCATGATAGAAGTTTGGCTTTGGCTATTTGTTGTAGGCCTACTACTAGTAGTAGTAGGCACAGAGTCCGACTGCATCATTTGGCTGGTGCTATCATCAGATTCATTTTCATTTTCATGATGGACATTC
The DNA here is from genome assembly GCF_963921795.1 of Nannobrachium achirus. Lineage (NCBI taxonomy): Eukaryota > Metazoa > Chordata > Actinopteri > Myctophiformes > Myctophidae > Nannobrachium > Nannobrachium achirus. The sequence goes on along the minus strand of NC_137812.1, from coordinate 75,405,498 downwards.
TGTGACGGACCGGACTCACCGGCGGCAGCAGCAGTTGTAGGCAGCTGTTTTTTAGTTGATGCTGGAGCAGCTGGACCGAAGAAAGAGGTAACCTTTGGGAGGAGTTTTATTTGTTTTGCTCTATCTTCTATTATTTTACGCTTTGAAGCACCACTAGGATGTATGCGTTTCATTTTGTGATCAGTATCCAGGCAAGTCTCACACGCGGTCTGTCAGTGCAGTCAGTCACGTGCACCACTATTCATTCACCGGCCGGCAACAACACAACAACAACACAACACAACACCTACAGGCTACAGCCAGGTTAAAACAAACACCAGTGATTATTAGCTGCTGCCATCTAGTGGACAAACTTAAAGACAAGGATTGATATTTATTATTCGAGTCTTGCACTTGCAGCATGGGGCCTGGCTGGGATGCGAGTAAAAAAAAAAGAGAGAGAGAGAAAAAAAAAAAAAAAACCCAGCCGGCTCGGAGGCCCCCTGACGGCCGAGGCCCGTTTCAATTGAAACCATTGAAACATAGTTAAGGCCGCCAATGGTCTACCCTCCTAATACGTGAGCAGGCTGTGTTGTTTTAATAACTTTTTTCAATTATCTTTAACTCTTTGCAAGCCGCAGGGAGCCCCTTAAAAACAGGGGTACAGAGGTACTGCCATGCAATCTTCTATTTATTTATAAACATGTTTTAAAAAAACAATGCACCAAATGATAACAACACGCTCGGATCGCTCGGTGCAAGCGTGAAAAACGTGCATGAAGCACGTTTTTTGGTCGGCCAACTTACATTGATGCAGCTGAAGGCTGATTTCCTCCGTTGATTTGCGTGGAGCCAGACGGGGTAAACCGCGAGAAAAAACAGCGCCCGAAAGTACATTACGTCCTCGTTGCACGCACAGCGATCTAATCACAGGTAATCCACTCATTCTGAAGCCTTGATTTCGTCTTTCGTCTGATCGAAAAAGACTCGGAGATGTGCTGGCCAAGCGGCTGCAGCCATAATAGAATGGCACGTAATGGCCGCCTGTGCATGCCAGTTGCTCCGTTGCAGATGACGTCATCACGTCTCTGACGCTTTAACCCTTGAGATGGTTTCTTAAAGAGACAGAGCACGACCGGCGACTGTTTTTTTTTTTTAATTATAATTAATTTCATTTTTAATGACCTAGTACGGGAAAAGACGGCCGGCTGATTGAGTGGACCGGACAGTTCGGGCAAGTACGGCCGGCTTGCAAAGTGTTGTTAATATTAATATTTTATTACATTTTTTTTCCAAAAATTATTAAAAATAAAACAATAAAACAGTTATTGAAAAAAACACGGCCTGCTCACGTATTAGGATGGTATTATGATTCACCAGAAAAAAATAATGGGTGTTTTTAATGAATCTATCAAGGTTAAAATTAAGTTTGAATTTACAATGGGTGTGTGTGGGGAGAGACCCTGGGCCTGGAGGGCCTGGTAATATTTACATCAAATATCTAAATATTGAATGAAGCAAATTAAGAACTGTTCTGGGTGTTCCCAAAAGCCTGATTAGACGATAAAATGACCCAAAGTTTTTTTTTAAGTGAAATATCATTTGATTGTGTGTGTTCTATAGGTAGTGGCTCTAGGTTTATACTGTGGTCAGAAGGTCTACCTCTCCAGCAGCTGGAATGTCCTGGATGGGGTTCTGGTGTATTAATCTGTGTGTGTTCTATAGGTGGTGACTCTAGGTCTGTACTGTGGTCAGAAGGTCTACCTCTACATTAATGTGTGTGTTCTATAGGTGGTAGCTCTAGGTGGTCAGAAGGTCTACCTCTACATTAATGTGTGTGTTCTATAGGTGGTAGCATTGGGGCTTTACTGTGGTCAGAAGGTCTACCTCTACATTAATGTGTGTGTTCTACAGGTGGTAGCATTGGGGCTTTACTGTGGTCAGAAGGTCTACCTCTACATTAATGTGTGTGTTCTACAGGTGGTGGCTCAAGGTGGTCAGAAGGTCTACCTCTACATTAATGTGTGTGTTCTATAGGTGGTGGCTCTGGGTGGTCAGAAGGTCTACCTCTACATTAATGTGTGTGGTCTATAGGTAGTGGCTCTAGGTGGTCAGAAGGTCTACCTCTACATTAATGTGTGTGTGTTCTATAGGTGGTGGCTCTAGGTGGTCAGAAGGTCTACCTCTACATTAATGTGTGTGTTCTATAGGTAGTGGCTCTAGGTGGTCAGAAGGTCTACTCTACATTAATGTGTGTGTTCTATAGGTAGTGGCTCTAGGGCTGTACTGTGGTCAGAATGTCTACCTCTACATTAATGTGTGTGTGTTCTATAGGTAGTGGCTCTAGGTCTATACTGTGGTCAGAAGGTCTACCTCTACATTAATGTGTGTGTGTTCTATAGGTAGTGGCTCTAGGTGGTCAGAAGGTCTACCTCTACATTAATGTGTGTGTGTTCTATAGGTGGTGGCTCTAGGTCTGTACTGTGGTCAGAAGGTCTACCTCTACATTAATGTGTGTGTGTTCTATAGGTGGTAGCTCTAGGTCTGTACTGTGGTCAGAAGGTCTACCTCTACATTAATGTGTGTGTTCTATAGGTGGTAGCATTGGGGCTGTACTGTGGTCAGAAGGTCTACCTCTACATTAATGTGTGTGTGTTCTATAGGTGGTAGCTCTAGGGCTGTACTGTGGTCAGAAGGTCTACCTCTACATTAATGTGTGTGTTCTATAGGTAGTGGCTCTGGGGCTGTACTGTGGTCAGAAGGTCTACCTCCACATTAATGTGTGTGTTCTATAGGTAGTGGCTCTGGGGCTGTACTGTGGTCAGAAGGTCTACCTGTCCTCCAGTTGGAACATCCTGGATGGGGTTCTGGTTCTGGTCTCTGTGGTGGACATCCTGGTGTCCTTGGCCTCCTCAGGGGGGAACCGCATCTTCGGCATCCTGAGGGTCCTGAGACTGCTGCGCACCCTGAGACCCCTGAGGTACTTACCTACCTACCTATCTATCTACCTATCTACCTACCTACCTACCTACCTACCTGTCTGTCTGTCTGTCTGTCTGTCTGTCTGTCTGTCTGTCTGTCTGTCTGTCTGTCTGTCTGTCTGTCTGTCTGTCTGTCTGTCTGTCTGTCTGTCTCTCTGTCTGTCTGTCTGTCTGTCACCCTGAGGTACCTGTCTGTCTACAGATTAAAATATCTGTGCCTGTATGCTTTTCCTGTTAAATTATTAAACTGTGTGTGTGTGCGTGTGCGTGCGTGTGCGTGCGCGCGCACGTGCGTGTGTGTGTGTGTGTGTACAGGGTGATCAGCAGGGCTCCAGGGTTGAAGCTGGTCGTAGAGACCCTCATCACGTCCCTCAGACCCATCGGCAACATCGTCCTGATCTGCTGCGGATTCTTCATCGTGTTTGGAATCCTGGGAGTTCAGGTAGGCCTACTGGACACACTGTCATTAACACATTCAGGTAGGCCTACTGAACACACTGTCATTAACACATTCAGGTAGGCCTACTGAACACACTGTCATTAACACATTCAGGTAGGCCTACTGAACACACTGTCATTAACACATTCAGGTAGGCCTACTGGACACACTGTCATTAACACATTCAGGTAGGCCTACTGGACACACTGTCATTAACACATTCAGGTAGGCCTACTGGACACACTGCCATTAACACATTCAGGTAGGCCTACTGGACACACTGTCATTAACACAATCTTACCTTTTAATGTGCACGGATGATGCCTTTTAATGTGCACAGATGATGCACCACACGTGTGCATCATTTACAGCTTTCAGCAAACAAAGAAATCTGCTTGGAAATCCGTTCAGGCATTATACGGTAGGCTATAGTGTTTCCTTCAAATGTAAACAAACATGACTGCCATGGGAGCTGCCATGGGCTGTTCTGGGAGAGTATTTTTTACAGGTCGTTCAGTCCGAGTGTATGCGCACCGGGTGTGTTAGATAATCACCCGCGTCACGGTTACTGAGGTTAGGGTTAGGTTTAGGCATAGTTTTACTGAGGTTAGGGTTAAGGTTAGGTTTAGGGGTTAGGGTTAGGTTTAGGCATAGTTTTACTGAGGCTACTGCACTCACTACACTGAGCACACGCCGGGTGCGCATTTCCGAACGCACCCTTTGATACACTCAGACTGAAGGACCTGCAAAACACTCTCCCGTTCCAGGAGTCAAACATGCATTTTGCGATCGCGATCATACCGAAAGTAAGGAGAAGTAGGGACTCTCAGGCTTGGCACAGCTATACACAAACTCGGGGAAACTCGGGGTTGGCACCGTATTTGTTAAGTCATTCACTGTCCCAGTGGATACATGCTGCCGATTTGCAGTTTCCATCCCCCGATCGTTGCTTACGCAAGTAAAACAAAAAGTGAGTATTTTGTGACGGGCAGTTGAAAACAGCGTCTCTCGCCCAAACTTGCAATGTAAACACAGGAAACGGATGTTGATCTCATGTTGCGATTTCCTGTTTTTCTGTGGGACTATGACCGCATTGTAGCCATCAGGCATTAGAACGCCACCAAGGCACTGGCAAAATAGCAAAAAATATTTTTTGCACTGTTTATTTTATTTATTTTTTTACTATATCTACTGCATAGTACTGTGTTCTATCCGTCTGTCATTCAATGTTATATGAGATACTTCAATGGTTTCCTGTGTAAATAAGCCACATGCTTTTCTAGGATCTCCTTTTAGTAGACCTTGTACCAGTGAACTGTACCGTCATGAAACTGTACCTTTTTCTATGCAAACTTCTAATGAAGTATTCAATCAATCAATCAATCAAAACTAAAATATAACTAAAACTATATGAAATTGTATTCCAAAATTAGCTGTAAAAATTACAAAGGATACCTTGACTTTTCCTAAATACGGTGTGTGTGTGTGTGTGTGTGTGTGTGTGTGTGTGTGTGTGTGTGTGTGTGTGTGTGTGTGTGTGTAGTTGTTCAAAGGGAAGTTCTTCCACTGTGAGGGGCGGGACATCGCTAACATCACCAACAGGTCACAGTGTCTGGGGGCGGGGCATCGCTGGACGCGACGCAAGTACAACTTTGATAACCTGGGACAGGTGTGACACACGCACGCACGCACGCACGCACGCACGCACGCACGCACGCACGCACGCACGCACGCACGCACGCACACACGCACACACACACACACACACACACACACACACACACACACACACACATTAATCATTTATCTGTGTCCACACATACTCTTTCCAATGTCAGGCCATCTCTCACCTTCCTTTTCTCCCTCTTGGAGAAAGTTATTGACGCCCACAGCTACAGTGGTTTTTACTCACTCACGGCTGTACAAGAGAAGTTTCAGTCTGACTTCAAACCTCAGCACTGAATCTGTTCCACTGAGAGTTTTTAATGATTTATTGCTTCTATTTCTGGTAGCTCCTCAATCTCGGTCCTCCTGGATCCTCCATCGGCATTCGATACTGTAGACCAGGGCCACATTACAAAAATGTCAAGGGGCCGCGGGCCAGTTGATAAATGATATGACATGACAACTTTATTTGCTTTATTTCCACATTTTGAAAACACAAGTGCAATGTGCATTATTGTATGGCTTGGCATTCCATTTCTATTCTGTCAATGACACAATTTGTAATCATCGTTTTACAGAAAATAAACTTGTGAAAATAGATATGGCAAAGGAAAATAAAATAAAATCAAACAATCTACTTAAAATATATTACCCACTTACCCAGACTGTTTAGCTACCAAATGGCTAATGATGCAGTTGTTAAGTAGGCCTACAATGTCGTTTTGGGTATGCTAATTGGTCGGGCAGAGCCACTGGTAAAAAAATAAAAAAGAAAAGAAAAAACCTTGGTATCTGTGATACTGTCCTGGCCTCATTTCTGGCTTTTCTTTCCTTTGAATGAAACACCTGGAGGTTACCCAGAGGTAACCTTATTCCAGAGGTTACTCGCCTCCTTACTGGCAAAAAAATAAAAATAAAAATAAAACATAGACTCATAACTCCAGTTTTAGCTGCACTTCATTGGCTCCCTGACAAATTTAGATTACGTTTGCAATAGGCTACATTTTATAAATCTTTGCACCGGGCTGCTGGCCTCTTTATACCAATCTTTTTTTTTTTTTTGGAGCCTGCCACCCTGCACGGAAACACACTGGGCGTTCACTGTTGACATTGTGATGTCACTGTTGACATTGTGATGTCATCCCCAGGCTCTGATGTCACTGTTCGTGCTGTCCTGTAAGGACGGATGGGTCAGCATCATGTATGATGGACTGGACGCTGTGGGCGTCGACCAGCAGGTAACACACACACACACTCGCACACACACGCACACACTCGCACGCACGCACACGCGCGCACACGTGTTTTCCATTGTACTGTGTTTCTTCATGTTTCATTAGTGTGGTTGTCCGAAGGGTAACACATCATATTTCTGGGGAAACTTTATTACGGATAAACTTTTCTGCTGCCATTGGAAATTGATGGAAAGTGACGTCACTAATTCTGATTGTAGATGAGATGCATTTGGAATTCAATGGGGGAAAAGTGAAATTGGAATTAGTGAAATTGGAAAAAGTGAAATTGGAATTCAATGGAGGAAAAGTGAAATTGGAATTGGAATTCAATGGGGGAAAAGTGAAATTGGAATTCAATGGGGGAAAAGTGAAATTGGAATTCAATGGGGGAAAAGTTAAATTGGAATTCAATGGGGGAAACGTGACATTGG
>NC_137812.1:75378768-75393768 GCF_963921795.1 Nannobrachium achirus | reverse complement strand
GAACAAGTTCGGCTTTTTAAAAAAAAAAAAAAAAAAAAAATTTTTTGAAAAACATTTTTTTGAATTTTTTTTTTTTTTTTTTGGACCCCATCAAATCTGGTGAACATGATTTCAATCGCGATTTTGCATGTTCCACCCCCATACAACCCCATCTAACATACAGGGCAGCCATTTTTGTTTACACTACATGTAAAACATAATGGCGATTATCTCAAGAATGCCTGAACGGATTTCCAATCGGATTTTTTTGTTTGAAAGCTGTGAACAAACTGCACAAATCCACTCCAATGCAATCCAGGATTGCATTGGATTTTTTAGAGCTCATTCTTCTCTGTTTTTTTCCCATGCATGAGGTGTGCAAGGTTTAATCATGGCTAAGTTGACGAAAATAAGGCTTCTAAAATGCTTGGTAGCCAATAGCTAACTTCAAGCTAACTTCATCCTCTTCCTGTACATGCACAAAGGAAAGTGTCCTTTCCTTTGTAAAAAAAGTCATGGCTCCAGGGCTTGGGCATGCATTACCAGCATATCTCTATTATTCTCTGGTCACTGGGCGCCCTCTAGTGGTGATAGGCTGGCACTCAATGAGTTAAACATTAAACTTGAATTAAAAAATATGTTTGAAATGATTAATTAAAACTGTAAATTAAACATTAAAATTAAATTAAAAAAATATGTTTTTGTGTAAAAAACAAATCATTTTGGAACCGAAATAGGAACCGTTTGGAACCGTAACCGATAAGCAGAACCGGAACCGGAACCGGACTCGTAAAAATCCAAACGATACCCATCCCTAGTGATACGTGCAACTAGGGAGGGAGCCCTAAACAAGGGTAGCTCGATAACCCGATAACAGATTTATTGATTACCAGGTATCAATAAGCTTTGGGCTTATCAAGCCTGTTATCGAGCATAGCGGCCCATGATGTCATGTTAACCCATTTAATGCTCCAGACATGAAAGGGTTAAAAGTCCAAGCTGCCGGCCGCCTGCTCCGTCCGCGGCCAGTCTCTTATTTTGAAGGCCGGAAGTAGATCGAGCTCACAATTCCTACTTGACGATCTTTGCGATTCACCCGGAAGTAGCTCTGGTCCAGATGTAAACACTTTTGCTATTTTAGCAAGAATCCAATGCCATCCTTGGCATCAAAAGTGTTTTTTGGAGAAAATGGACATTAAAGATGAGAAAGACCGTTGGCTTCCATGTTAAGGGATCACTATTGTGTGCACGTGGATGCGCGATGATGATGATGAGTCGGAGAGTCCACCCGTGCCAGCACTTTTCAATGGACGGTACGTAGCCATTGCCACCCCCCGTGGCAATGGCTTAATGATAATCAATTGTCATCTTCATATATGGTGGTCAGCCACAAACTCAGTCACTGGTTTATAAAACAAGATAACAGTTCTGTTCTGAATGTGTCATCTCACGCTCGATAGTGGCGTTGATAAAAGCCCGGCTCAATAAGCAGGATTATTATCAATATTAATGAGCTCCATCCAACACCCCGGAAATTGGAAGGAATACAGAATAAACTAATATCTGTTGGAATAAAAACCTTCTTCAACATTCGAACTGCTTATTATGTCTAAAAAATGAAAAAAATACATTAATAATAAATCCAATGCATGTTGTTCTGTTGTGGAGTTCCACTACCGACGACATGTGTCCCGAAATACTGTCAGCAATCACATATTGGACAGAATGAACTCTGTTTGCATTTGTATAAGTAAACTAAACTGTGTGTGATTTTTAGGGCGTGTAGGACTCGATTCAATGACTCGTCTAGTTCTAATTTCCATTGACTCGGTCTGTCTTGTCTCGCCCATGATTTTACTCGACTCGGTCTCAGACTAAGGGACTCTGGACTCGTCCCCCACCGAGTCTACTTCAGTCAAGAGTCAAGACAATGTAATGAAATCATTTTATTAAACCCATATCATGAGGAGCCCATTCACATTAACATTATAAGAGAGCTGTCTGCTGCTTTTCATTGATGAACTACTAGATGATGATGTGTGTAAATGGTTTAGTAAACTTGTAAACCCATAGTTTATTTAATTTTTATTTTTTTATCTGGTCTCGGTCTCGACTTGGACTCGACCCCCCTCCCGCACTTGGTCTTGACTTGGACTGGCTTTAGGTGGACTGGACTCCAACACTACGTGGACTGGCTTTAGGTGGACTGGACTACAACACTACGTGTTTCACATGAACTGACTGGCTTTAGGTGGACTGGACTAAAACACTACGTGGACTGGCTTTAGGTGGACTGGACTCCAACACTACGTGGACTGGCTTTAGGTGGACTGGACTAAAACACTACGTCTTCTTCTTCTTTCGTGTATCATCCTCAAATGTCCAACTCAGTATTGTGTAGCCACGCCCTTGTCTCTGGTCCCACTTGGAAGAGGTCGGCCTCTGAAGGTGGTTTGTACAGGGGGCAGGTGTTAATAATGTGCTCTGCAGTCTGTTCGGGCTCTCCACACTCGCATGTTGCACTGTCTGCCAAGCCCCACTTCTTCATAGATGATTTGAAGCAGCCGACTCCAGTGCGCAGGCGGTTCAGTAGGGTCCATTGCCGGCGTGGTAGGTCCTCTCCTTCAACGCCATCTCCTGGATCCCAGATGTAGCGGTGAATACGGGAGTGCCCAGCAGACTCCCACTCCTGTTTCCAGGATCCAGCCAGCCATGCACTTGTGGACAGGTCCTCCGGGATGGAGCAGAGCAGCTCTTGTGCCGCCTTGTTGTAAGGGTGGCGGGATTTGAGTCTGTTTGGAGGCTTTGTATCCACCGTAGTGTTGTGCAGGATATGCCAGTTGTGTATTTTGGCTTTCCTTGCCAGCTTGAGGGTAGCGGCCTCTCGTCTGAGGCGGGCTGGGGCAATTCCTGCTAGGACTGGCAGGTAGGACACAGGAGTAGGTTTCACATGAACGACTCGGGCGCCCTAGCTAAATCATTAGAGCATGCCCCACAAAAAAAGAGAGGTTTACATAAAAACACTGCTCTGGGAGAATAGTCCAGCAACCAGAGAGAGGTTTACATAAAAACAGTGGCGTCAGTTCAGCAAAAGCTAGGGTATGGCAAAGATGGGAGTCCTCATGGAAAAGAGGCATTACATTTTGTATAACACAGTTCTATTGTGAAAATAGCAGATCTACATGTAGATCGGCTATTTTCACAATGTCTGAAAAAAACCCGATTATTGTCAGGTTTTTTACACAGGTTTCTTTGGTTTCTTGGGCTGGATATGGCAGCCTGGAACGGTTGTTCAAGTGCAGCTAAACTTGGCATGTTAGTAAACGTGCCACAATTAACAATGATGCATTGCACCTGTGCAATGTGACCTGCAGAACCTGGGAATATACCATTCTGTCAAGATGAGGAAAATATAATTATAATACCTTGTTAAAGTGACCATTTTGTTACATTTTCCATTTGTAGTTATTTTACTGTAATTTAACAACATGATAACCAGCACAGATAGACAAAGAGACATTTGTGGATTTATATTTAAAAGTAACTTTTATTTTCCCCCCTGGACCCAGGGTATGGCAGCTGCATACCCCTGGACCCACCTGGACCCAGGGTATGGCAGCTGCATACCCCTGCCATACCCAATTGACGCCCCTGTCCAGCAACCAGAGAGAGGTTTACATAAAACCCTGAAGGACAACATGATGTCAATGTCCACACCATAAATCACAGAGATTATGTAGATTCATGTTTTAAGTATTAAGTATATAAAATGCACACGTGTGCAGAATGTCCAAGGAAGGCCAGCAGAGTGCTGTCTGACATTAAGAATAATGTTGTCACTGCCGCGCAGAAACCTGCTATCTGCTTATTTCAACTGTTTCATTTTTCCCCCTCGTATATCAGCGCCCGACTGCAGTGATTTTAAAACTCTTTCACATCAAGGTCAATTATTTATTCAGCATTTGAGACACGGAAACCAACGTTTGATGACATTTAGCCTCTCAGACCAAAGACTTAGAAAAGGGGTCTTCAACGTTTTCAGGCCAAGGACCCCTTAGTTGAGAGCGAGATGAAGCAGGGACCCCCACAACCTGTTCATAGATTCCATATAGTTTCATTGTTTGTCGCAGCGCGAGGCGTTGTGAGCTTTAGATCTGCTATTTTTGGCTAAAGTTCTCAGAATATGGACGCTAGGGTTCAAGTGGTTAAAAAAGGAGAAAAGGGTTTCTATCACATAAAGATTTGGAGGACCCCCTGTAGTAACTCTGAGGACCCCCTAGGGGTCCCGGACCCCCTGTTGAAGACTGTTGACTTAGAACATTTTGTTATTGGTTGGATAAGATTGTGTCCACAATTCCATGCTGTACCATAGATTAATTAATGACAGAAATTTAACGTGTTAGCACAAACACCAGCTAGTGCACACAATGGGAGAAGAAACCCATCCGAGCGCTTATTCGCTCGGCCCAGTGGATGGAACATTTTGATTAAAAAACCTGACTCGTGCAGAAAAATGTGTTTTAATTTAAATAAAATCGCCTTTCAGGTCAAATATTTATGTGATTAAGCATGCGATCAATTTCGATTAATTAATTACAAAGCCTCAAATTAATTTGATCATTATTTTAATGGAGCCTCAGCGCTAATAAACAGAGGACACAGCTCCAGAACAGCTCTTAAGTGCTGACCTGAGCTGAGCTGAGCTGAGAGGAGAGCAGAGCAGAGCAGAGGAGAGGAGGGGGTGATGGTCCTGGCAGAGACGTAGCCTTCTTAAGGACCTGCCTGGTAGATAAATGTCCCAGCGCTTGGCAGGACTGCTTTTAATGAAGGTCGTTGTGACAGCACCTCCTCCTGGCACCCTGAGGGTGTCATCTAGAGCAGTGCTTCTCAACCTTTTCAGGCCGCGACCCCCCCCCCCCCCCCCCCCCCCCCCCCCCCCCACACACACACACCCTGACGAGCACTAAGACTTGAGGCATTACATTTTGTATAACACGGTTCTATTGTAAAAATAGCAGATGTAGGCGTTGTGAGCATGTAGATCTGCTATTTTCACTTTCATTTACTATTACTGCCTCTGTTTGACAATTTGGCCAATGTTCAATTTGTCATTTGAGAGATATTAAAAAGTCCATAAATTGGCACTTTAGAAATGTGCCGATACTTTATGTTGGTTTGTTTAACTCATTTAGTGCCCCTGAAATTAACGGATTATAAAGTCCACGATGCCACCTTCAGGCTGGCATCACCACCGTTCAGTGGCGTAACTAGGGGGTCGCAGCCTACGCATGCGCATTGGGGCCCATGACGTCCAGGGGCACACGCCACACGCAGGTCGGAGGAGAAAAGAAAAAAGAATTTAATAATAACAATGTATACAGACGGAGACCCTGTTCTGTCCTGATCTGCGGCTTCTATTTCCTGTAGTAGGCTGCTACCATTTCAAAATAAAACATGTGTTGAATGATCACATTACAAATATCCAATACATTGACTCTTGTTTTGAAATGTCCACTGGTATGACAGGAAGCTATGACAGGGCCCCTTAGTGCTGCTGACGGAACACAGGCTGAAGAGACGTTCTGACTTCTTCTGAGTAAAAACAACACTCGGGCATTATGGAATAGGTCTATAAAGTTTCAACACAAGAAGACTTTGGGGCAACAGTTAATATTTGCCATGCTCTCTAAAACCAAGACAATGTGGAATATGGAACAAAACGTGCCCAACTGCTATTGTTGTTGTTGACTCGTCATCCTCCTTACTTTAGCAGGTGAGTTAAGTAATTAATATAAATAATGCTGGTTTGTAGTGATGCATCGCTGTCAATTAAACTGTGTGCTGTCATTAATGTAGGCCCAGTTGTCTTAATGGGTGATATTTATAATGCTGTTTTGAAAAAAAAAAAACGGCGTGGTGATGTTTGTAGTGTTGTTGTATTGGAGTGCCATAGGGAAGTTCATTAGCACCAGAGAGAGATGGAGACAGTGAGACACTACTTTTGGGCTACATATTGTCATGAATTAGATGGCTAGTGTAGTAGTGTGTAGAAGTCTTCTGTTGGAGCCTAGTGTCCCGCTTTCGCGCTGTCTGCATTTGCACTGTGGAATTTAGTCGGCGCGGGGGGGGGGGTTGTTGTTGTTGAGGGGCACTTGGTGAAAATCTCGCATCGGGGCACACCAGGGGCTAGTTTCGCCACTGCCACCGTTATCTTATTTTGAAGGCCAGAAGTCCACAGCGCAATCACTTCCGGTCTGACGTCATCGGGTCCTGCGCCAGAACCGATCATTGTCCACGTGGAGTTGTGTAATGGCCGACCGGGAGCTTTTATACCTGTGTAACATAAGCGAGCATCTGCCTCCATCCTAGCTTCTAAAGTGTAGTTTTGAGATAATGGACATTAAAGATGAGATCCCCCATCCACCTCAATGTTATGGATGGGACTATTTTGTGCTGGAGGAGCCGTGATGATGCGAAATCAGCGACGGATTTCGTCTCCGGACCTCCGCTCATTGTACTCGGTAATGTATCCGCCGTTACAGTAATCTATTACTTTTCACGAGTATATTCGGGATTGGCACTGCGGATACTCTATTACATTTCACGAGTATATTCGGGATTGGCGCTATATGAGTTAATACTGTTGAGTGAGAAAACAATGTTGCACATTAAGCAACCATCCCCAAAATAATTTGAGGTCCTGATCTACAGGTTGAGAACCACTGATCTATAGAACACCTCTTATACACAGAGACGTAAACTGTGTTCAATAGCACTGCTTTTCTTTAAAAATAAATGTTGAAAAATGGAGATACTGTCGCTGGTTTGCCAGGCACCGACTATATACATTCAACAAGGTTGAATGGAAGAGAAACAGATGCACAGACTTATTAGAAATCTTGTACATCCGCAGCCAAATCCATATTAATGTGGGGTCCTTGATATGAACACATCTTGAGAACAACCACTGGGGTTCAGTGCGGTTAAAGATGCCATTATCTGTTCAATCAGGTTAGGATGACAGAGTGAGCTCTTTGCGGGCAGGAATGGCAGAATAGAAATCAATAAATATCATTTGGCAAAGCCTTCGGTGCCCTCCAAATACTGATGCAGACAATCCAATAATAATAATTATAATACCAGCAGCATTGAAAATGTTGCCAAAAAGCTACGCTGGGCTTTGCGGGGTTAAAGCACCATGTTTTCATTCTGATCCTGAGCAGACATACGTGGTTTCCCCCCAAACAGAGGCTGTAATGAGTGCATAGAAGTCAGAGTGACTGAAAGGCTGACATCCTTGAAGTCAGTCGATGCTAACGCTTCCTGCTGGGGTGATAATGGAAAGCTTCCCGAAGCGCTCAGGGACAGGATTCTGATTCTGCTGCTCAAAGAGACGCAGGCGGACGATAATTACTGACACATGCTGCTGCTGCTGCTGCTGCTGCTGCTGCTGAAAGAGACACTGAAGTCCTCAGTGCCTGCCATGGCAGGGAAGCTTTGCATTTGATCTGACGGCATCTTGTTTCTACAGAGTTCATTGTATTTCATTGATTGATTGATTGATTGATTGATTGATTGATTAGATAGATACCTTTATTATCCCAAGGGGGAAAATCAGTTGCCCAGAGGCAGCACAGCAGTTTAAGGTTTACAAAGTTACAGAGAAGGATGAAAAGAAAAAACTACTGATGTGTACAGTGAAAAGAGCAAGTGTAACAGAGGTGATCCGAACCTCTCCACCCGGCTTCGAACCCGGGTCTCCCGTGTGAAAGTCCAAAATCTTAACCATTACTCCAAAGGGATATCCCTATGGAATGAGGGCAGATACTAGACTTTTCACGCTTCAGGCTAGGGCTGCGACTCTCTCCGCCACACAAGGCACAATAAAAGAAGAATATGGTATATAAATAAAGTGTCAAAAACAATCAACGCTCATAAGTGTCACAACACAAATAGCAATACTTAAACACAACTAATCAATGCACTGCCAAACAAAACATATCCAAACAGTCAATGCTGGTCAGTGCAACACAAGGATCTCACCACCATGTCAAACACAAGTAGTAATACTCAATACTACCAACACAACCTAAGTACCTAACGATTTATCGATTGAAGTCTTTATTCCAAGTTTGCATAGGAAAAGGTAAAGTTTCATGACAGTACAGTTCACTGGTGCAAGGTGAACTGAAGGAATACACCCAAAAAAGCCTATGGCTTGTTTCAATTGAGGTCCTTAAAAAAGAATCATATAACATTGAATGACAGACAGACATCTATGCAGAAGATATCATCAGAAAAAAACAGTGGCAAAATAAAAGGTATTTACAATAGGAAGGTCAGGGGAAGGTGCGGATAGGCTTTGTTTTCTTTGACCAGTTTCGATTACAATCCAGAATCATCTCTCTTACCTTGTGCATATTGTATTGATGTTGTTTGTGGGGAACGAATATGTTTGAAACAACATGGGCCAGAACAAATATTAAAAGAATGAAGCATCAGCGTTAGTTTATGCAGGACATGGGAGTCAAGTTGCTGCTCAGTTGTAGTCAGATGTCAGTCAGCTCTGTTCTCATACCTCATTAACATATCTGCTGGTCATTATGTCACATGACTGCCATACTCCAATCAAAGCTCTCAATCAGTAGCTCAAGTACTGTGATCTTGACTAAGTTTCATGTCAATGTTGTTAAGCTCAATACTGTGATTAGACTGTTACATGTCATGGATATTGCTATTATTTTGATATCGTATCCCTATGGGGGGTATTGCTGCGTTCCCTGATTTTGCTTAGCATGCTCAGAAAAGCTTGCACAAAATTTCAGGGAGCATCTCCTATCGCGGAGCCTGTAAAATGTCAATATTAACTGTATTCCATTTATGCAATAAATGGTTAAATCTGCTTATTGTGTATTCCATTTTGCAATAAATGGTTAAATATTCTTGACGTGAATGTTCCTGCCTAAACTAAAACTATATCTTCCCTCTGGTGTGTGTGTGTGTGTGTGTGTGTGTGTGTGTGTGTGTGTGTGTGTGTGTGTGTGTGTGTGTGTGTGTGTGTGTGTGTGTGTGTGTGTGTGTGTGTGTGTGTGTGCTCCACAGTACCTAGAGGAGATCCTGAAGTATTGTAACTACGTCTTCACTCTGGTGTTCGTCATCGAAGCCGTGCTCAAAGTCATCGCTCTGGGACTGAGGAGGTTCTTCAAGGAGAGGTAACCACCAGGGGCATAGTTCCTCCGATTTAAAATGACTCCAATACGGAACTAAAACTTCCTATGATTGGCCGCTAGTTGTGCTGTTTCCCCCCCTGGCCGATCGCAAAAAGAATTGTTCTCCATTGGACCCCATTCATTTTCCCCTTTCGTTTTCTAACCTTAATTAACACTTTCATACATACTTTATGGTTCCTATCGCTAGTTAAAAATTGCCTTTCAAACACCCATCATATGCGTTTTGTGAAAATACGGTCCCATTTGTGTTAAAATTGATGATAAAGTTGCGGGGGGCGTGGCCAACTAAGCTGATACCAGCCGGCTGTGTTCTTTTTCGTGTGCTGTATTTCGGGAGGCTCCGACCACATTCTCCCATGTATCCCTGAGGTTGCACGTGACCGTTGGCAGCCAATAGCCTCCTCTGGTGCTTTTACAAACTATGATGGCGACACCCATGCCAAGGACCCAAAATTTGTCATTTGCGCTGCATAGAAATCAATGGCTTCGCTTTGTCCGTATATTTTTTACAGTCTATCTATGGTAACCGCACGCACGCACGCACGCACGCACGCACGCACCGCACGCACGCACGCACGCACGCACGCACGCACGCACGCACGCACGCACTCACGCACGCACGCACGCACGCACGCACGCACGCACGCACGCACAGCTGCTTCACAGAAGGAAGGTTGTGGGTTTGATTCCGATCAGGACCTTTCCTTTCGTGAATGAAGTTGTTTGAATTTTAAAGGTCTTCTAAAAGTCACCAGAAACACGTTTCAACTTTCTAACCAGATAAACATCCTGTAGATTACGAACCTCTTCTGTGGTTCCCTTCAAACTTTTATTTTTTTAATCCTTCTAAACCGAGCCGTGGGATCCAGTTTAGGAAAAATAAATTAAAAAAAAATAAAAAGCAGCCCACTCACTCCTCATGCACTGAAGGAAGCATGAGCTCAGTTCAGAGCTCTGCCCAGGTTGGCAGAGGGAGAGCAGAGACCATTACAGCTTAAGCAACTGGCACTGGGTGAAAAATGGGTTACAAAATCTTGGGATAAAGAATTAGAAAACTGCAAAAGGAGTTGATCCCAGTCTGTCTCTAGTATAGACCAGGGGTTCCCTAACTTTTTTGTCTCAGGGCACCCCATACATATTTTTTTAATCCGAGGCACCCCTACATTATAATTTTCACTCCCAGCACCTTATATTTATAGCATATCGTTGTTGTCGGGTGGAAACCTTATATGTCCAAAACCGTTCGTTTTGTATTTATCATCTAAAAACTGTACTAAACTAGTGAAAACAGCCGATCTACAAGCACACAACGCCTTGCGATGCAAGGCGTTGTGTGCTTGTAGATCGGCTGTTTTCACTAGTTTTGTGCGACGGTCTTGTATGATGAAGCAGGGCTTTGCTTTACCAAAAGACGTACACATTTGAAACTTGGAGATACGAGGTTTCTGCCCGACAGTGACGATATTTTAATGATTATGTTGCGAGGAAAACGTTGAGATAACAGCCATTTTGGTTAAAACTGACAGAAAATAACTTTGTACTTCAAGTTTAAAATGACACTAAATATTAAATAATGTCCAAATAAATTCCATATATCATAGACCAGGGGTCTTCAACGTTTTCAGGCCAAGGAAGGACCCCTTAGCTGAGAGAGAGATGAAGCAGGGACCCCCACAACCTTATCATAGATTCCATATAGTTTAATTGTTTGACAGCACAATCGTCAGTGTATATATCAGATATTTAACCACTTGAACTTTAATATTTAATAAACTTGACCTCTGTACTTAGTCTTCTCCTTTTCCCCTCTACACCAAAGCTCTTTGCCGAAAATAGCAGATCTACAAGCTCACAGCGCCTCGCAGTGCGAGGCATTGTGAGCTTGTAGATCTGCTATTTTTGGCTAAAGTTCTCATAATATGGACACTAGGGTTCAAGTGGTTAAAAAAGGAGAAAAAAACTTTCTAACACTCAAAGATTTGGAGGACCCCCTGTAGTAACTCTGAGGACCCCCTTGGGGTCCCGGACCCCCTGTTGAAGACCCATGTCATAGACTGATCTCGCGGCATCCCTGGACTGCCGTCGTGGCTCCCCAGGGTGCCCCGTCATCCACTTTGAAAACCCCTGGTGTAGAGGTTGTCTGTTCACATTCTGTTCTCATTGGTCTACAGAAGACATTAGTGTTTGTGACATAAACCTGTCAGGTTGGGTTTAGTGCTGACCACAGTTTGTTGATCGGTGCTCGCATGGGTGTGTGTGCGTGTGCGTGTGCGTGTGCGTGTGTGTGTGTGTGTGTGTGTGTGTGTCTGTGTGTGTGTGTGTGTGTGTGTGTGTGTGTGTGTGTGTGTGTGTGTGTGTGTGTTGTGTGTGTGTGTAGGTGGAACCAGTTGGACCTGGCCATTGTGTTGCTGTCCATCATGGGTATCGTCCTGGAAGAGATCGACCTGAACGCCTCGCTACCCATCAACCCTACCATCATACGCATTATGAGAGTACTGAGGATAGCTAGAGGTATCTATATCTATATCTATATCTATATCTATATCTATATCTATATCTATATCTATATACATCAACCCTACCATCATACGCATCATGAGAGTTCTGAGGATAGCTAGAGGTATCTATATCTATATCTCTATTTCCATATCTATATCTATATCTATATCTATATCTATATACATCAACCCTACCATCATACGCATTATGAGAGTACTGAGGATAGCTAGAGGTATCTATATCTATATCTCTATCTATATCCAGGGCAGGAATTTCATGAAGGCCATGGCCGTCGTTGCCCCTCAGTTTGGCCTTGTTCCCCTTAAACCAATGCCATGACCTGAGACCACAGTGGCCTTAATGACAGTTTTTTTAGTCAATTTCAATGGACTCAAATTTGATGGCCTTCCTGCCCTGGCATTTGTGCCTTCAAAAATGGACAACCCCTAAGGCCATGTGGCCTTGCCCCTAAGATGATGAAATTCCTGGCCTATCTATATCTATATCTATATCTATATCTATATCTATATCTATATCTATATCTAAATTATATCTATACACATCAACCTTACCATCATACATCATGAGAGTCCTGAGAATAGCTAGAGGTATCTGTATGCATATATTCACACACACATGGCATTTTCTCTATGATTTCAGTTTGTTTTACTTTTTGTAAATGTTTTGTAATACAGTTTCAATTAATTATTGTTTTATGTGTTAGATTTCTTTTTTGTAAAGCTTAGTTTTTTATTTAAGTTAACTAAAATATTTTGTCAATTGTTGTTTTCATTAATGTTAGTTATAGAGTAACACAGTTCTAATGATCATTTAATTGATGGTGTAACACAGTTATAATGATTATTATTCCAGTGTTGAAGTTATTAAAGATGGCCACTGGGATGAGAGCTCTACTGGACACTGTGATGCAGGCTCTGCCACAGGTAAGATGTTTACACAAACACATAAACACACAGATACAGGCCTATTGATTAAAAAATTAATAATCCCAAATGAGCTCGTCATTGGCTTCAATGGTACGTTGAAAACGGCTCTCAAAGTCACTCTTTTAGCACCCAACGTCCAGCAGTCCACAGCAGTGCAACTCCTGATACAACCAGTAATACTCCAGTATCCTCCCATGTTGTCTTGTGGTGCACATTATTATTTTGTCAAATTTCAATTTTTTGCCACGGACATACAAAGTGACCGTGACGACAATATTACCAGAAACGAGGGATTGGACGATACGCGATATTATCATTTATCGTGATAAAAAAACTCTCACGATAATCGTATCGTGGAGATTTAATTTATGGTGATATCGTCCTCCGTCATGCACTGGGATCAATTCACCTTTTATTTGCAGAGCTGCATATCCGCTACCACTTAAACCCTCTTGGTAAGGGTACTTATAATATACGTACTTGATAGTCTTTTTTCACTCTATCTGTGTGAATGTCTTTGCGACGCGTTGTGAGCTTATAGATCGTCTATTTTTTTGGCAAATGTTTCGCCCCAGGGTAATGGATTTTGATTATCGCGATAATATCGTAAATTGCCATTTCTTCTGTCACAATAATCGTGATATGACATTTTCATATCGTCACATCCCTACCAGAAACACAGGAGCTGTCCTTGAATGACCATAAGAGGTCTGTTCTGTAACTCTGTGCTACGGGGGTCCTCACACTTAAAACACCAAGGGGGGTCCAGGGACTACAGATGAAAATTAGCCTACGGCTAACTCTGGCTCATTTACATTGAAGTGAAAACTGACATTTCGATTAATGAGTATGGTCCCTGTCAAATAAACAAACTTTCAAAACATTTGAGAACCACTAGTACTAGTGGACTGGACTCGTGCATAGTGTGGTAGTATAAATCAGTGCCGTACATATTCTGAAGAAAACCTAAAGACTGACATTCAAGTAATTGGGTCTTTATGATCAAAATAATAACATTATCATGATGTAAATCGAACATTTGCCACAGACAAGACCAAGTCTTTGCCACTGACGTATTTGTGACCAATGCTGGAGAAAAGGTCCATAATGTAGGCATTGTTCTTTCTCAGCTTTTTGCAGATCATGAAAGTACAGAATATAAGCTTTCAAATGACGTGTCATTCATTGCAATCTGAATATATTTGAAGAAGATATGCTTATTTGAATGTTGTTAAACTTTGAACCAAGAATCTGAGTAAAGGCCTCTCAAAGTTTGTCACACTACTGGCAGTCAGGTAAGGGGTGTGAAGAATGGATTGTTAACTCCACCCCTCACCCGCCCTAACCTATTGGTGGTGATCTGCAGCTGAAACCTGAGAACAACAACCACACATTAGCAAAAAACTGAAACTACAGATGTAAAATGTTGGCTTTGACATGTTAATGCGTGTCTCCACCCCCCAGAAGGGTGTAAGGAAACACAAAAACACAGCTCTGTTTACAAACTAATTTTAGCTGTTTAATTATTCTAAAATGGATATCTGTTGCAATGAGAAGGTTCTCAAACATACACTCCTAAATAATATGGGAAAAAAGGATAAACACCAAAAATCCAAAATCAAACCTATTTTGTTAATTTGCTGGACTTTACTATTGCCTACTTGTGGACCTTTTCTCCAGCCTCAGTCACATTTGTCCGCACAGGAAAGAAAGAACAGTGTTATGAGCTAAAGAGAGTGACTTCTATCAGACTGCTCCACGGGTGTGATCTACATCTAAAGACATCTAGGAAATGTTCACCTTATTATTCAGTATCACAGGAGCATTTAAATGAGGGTTCTGTCTTTGGAACATCGAAGTGACTGCTGGGTTTAGTTTCCGTTCCTCTCTCCAGTTCAAAATCAGAGAAGAAACACCTTGATGTTATCATGTATACCAGAGACACAGGCTGCATAGAGCTCTGTGTAGGCTGTCTTTTAAAGTTACACACATGAAAGCAGAGACACAGGCTGCATAGAGCTCTGTGTAGGCTGTCTCTTAAAGTTACACACATGAAAGCTCTGTGTAGGCTGTCTTTTAAAGTTACACACATGAAAGCTCTGTGTAGGCTGTCTTTTAAAGTTACACACATGAAAGCTCTGTGTAGGCTGTCTTTTAAAGTTACACACATGAAAGCTCTGTGTAGGCTGTCTTTTAAAGTTACACACATGAAAGCTCTGTGTAGGCTGTCTATTAAAGTTACACACATGAAAGCTCTGTGTAGGCTGTCTTTTAAAGTTACACACATGAAAGCTCTGTGTAGGCTGTCTTTTAAAGTTACACACATGAAAGCTCTGTGTAGGCTG
>NC_137812.1:75333768-75373768 GCF_963921795.1 Nannobrachium achirus | reverse complement strand
CCTGGTTACCAGACTGAACACAACACCGCCCCCTGGCGGTAGTGGTGTTGTAGTGAAGTCTGGCCCTTCACAACAAATAAGCTTTTTCCACTCGCCCGATGAAAGGGCTAGCCAATCAGGGCTGTAGGCTTGGGGCACGTGGTGGGTGGTGGCCTGGTTCAGAACCATTCAGCCAATCAGGCGAGTCTGTTTGTATACAAACACACCCCCCCCCCTCCACTCTATTATAGACATCAAACAGGTCGTAGTCTTTGATACTTTCGATCACCAACGAGCTATTGACACTTGTATGGCTCAATCAATTACTGCGGTATACAACCCCTTTGAAGTTCAAAGGTAGCAATTAAGAGCAAGTCACCTTGACATTTCTTTAAACCGCCCCTAACATTATGTCAATAG
Organism: Nannobrachium achirus; assembly: GCF_963921795.1. Lineage (NCBI taxonomy): Eukaryota > Metazoa > Chordata > Actinopteri > Myctophiformes > Myctophidae > Nannobrachium > Nannobrachium achirus. The sequence continues at coordinate 75,373,369 of NC_137812.1, read as the reverse complement.
GCCAGAAAAAGAATCTCTCCCCAAAATCCCAGACTCTCTTCCCAAAACGAAGTGTGTGATAGAGTCTGGTTTATTAACCAGGCAACTGCTTTTGTACTGTCGTATTTTTTTTTTAGGAGAATAAAGTTGACCTTTAAAGTTTTGGTTTAACATACTAGTCTCACCTTTCAGCGAGCCCACAATTATAATGATACAATCGGGAGATAAGTGTCCGTCAGGTCGCATGTAAAAATCGGCCTGATGGTGGCGCTATATGGGACAGATCCATGTTGATGACACGACTGTAGACATACTGTGTACCGATTTGCGTGATTTTAGGGCAAAGTTTGTAGGAGCAGTGTCCAGAAATGTGTTTTGCAAGAATCTGCCTCATGGTGGCGCTAGAAGAGGGCCATGTGAGAAATGAGGGCAGAAGTAGTGGTTTGGCAGCCAAGGAGTGTGTGTGCAAAGTTTGGCATGGATCGGGGCAATGGTGGCGAAGATATGAGAAGGACAAAAGTGTGACGTGTGACAGACTGACTGACAGCTGGTGGAGGTGTTGATGATGACTAGAAAGATGCAATTGGAAATTGCAAGTGTGGTTTCTGACGTGACTTTATTCTGCAGCAAAGCTACAGTAACTGTTATGTGAAGCTTGACCAATCGATTCCTTATTGATTCCCTGACCCATTGATTCCTTATTGATTCCCTGACCCATTGATTCCCTATTGATTCCCACTCCCATTGATTCCCTATTGATTCCCTATTGATTCCCTATTGATTCCCACTCCCATTGATTCCCTATTGATTCCCTATTGATTCCCACTCCCATTGATTCCCTATTGATTCCCTATTGATTCCCTATTGATTCCCACTCCCATTGATTCCCTATTGATTCCCACTCCCATTGATTCCCTATTGATTCCCACTCCCATTGATTCCCTATTGATTCCCACTCCCATTGATTCCCTATTGATTTCCTGGCCCATTGATTGCATCAATTTCCAATGGCAGCGGAAAAGTTTATCTAGTGAAAATAAGGTTTCCCCAGAACTAACCCTTTGGGGCAACCACACTAATAACGTTAAAGACACAATATGCAACGTATAAATATAGTTCCGAAATATTGTGGTCCTCTGGAGTGAGTGTGTGTATATATCTGGAGTGAGTGTGGAAATATAGTGGCCCTCTGGAGTGAGTGTGGAAATATAGTGGCCCTCTGGAGTGAAGGTGGAAATATAGTGGTCCTCTGGAGTGAAGGTGGAAATATAGTGGTCCTCTGGAGTGAGTGTGGAAATATAGTGGTCCTCTGGAGTAAGTGTGTAAATATAGTGGCCCTCTGGAGTGAAGGTGGAAATATAGTGGTCCTCTGGAGTGAGTGTGTAAATATAGTGGTCCTCTGGAGTGAAGGTGTAAATATAGTGGCCCTCTGGAGTGAGTGTGTAAATATAGTGGCCCTCTGGAGTGAGTGTGGAAATATAGTGGTCCTCTGGAGTGAGTGTGTATATATCTGGAGTGAGTGTGGAAATATAGTGGTCCTCTGGAGTGAGTGTGGAAATATAGTGGTCCTCTGGAGTGAGTGTGGAAATATAGTGGTCCTCTGGAGTGAGTGTGTATATATCTGGAGTGAGTGTGGAAATATAGGCCTAGTGGCCCTCTCATCATTAAAGTTGCCCACCCCTGCACTACTTACACACTGACACAACCATGGCCTGTACCTCAGTCTACCACAAGATGGCACTACTAACTCAACATGCTGTCAGTAACTTCACAGACCAAAGATTCAGGTTGTTACCAAAGATGGTTGAATAAAACAATGAGATAGAAAATAGAGATATGCTTTAGTTTAATGCTCAGGAGTAAAAGGAAGAAAACAAGACCAACTATAAAGATCTTGTGTTACAAGAAAGATTTGAAAAGAAAAAATACAGCACAAATTCAAAAGTAGGCCTAAATCATATCGTCATTAAAGGACAATGTTGTTGTTTTTTACAACAAGGGTTCATATTTTAGATTGTAATTAGAGAAAAGAAAACATTAGTGTTAAAATGTTTTCATTTACTGCTTTCTATGGTTTTAGCCAATTTAGCGAGTTTAATTTCATTGGTTGAGTACAAGTGGCTAAATATGTATTTATTTTAGACACAATAAGCCCATCCCTAACATGCTCCGCATGGGCAGATGTGACTCATGGGGGCTGGTATTGTTACTGTAATCAAGAATTTGTCGGCTCATTGTGTCTCTAAAATGGATAAAACGACAGAATGAAGTCAATGAAAACATTTTAACACTCATCTTTTCTTTACTCTAATTACAATCTAAAATATGAACCCTTGTTGACACTTACATGGAAAAGTACATGAGACATGGTATTAAAATGAAACCGACATGGGCTCTGTTTAACTACATAATGTAAAAGATAATGATATGAATGGTCATGTACAGTAGCATATTGGTTACATACTGAGTAGACCCTTATAGAACCTCCCCCACCGCTGTAGAACTGTTGTGCTCCAGATGAGGTCCTACTGCCGTCTATGTAGAACTGTTGTGCTCCAGATGAGGTCCTACTGCCGTCTATAGAACTGTTGTGCTCCAGATGAGGTCCTACTGCCGTCTATGTAGAACTGTTGTGCTCCAGATGAGGTCCTACTGCCGTCTATGTAGAACTGTTGTGCTCCAGATGAGGTCCTACTGCCGTCTATGTAGAACTGTTGTGCTCCAGATGAGGTCCTACTGCCGTCTATAGAACTGTTGTGCTCCAGATGAGGTCCTACTGCCGTCTATGTAGAACTGTTGTGCTCCAGATGAGGTCCTACTGCCGTCTATGTAGAACTGTTGTGCTCCAGATGAGGTCCTACTGCCGTCTATAGAACTGTTGTGCTCCAGATGAGGTCCTACTGCCGTCTATGTAGAACTGTTGTGCTCCAGATGAGGTCCTACTGCCGTCTATGTAGAACTGTTGTGCTCCAGATGAGGTCCTACTGCCGTCTATAGAACTGTTGTGCTCCAGATGAGGTCCTACTGCCGTCTATGTAGAACTGTTGTGCTCCAGATGAGGTCCTACTGCCGTCTATGTAGAACTGTTGTGCTCCAGATGAGGTCCTACTGCCGTCTATGTAGAACTGTTGTGCTCCAGATGAGGTCCTACTGCCGTCTATGTAGAACTGTTGTGCTCCAGATGAGGTCCTACTGCCGTCTATGTAGAACTGTTGTGCTCCAGATGAGGTCCTACTGCCGTCTATGTAGAACTGTTGTGCTCCAGATGAGGTCCTACTGCCGTCTATGCCGGCTGCGATGGAATTAGGGGTGTAACGATATAGTAACTGAATCGAAAAAGTCTTTTTTTAATTTGTAATGATCTACTATATCGATATGCAAAAGGAAAATATCGTACCATTTTGGCTTTGTATCGTATCGTATCGTATCGTATAGTTCGTTTTACAATGCAAATAATCGATTTTATGGAAACTAAGTATTTGTGCCTTGTATTTAACAATTTTAAGAGGGAAAAATGAAAAAGAGGGGTCTAATTACTTTTCCATTCCATATATCTACTCTTGGTCTATTGATAAATGTGTGTAATCTCTGTGTTCATGTCAAGGTGGGTTTGTCCATACAGTATGTGTTAAAATATAATGTCCATGTATTTGCTAGAGAATCACAGTGTTTACTTATTTATATCCATAATAATATATTTTCCCTTAAAAACCTACTGTATTGACACGTTTCACACAGATTTAGTGTATTTGTTAAATAGTTACTAAATCGATTTTAAATAATTGAATCGTATCGTATCGCCATGAATGAACCAATATCGTCCATGTATCGCATCGTCAACCATGAATCATGATACGTATCGTATCATTGTTCAAACGTATCATTACATCCCTAGGTGGAATTCCTCCACTCAGAGGTAGATCACCCTTTTAGAAACATCCTATCCAAGAAGTAAGGGTAGTTCCACGCTCCCAGAGTAGGGTTTTACAAACACGGCACTTAAAAGGTTCACGTCGAGGGTTGGGAAAACGGTTTAAATGGCTTATTTAGTCAGCCTGTGTCATGTTTTCCCCCAAGAGGGAGGTGCCAGTACTGCTCCGGGGGTTTCTGGGTTGAATGGGAAAACACGGCACAGGCTGATGAAATAAATGATTTAAACCGTTTTCTCAACCCCAACGTACACATTTTATGTGCTGGTGTTTGGAAAATCCTACTCTGGGAGTGTGGAACTACCTTTACTTTTTGGATAGGATGTTTCTAAAAGGGTGATCTACCTCGGCGTGGAGGAATTCCACCACAGCTGACATGGAGGACCATAGGACCTCATCTGGAGCACAACAGTTCTACTGCGGAGCGGGAGGTTCTGTATGGGGCTACATACTGAGTAGACCTCTAGACCTGCACAAATAAACAGCTGCTACCTTTAAACCTGCTCCCAACGAAGGCGTCGCATTTTTCCTTCTCTCCCTCCCTCGTGTGTCTACCACCCTGTCCTGCCTGCTGGAGCGTATCTGAACACTGTCTCTACTCTCGTAGCTATTTGGACCTATTTGGAAGCAAACATGGATCTCGTGAGTTGGTCCCTGAATGCTATGGACTCTCTTTTTTCAACACGAAAATCTGGTTCGGAGGAGCCCATTTGTCCAGACGGGACTTTTGCCGCGGGGTACACTATGGACTACCGTCAAAAGTGGAACGTGGTGTGCTTATCGGTGTTTTCCGTGGAAGACATCGAAGATATCTACCTTTTCGGCTTCATGATAACAGGGTTTCTGCTGATTGGCATGGGCATTGCCTTGGTTTATCGGAAAATCTGCAAGATGGGTGGACCCCCAGGAGCCCCAAAACTGCCATTCATGATATTCGAACTCAACAAGGTTGTTTGTGCCCAGACTGTTGCGATAAATGAACTCAAGCGCAACGTTGTCATCTTGATGGAGCGAAACACCGAACCGCAAGGAGGGCCAGCAAAATATGGACATTAGAGGGAATACTCTAATCTTCTGTATTCCCTCGCTCGAATTCACGACCGGACCGGACACCGAGCCTGAACTTGAACACTGCACTCCTCCTGCAAGAGAAGAAACTTGTTGAAGAGCGCTTCCCCCCCTCGACACCTGTTGTTGTATCTCCCGGACTGTTCCAGCTTGTTCAAGGACGTCTCCACAAGGACGTCTCCACAGTACAACATCCAACTGTAGGCCTAAATATGTCCCATTTTCAACTTTTTTAAATTATATTTTGACCCTTGCTTTGGCAATGTAAATGTATGTTTTTCTTATGCCAATAAAGCACCTTTGGTTTGAATTCATTGGTTAGAATTACAAGGCAGACAAAGCAAAGCAAACACATAAACGACCAGCTGTTGACACACTTATCATGTAGCTGTAGCAACACAACACACAACTGATGAGATGTGAAAGTGATTGATTTCACTACAGAGCCTTTTCACACATCCAACGGTAAGCATCAGTACATGGGTAGTCGTGCCATCCATACCCACTCTGATACACAGCACAGTCTTCTCCTCCTCCACGGTCATCAGGCTGACCATAGGCAGTGCTCCAGTACCTGGAGAAGTAGTTCCATTACATTCATTACAATACTGTACATTTACAAGGATAGTTTTTTCACTTTCATCTTTTCTTTTAGACCTAAATCCCAGTGGTGTAAAGTACTGTAACTAAGTACATTTATTTAAGGACTGTACTGTACACATTTTGAGATATTTTGTACTTTACTCAAGTATTTCCAATTTCCAACACTTTTACTTCTACTCCACTACATATTGGATCCAAATATTGTATTTACTCCACTACATTTATTTAAAAACTTTGGTTACTTTACATTATAATTATTACCAAGACGCCTAAGGGTGAAAAGCGGCCTTGCCCGTCGCATGTGAGCTTGTAGATCGGCTATTTTCAAATATGTTTTTTACTTTTATTATTTTGGTATTTTTGACACTTTTCTTTTCATTTCTATATTGCAGTATTGATACTTTTAATTAAAGTGCTGATGACACGCCCAGAAGATGTACATTATAATACAGTAGGTCACATGGTTTTTGTAGAAACACATTGAAAAGGGGGCGGAGCCAGGACCATATCACAGATTGATTGACGTTTGTTCTGGCAGCGTAACAGACCAGTGAGACCACAACGAAAACGAGGATGTCGAATCAACATAAAAAAGATTAAATATTAAATGTTAGTTGAAATGAATAACAGAAGATTGAAGGTATGAAGTCTTACGTTGGTGAGGTCAGTGGTTTTCCATCCACCCATTTCCACACTCCTTTCTTCTCTCTGTCAGTCAAACCCAGCCACATGGTCTGCTTCCTGCCAAATTGTTTGTTAACAAAGTCCTGGACAGAAGAGATGCTGGTTACTAAAATACACACTGTACAACACACACGCAAGCACGCACGCAAGCACGCACGCACGCACGCACGCACGCACGCACGCACACACACACACACACCCACACAAACACACCTGTTCTTCTTTGCTGTTGATGATGATCAAGTCCGCCTGGTTGTCTCTACAGTATTGTCTGCTCAGGTCCCAGGTTTTCACCTCAGTAGAGATGTAATAACTGCTGCAGCCAAATCTCTGCCATCCAGGAGATTCTAACAACAACATAACACAGTTAGAAGGTAGGCCTGTGACGATTCACTTACCTCCCGATTCGATTCGATTTCGATTCATAGGGTGACGATTCGATTATATCATGATTATTGCGTTTTCCTGCGATTTGCGTATCAAATCACGATTATTGTGATTTTTTTCCCCAAAAATTACAGCGTTTTATATTGAAACATTTTAAAACAATTCTAAACAATATAAAACATTAAAAGTTGAATCATATACTTCAAATCAATGCAGCCAAATAAAGTCAGTCAATCTTTCTGACATTTATTTCAGCCAAAGTGCCAGTGGTACAACATTACAACAACATGTTCCTGGTCAAGATGCCAGAAAACACAGAACACAACAGTCATATAAAAAGAATCGCTGTGCTGCAGGCCTACAGCACTGTGCTAGCTTTAGCCATAACATGACATCCTCATGACCTAAAACTGTTCCTTTAGGACCTGTACTTACTTTATTTTTTATCTTTTTATAAATAAATAAAATCGGGATAATCGATTCTGAACTTTGAAAATCGATTAATTGAATCGCCGGCATTAACATCACGATAATATAGTAAATTTTTTTGCACAGGCCTACTACAAAGTGTTGTTTTGGTGTTGTTGTATTCAGTTGCTCAGATTAGCAGATAAACTCGTCCAGGAACATGATAGGAGGGGGGGGGGGGGGGGGGGGGTGCAGCCATGTTGTTATATAGAGACGAGTTAACTGTTACCATGGTTACCAGGTAAACGGACGCTTGCTGGTGAGCAAAACAACTACATATCCCATGATTCAACTCGGCTGCCAGCACCAGGAAGCCATGTAATCTCCATAGGCTTCTATTCATTGCTGATGTAAAGAAACAGCTTTATCTCAGAGTCTACTTCCCTTCGAACGCAGAGAGACGCTTTTTTCACAGCGACACTGGGCTGTGACGGTCGGCCGTGGCTAGGATTTTAGTTTTGCGACCGAATGTAAACAAACTGACGGCCATTTTAAAATAAATCGTCAATTTACACAACATGCACACGCACGTGGCTTCTGGGCTCTTCAAAATAAAGCGTGAATGAATGGCGGCGCTCTACAGCCAAATAATTACCAAAATAAAGGCATCCCAAGTGTTAATGAAAACATGATGTAGTGAATAAAACAGTGATGTCTCACTGACCACAGAGCCTCCTCTTCAGCTCATCTCTCTCTGCAGTCATGATGTTGTAACTGGACTGTAGCTGGTCATAACTGGACTGGATCTGGTCCTTCTGTGCAGTGACGTTGTCCAGGTCATTGGCCAGGTTGTTGTATTTGGACTGGATGTGGTCCTTCTCTGCGGTGACGTCATTGTAACTGGACTGTAGCTGCTCCAGGTGTTTCAGCAGGTTGTTCTTCTCTTCAGTCCAATCAGAATCTGTGAGAAAGAGAATCAAACAAACTGATGAGTTTTACATACAGCTTTGTTCTGATCTGACCTCCTTCCTGCTGCCACAGTAGGAAGGAGGTCGTGAACGACATGCAACGTGTGATGCATGATCCGTGCACAACTGTGCACGATGGACATGCACGTGCCCACGTTGGCAGTCTGCTAGGTTGATTTAAATTTCTTGCTGAGACGAGAGGTTGTAATAAAGGTAGGTTTAGGTTTAACAACATTTACTGTCCACTAGTGGCAAATTTTCAGGACCTTCAGGGTATTCAGATAAGGCCCTGGGATCCTCAGAAGAAAATAATATTTTTAATAATAATAACTTTTTTAATTACTTTTATTTTTTTTATTTTTCTTTAAATTAATTAAAATTGTTTGTGTTGGTAATCTGTTAAACTGCACTGTTTCGCTTGCCATACTCATTGTAGTTGTTTCTGCCCCAAGTTCTGTGCATAGGGAGTGTTTTTGTGCTGGGAAAACTAACAGCCAATCAGAGATCTTTTCTACTGAGTCTCTGGGCAGATTACTCTCACTCGCAGGTCTTCTAGAATTCCCTGGGCCATTTCCCCATAATACAAGCCTTGGTGTGGATTGTCAGTTTGATCAACCAATCATATTTCGAGCTGTAGTAAATGGGCGTCGTCTTCAGTTGTCAAGGGTATGCGGGAAGACCCACGACTCAACCACCAATCAGGAGGGAATATGGGAAATGGGACAGATCCATGTTGATGACATGACTGTAGAGATACTGTGTACCGCTTTGCGTGTTTTTAGGGCAAAATCTGTAGGAGCAGTGTCAAAAAAATTGTTTCGCAAAAAACGGCTGAGGGTGGCGCTAGGAGAAGAGGGCCATGTGAGAAATGAGTGGTTTGGCAGCCAAGGAGTGTGTGTGCAAAGTTTGGCATGGATCAGGGCACCGGTGGCGGAGATATGAGTAGGGCAAACGTGTGACGTGATGGACAGACTGACTGACTGACTGACTGACTGACAGAATGACAGACTGACAGACTGACAGCCGGTGGAGGTTTTGATAGCTACGACCTGACGGTTGCAATAAGATGCTGCATTTAAGTTCAGGAGAGTCAAGGCAATACCCTTAAAGAGGGCATTTGCATTTCTTTCACCATAGTAAAAACTACATTCATGGTTCTGGAGAGGGCACTTTTTACAGACGGATAAAAGGGCAGGGGCTCAAGCCCCCTTTGATGTCTATGTGTGCACGTGCCTGGTTGTAATGAAACTTGACTTACAGAGAGAGAGTCTGAGACCAATGTTGAGCAGAGCTTGAACACCACAAAGCAGTCCAAGACCCAGAACAACCAGCCTGTACCGTCTGCCTCTTCTGACTGGACTCACACACACGCACGCACGCACGCACGCACGCGCACGTGCGCACGCACACACACACACACACACACACACACACACACACACACACACACACACACACACACACACACACACACACACACACACACACACACACACACACAGACACACAGACACAGTGAGAATGAAGATGAAGAGGGAATGAGAATCACTTAAAGGACAACTCCACACAGAGGAAAGAGAAAATGTATTCATTAAAAACACCCATTATTTTTTCTGGTGACTCATAATACCCTCCTAATACGTGAGCAGACTGTGTTTTTTCAATAACTTTTTTCATTTATTTTCAATAAAATATTATTGTATTTAATGTTTTCCATTTTCCCAAAGAATTATTAAAAATAAAAGAAAAAAGTTATTGAAAAAACACGGTCTGCTCACGTATTAGGAAGGTAAAATGAGTCACCAGAAAAAATAATGTGTGTTTTTAATGAATCTATCATGGTTAAAATGGAGTTTGAAGTTACAATGGGTGTGTATGTGGAGAGGGCCTGGGCGTGTTGGAGGTGGTAACATTTACATCAAATATCTAAATACTGAATGAAGCAAATTAAAAACTGTTCAGGGTGTTCATACAAGCCTGATTAGACGATAAAAAAGTTTTGAAAGTGTAATATCCCTTTAAGACAGAATGAAGTTTTTAGCCTGATTACCTTACGACAGGGTTCCCCAATTAGTTTTCCCCAAGGGCCAAATTATGTCTCGGGTACCAGGCCCTCGGCTGTTTCACTAGTTTAAGTCATTTTTAAAATGATAAATGATAAACTGTCGTTCCCGCTAATCCAGTGACAGTTCAGATATCGCCGTTGTCGGGTGAAAGTTTTTCATGTCCAAAACCGTTTGTTTGCATTTATCATTTTGAAAATGACTTAAACTAGTGAAAACAGCCGATCTACAAGCACACAACGCCTCGCACCACGAGGCGTTGTGTGCTTGTAGATCGTCTGTTTTCACTACTTTTGTGCGACGGCTTTGTTTGATGAAGCAGAGCTTTACTTTGCGAAAGAACGTACACATTTTGAGATACAGGTTTTCCACCCGACAACGACGATATACTAGTGTTGTTGCTGCTCTTATACCACCATTATTACTGGGGTTGGTGGGGGCCAGACAGTAGCCCCCCGTGGGCTGCAAATGGCCCGCGGGCCGCCTATTGGGGAACCCTGCCTTACGATCACATGAACAATCATCCAGGAAGGGGAACTGCACTCATTCAGTGCAGCAGCAAAGAGCAGCCTCAGCGAGCGCTGAAAACCCTCTCTGTTGCTTTCACTTTCATTTTACCATCTGGTGAAAACTCAACACCATACATTATGTTTAATTTAATTGCCATTAAGATCGACAGACATCGAAAGACATAAGTTATCTCATTAATAGTATCATTAATGTTGTCATTTTATCGACTGGCCCCTTTGTCGTTTTTGTAATGAGGACCACAGGCTCAGCTAGTTGAGGATCCTTGAGTTAAATCATTTCACCCTCTTGCTTAAAAAGTTTAACCTTTTTTAGTGATTTGTAGTTTTAGTAACATTTCTTACCAGGTCTAGTCTTCTTCCGTGGATGTTTGTGCCGAGCTGTTCTGGTCTTGGTCCCAACATTTCCATAAACTTCATCGTCTTCTTCCTCGTCGCCATCTTCCTCCTGGATCTCGATGTTTGAAGCCATTTCTACCTTTATGACTTTAATTCATCTGACAGCAGCTGTTTGACACGCTTCACCTCTGAACAACACAACGAACAATAGAGGAGGTCTCTTAACAACACAATGAACAATAGAGGAGGTCTCTTAACAACACAATGAACAATAGAGGAGGTCTCTTAACAACACAATGAACAATAGAGGAGGTCTCTTAACAACACAACGAACAATAGAGGAGGTCTCTTAACAACACAATGAACAATAGAGGAGGTCTCTTAACAACACAATGAACAATAGAGAAGGTCTCTTAACAACACAATGAACAATAGAGGAGGTCTCTTAACAACACAATGAACAATAGAGGACGTCTCTTAACAACACAATGAACAATAGAGGAGGTCTCTTAACAACACAATGAACAATAGAGGAGGTGGTCTTTCTTTTATGAAGTCCCCCTCCCCCCTCCCCCTCCTTCCTGCTATTGTTTCCTCTCTCAGAGGTGAGCTGGCGTTTGGCCCTAAGCTAGATGCAGAATAGATATTCAAGACCCAAAGTTAGAGTGAGCATTTCTTTTTTAATATTGATTGTTATTTGGATTTTAGGAAAGACATTACAAACAGACATTGAAGATTGAAGACTTTATTAGAAGTTTGCATAGAAAAAGGTACAGTTTCATGACGTTACAGTTCACTGGTATAAGGTCAACTTAAAGGAGATCCTAGAAAAGACTAAGCTTATTTCCAAGACAAACACACACCAGACTATCATGCATATCAAACACAGGCAATTCACCTATAATATAAAAAAAGTACAAAAGCACAAAAGTTGTCCACCTGCTATATGAAAGTACAAACAATTGGACACATTCTAAAGCTGTTATAATATGTGCTGTGATAGGACCCCAGATGTACTCGGATGCCGCTAGACTGTCATGTTTATTATATTATAGTATTATTGATATAAATTCAGTAAGCCACCTGCATGTTGAAACAAGGTAGAGTAGAGGTTTTCCATTCTGTTAAAATAATTATTTTGGCTACTAGTGTACCAAGCATGAGTGCCTGTTGGACAGAGTAAGGCAGAGAACGAGAAGCTTATGAAGCAAATGTTTGCTTCTGAGGGTCCCTGGAACAACATATTATGAGATGGGGGTCCGTGGTCAAATACATATCATATTGCAGGTACTTGACTTGAAAAGGTTTGAGCACCACTTCTAGGATAAATCTAGGATTTAGTGTAGAATTGGCCAAACTTTGTCAAGTCAAGGACCCCCCAAAATGATATGTAATTGGCTGTGGATCCCCATCTCAAAATATTTTGTTCCAGGGACCCTCAGAAGCAAAGGTTTGAGTTTGAGTCTAAATGTGTGTCTTGGGAATATCTATTCTGCATCTAGCTTAGGGCCTCAGACTGGTTGGCAAACACAGGGGCGTCAATTGGGTATGGCAGGGGTATGCAGCTGCCATACCCTGGGTCCAGGGGCGAAAATAAAAGTTACTTTTAAATATAAATCCATGAATGTCTCTTTGTGTATCTGTGCTGGTTATTATGTTGTTAAATTACAGTAAAATAATGTAACTACAAATGCAAACTGTTACAATGGTCACTTTAACAAGGTATTATAATTATATTCTCCACACTTATTCTCCCCATTTTGACAAAATGGTAGCCTATATTCCCAGGTTCCGCAGGTCAGCTGCACAGGTGCAATGCACTTGAACAACCGTTCCAGGCTGCCATATCCAGCCCAAAAAACTATAGAAACGGGGGGGAAAAAATGTACTTCTTAAAATAAATATATCATGCCTGTTGCTAAGGTATGGCAACATGACTGGAGTCTTGCACGCACGCCTTCGCGCGCGTGCAAGACACCAGTCATGTTGCCATACCTTAGCTTTTTCTGAACTGATGCCACTGGGCAAACACCGCGTCGCCTCTCAGAGGCGCCTCTCACACCTCCTCCCCTCCACCCACACTTACCCTGTCCTCCACTTTCACTATCACTTCTGTGCAGTGGTGTAAAGTAACTAAGTAAATTTCTAAGAAAATTTCAGCCGCCTCTATAGCATAGATAAATGGCTATGTAATTTCTGTCAAGCCTGCGGCTATGGGTACATTGACCTCTTTGACTGTTTTTGGAAAAAAACAAACCTATATAGGGACAAACTACACCCCAATGATGAGGGATTAAAAACCCTGGCCAGTAAAATCTCCAGCCACCTCACCAACATTGACATCTGACGCCAAATAAACATTAGTCCTCCCATAACCCATGTCCCTAATCCTCTCTCCTCAGTTGACTGTTCTTTTATTCCCATTTTAATCACCAATAGGCATTTTAAATTGACATCTGCACTTTATCAATCCTCTAGGCATGCTGTAAGGAATCACCTCCGCCCCTTGAGGCGTGCCTTAACCTGTCCTAGCCCAGAGATTAATGTGAATATGAATATTAGTATTAACATGGCTCTTTTTAACATCCGTGCCGTCCGTAACAAGCCTGCCTCTGTTTGTGACATTATTTGTGATGAGAAACTTGACATCATCCTATTAACAGAGACCTGGTTGGGCTCTGAAGAAGCCATGCTCATGGCTCCAGCTTGCCCTCCAAAATTTAAATTTATTTGCTCAGGACGTGAGGGTATGACAGGAGGTGGTCTGGCGATGATTTTTAAAGACACTTTAAATTTCAAGCCTCTCTCTCTGGGAACATTTTTATCTTTTGAATACCAGGCCACCCTTCTGGAGAATCTCCCATCTTTAATAATGGTTACTGTTTATCGCCCTCCAAGGAATAGCAAAACATTATTTTTAACAGAAATCTCTGAACTTTTGTCCATTTGCTCCATCAACTACAACATGATTGTGATTTCAGGAGACATAAATTTGCATATCGACAATAGCTCAGACACAGTGGCCATGGACTTTTTAGAGATCCTACACTCTTTTGATCTCAATCAACATGTCCTACTCATAAACTTGGCCACACCCTCGATTTAGTAATCACCAAAGGTATTAACGTCGCCTTGAACAGGGTTGTTGACAGACCCGAGCTCTCAGACCATTTTGTAGTGTTTTTTACAATGACTGTCCCAGGAATGGAGAAATGCAACACAGAATCCATTATTTGAAAACGCTTTTTCTCTCCATCCGCTGCTAATGATTTTACTTCTCACCTCTCTAATGCACCCTCCCTACCTATTGCTCTAGCAGTCAACGACCGGGTACAACTTTTTAATGACAAACTAGAATCAGCCCTAGATAAAGTAGCCCCTATTAAAGTTAAAAAGAAAAACACCTCCAAAAAAACACCCTGGATCAATGAGCATGTGCACTCACTAAAGAGAGAATGCCGCAGAAATGAGCGACTATTTAGAAAGAGCAACCTCACTATCCACCAAGAGAGCCTTAGGAAGTCAACTTCTGACTACAACAGAGCCCTACGTTTGGCTAGACACCTTATTTCTCAAACATTATAAATGAGAACAAGAGAAACCCCAGAGTGTTATTTTCCACTGTTGATCGTCTATTAAACCCGCCTCAGTCCCACAGGCTGTCACTCCCAGCTTCTACAGCTAGATGTGACGAGTTTGCCTCATTTTTTTACGACAAAATATCCAATATTCGTGCTGGTATTATAGGTGACACTGCCACCTCAATTACTCCGACAGCGATTGTGTCAAATGTAGCTCACTCTAGAGGAAGCCTCAACTCTTTCTCTGCTGTCAATGAACAAGAGCTCAGAAATATAATTTCAAAAATGAATTCTTCGTCCTGTTCACTGGACGTCATTCCCACCCCCTTCCTTAACTCATTCCCTGCCAGGCCCGATAGTCCCGAGATTATTCCAATGTCTTTCCCCGCCAGGCCCGATAGTCCCGAGAATTAAAAAAAAAAAAAAAAAAAAAAAAAAGATTTTTGACCCCCAAAAATGGAGTAGGCATGATAGCAATCGCGAAATTGCATGTTTAACCCCCATAGCAACCCCATCTTTCAAGCATGGCAGCCATTTTGGCAGCCATCTTTGTTAAACATAGTGGCTGTTATCTCATGAATGCCTGAACGGATTTCCATTCGGATTTTTTTGTTTGAAAGCTGTGAGCAATGTGGACACACGTGGTGCATTATCTAGGCATGGGTGTGCATGATCCGTGCACACCCAATTACATGGAAGTCTATGGAGACGAATGGCAGGTGGGAGTACGGAGGTATGTTAAAATGGCGGTCAATGTGTTAAAGAGGTTCTGGATACTGTAATGAATGACATCCTGGAAATTGTCAACAGTTCCTTAGACTCAGGTGTCTTCCCAACCTCACTAAAAACAGCAGAAGTCAGGCCCCTAATCAAGAAACACAACCTCGATACCTCTGTGTTAAACAATTATTGACCTATATCGAATTTGCCCTTTCTGGGCAAAATCATTGAAAAGGTTATTTGCCATCAATTGGAAGTCTATCTTCAGCTAAATAAGATTCACAATAAATTTCAGTCTGGTTTCAGGAAGGGCCACAGCACCGAAACAGCGTTTGTGAAAGTGGTTAATGACCTCAGGCTGGCCTCCGCCAAGAAAAATGTATCGGTTCTTTTATTGCTGGACCAATCAGCTGCTTTTGACACTCTAGATCACCTTATTTTATTAAAACGTCTAGAACACTCCATAGGTCTGTCAGGTACGGCCTTGTCCTGGTTTCAATCCTATATTCATGACAGATCTTATTTTGTCAAATTAGATGAATTTGTCTCCGACAAACACACCATCTCTTCCGGCATTCCGCAGGGTTCAATCCTCGGACCTTTATTGTTCTCCTTATATGTACAGCCACTGGGCGAAATTATTGCCAATCATGGCGTTAATTACCATTTTTATGCTGATGACACTCAGATGTACATCTCTGTAGTCCCAGATGACCCCAATGCCCTCGAACCTTTGCTGTCCTGTCTGTCCAGCATCACACGCTGGATGTCTGCGAACTTCCTCAAATTAAATGAGGACAAGACTGAGGTTCTCATTGTTGGATCTAGTGATCAGAGGGAATCAATAATGGGTAGACTTACAAACCTGGCTGTAAACAGCAAAAACACAGTAAAGAACCTTGGGGTTGTCATTGATTCTGAACTGAGTTTTAATACACATATCAGTCACTTAGCCAAGACTGCTTTTTTCCATCTTAGGAATATCGCCCGAATTAGAGCTTTTCTGTCACTGGATGACGCAAAAACATTAATCCATGCCTTTGTCTTTTCTAGACTCGATTACTGCAACGCCCTTTTTTCTGGCTTGCCAAAAAAAACAACAGACAGACTACAAGTCATCCAGAATGCGGCTGCCCGAGTATTAACACGAACTAAGATGAGGGAGCATATAAGTCCAGTTTTGGCTTCGCTACACTGGCTCCCGGTTGCCTTTAGAATAGACTTTAAAATTCTTTTGCTTGTTTTTAAAGCCCTTAATGGCTTGGCACCCTCCTATCTGGATGACTGTCTGAATAGATATGTTCCTGGCCGTCCCCTTAGGTCCGCTACTGCTGACCTACTTGAAATTCCTAGCATGGAAATGAAAATTAGGAAATACGGTGAAGCTGCTTTTTGTTTCTATGGGCCGACGGCCTGGAACCGCCTCCCATTATATCTAAGGCAGTCTACCTCGGTGGACGGCTTCAAGTCCCAACTCAAGACTTATTTATTTTCTATTGCTTTTAGATAATTGTACCCTAGCCTAACTGTCTTTGCCTGGTACTATTCTATTGCTATTATCTTCTATGTTAAGGTTTTATTTACTTTTGTTTTGCTGTATTGTAATTATTGCTGTTTTGTTTTTTATATTTTGTTGTGTGAAGCACTCTGGGCTGCATTTTTGTATGAAGGGTGCTATACAAATAAAGTTTCATTCATTCATTCATTCATTCATTCATTCATTCATTCAACTAAGTACATTTACTTAAAGGGGCACTCCACCACTTTTCAACCTATGTTCATATAATTGGTCCTCACTCAAAAATAGCTTTTTTCTTTTTTTTCTTTTTTTTTCTCAGAGGAGGGCTGTGGGCAGGTCAGAAACCCATCGTCTTGAGACATCATCGATTGCCAATCCAGCTTATAGAAACTGCAGGCTTTCTATTCCTGAAAAGTTGCAATTTTAAAGTGGAAGCCATTGTTCTCGCGATAATAAAAATCGAAATATTTTTTTTCAAAAATATTGATTACATTTTTTTTTCTTTTATGAGGAAAATTATGATGTCACAAGACGACGGATTCTGAACTTCCCACAGCTCTCCTAGGAGACTTGGACTGAGTAGAAAAAAATTGTGATATTTTATCATGAACATTAGTGAGGACCTATTATATGAATTGAAGACTGTTTTGAAAAGTGGTGAACTACTCCTTTAAGTACTGTAAGTACAATGTTGAGGAATTTGTGCTTTACCGGAGTATTTCCAATTTACAATACTTTTACTTCTACTCCACTACATCTCAGATCCAATTATTATACTTTTACTCCACTACATTTATTTGAAAGGTTTAGTTACTTTGTAGATTTGGATTAGTATTACAACATTTACATTAACAACTTCAGATATACATTTCAGACATTTGAAAATAGTCGATCTACAAGCTCACAATGTGTTGCGAAGTGACGCATTTTGAGCTTGTAGATCTTTTTTTTATATTATTCGAAAACTTGAAATGACACATTCTGCATTTTAATTCCAATACTTTTGTACTTGTACTCAAGCACATTTTGAATTATGGACTTACTTGTAATGGAGTATTACTACATTGCAGTATTGACACTTTTACCTATAAGTATACAAGTATAAAATGTGAGTACTTTTTTTCCACCACTGCTTCTGTGTAACATACACTACGTGTCTTTTGTTATTTGCATTATTTTTTAACGTGTTTGTCAAGGCAAATGTTTGCATAATAAGCTCCAAGGCACGAATGAGCAATCAGCATGCGATTAAAGGAGTAGTTCACCCCCAAAATGACTTTATTTCTTTTGATTACTCATCTATCTCTGCCAGGCCGGGTGGCCTATACTCATATCCTAATTTGGTCATGTTTCCGCAAGAAGCAAGAAGTCTGCGGGTGAAAGTGAAAGTACTTTAGTCCCTGTTCTCTCTCTCTCTCTCTCTCTCTCTCTCTCTGTCTCTCTCTCTCTCTCTCTCTCTCTCTCTCTCTCTCTCTCTCTCTCTCTCTCTCAATTCAATTCAATTTCAAAAGCTTTATTGGCATGATAAAATATTTCTTACATTGCCAAAGCATGTATATAACATAAAACAAAGCATAACATTGGACACAAGTGAATTATAAACATCCTAACAACAATAAATAATAACGAAAATAAGTAAATAACAAGCAAGCAAGATACAAAGATAACAATATGACACATTTTTATCCAGATGTACTAGTGCAGAGCCGCTGTGTCTCTGTCTATTTGTGTTGTGGGCTGTGTGCGTGTGTGCTCGCATTATAGTTAACCTGTGTGTGTGTGTGTGTGTGTGTGTGTGTGTGTGTGTGTGTGTGTGTGTGTGTGTGTGTGTGTGTGTGTGTGTGTGTGTGTGTGTGTGTGTGTGTGTGTGTATGCGTTTCTAAGAAGAAAAAGTACAGAGGAACTTTAAGAGTCATCTTGAACAGGATGTGATGTCATCTTCAACAGGATGTGGTCTGCCTTAGACTGCAGCTTTGAACAACATGTGGTTTTTGTTCTCTCACAAACACCAGCTAATAAAGTACTATCTGTCATTATGCCTTTTATATTAATACAGTTCTATAAGATAAACCTTTATACTTTATATCAATATAGTTCTATAAGATAATACAACATTCATTATGGCTTTATACTTATCAATATATCAATATAGTTCTTAACACAATGGATGCCTAAGAGTTCCACATGAGTCTTAGGGTCAAAGGTTAATGGGAGCCGACTCTCTGAACTTTTGCATTATGAACTATGAACTAAAATGTGTGAGCTGAACTTTGAACTAGTTTCATGTAGAAAGTCAACTTTCCTAAACATTGCGTTGTTGCGGACGCAGGGAGGCCAAATCATAAATATATATTCATGTGAATGTGGAGGGTTGTAGTAGGGTGACCATATTCTGAAAATCCAAAAAGAGGACACTCTACCCGGCATATATATATATATATATATAGGCCTATATATATATATATTTTTTTTTTTTTTTCAAAAAATAATTTCTATTATTAGTTTACAGCTATATTATGCCCTATACCACTAATAGCCTATTATTAGTTATGTATCCATTTTTGAGGGGGTACCAATTGGACCCTTTACAAATCTATTAATAGGCGAGAGATCCACTGATAAAGTATGCCTTTTGACTCCTGTATGAACGTTCAGCTTTGTAACTAAATAAAAGAGAGGTAGCCCATTATTCAAACCGCCGTATCTTCTGCTTTACAAGGTTGTACTGTCAATGTAGTTAGCAGAAGAGCTCTCACCTCGCACAGACTGTCTTGTAGGCTACTTTGCAGTGTTGAAATGGGCTTGAAGTAGAAGAACTTTTATTTGTAAATGCCTAAATGGACACAGAAGAGTACCAGCTTTGCTGACAGAACGCTCTGCTTCTCAATGTTAGTCACTGGCTCTTAACAGCATTAATTGCGTTTGCAGACTGCAGTTAGTTAGTTTGGCTTGAGCAGCGCGAGCTCGCACTGCTCTGCCTCTGATCTGAAAGCGAGACAGGCTGAGGGAGGGAGGGATCACAGCTCTCCAGCGCAGGCAGAGAGTAGTATGAATAATACACGTTCCGGGGTTAGAGGGGTGAAACCATAGTGAAATCCGCCTCTCACAGTGTGTTTCCAAACGAACCATTGAACGTGCATTGTAAATGCCTGTCCTTTAACTGTGACATGCGCGAAACCCCGGACATTTGAAGGAGTTTATAAAACCCCCCCGGACAGGCCGGACAGCCCCCTAAAAGAGGACATGTCCGGGCAAAAGAGGACGTATGGTCACCCTAGGTTGTAGCAACTCATAATGTAATAATGTATGTAGGTGCTACATGGGTCCTTGATATGAAACTGTTTGAAAAGCAGATAAACACCTCCCCCTGCAGGGGAGAACAGGAA
This sequence comes from Nannobrachium achirus, assembly GCF_963921795.1. Taxonomy (NCBI): domain Eukaryota; kingdom Metazoa; phylum Chordata; class Actinopteri; order Myctophiformes; family Myctophidae; genus Nannobrachium; species Nannobrachium achirus. The sequence continues at coordinate 75,353,208 of NC_137812.1, read as the reverse complement.
GCACAGTGTGTAAAATAGTATTGATTACAGTAATTCATCTTCATATCTACACATACTGTAGTTACAGTAATTCATACTGTAGTTACAGTAAGGAGCTGGAACAGAACTGAAGGTTAAGTGCCTTGCTGAGAGGCACTTAGAAGATAAGTGTTGTTGCAGGGATGAAGTGTAGCGATGCATAATGGAGGTTGTCGGGTGGAAACCTCATATGAAACCAAAACATTTGCTTTTCAGGAAAAATATAAAACAACCTATAAACTAAAGAACCACATTCAACCCGGCGTAGCTATTTTGGGGCGTGTCTCTATAGGCAACCCTTGTTGTGAGCTTGTAGAATTTCAGTTTTTTGTCCTATGGCTTAGTTATGGTACGTACCGTACAATAGGGTTTTAATTAATAGAAATAAAAGTTGTGCTAGACGGATTAAACAAGGTAGCCTACTTATTATAATTAATAAACTCTACCTTCCTTTAACGGCTGCTACTCGACTCACAGAGGTACACATGTCCTCAATGTGTCCTATTGCACTCACAGAGGGACATAAGTCGTCCTCATGCGTCCCCCTGACACTCTGAGGGAGTGTGGACCAGAGGACAGACACTGCCTGTCCTACCTCCCTCTCATCTCTCCCTCTCATCTCTCTCTCTCTCTCTCTCTCTCTCTCTCTCTCTCTCTGTGTGTCTCTATGTCTCTCTCCCATACAGGACACTCTGAGGGAGTGTGGTCCAGGGGACAGACAATGCCTGTCCTACCTCCCACTAATCTCTCTCTCTCTCTCTCTCTCTCTCTCTCTCTCTCTCTCTCTCTCTCTCTCTCTCTCTCTGTGTCTCTATGTCTCTCTCCCCCATACAGGACACCCTAAGAGAGTGTGGCCCGGGCGACAGACACTGCCTGTCCTACCTGCCCCTCATCTCTCTCTCTCTCTCTCTCTCTCTCTCTCTCTCTCTGTGTCTCTATGTCTCTCTCCCATACAGGACACCCTAAGAGAGTGTGGACCCGGTGACAGACACTGCCTGTCCTACCTGCCCCTCATCTCTCCGGTGTACTTCGTGACCTTCGTGCTGACTGCTCAGTTCGTGCTGGTCAACGTGGTGGTGGCCGTCCTGATGAAGCACCTGGAGGACTCCAACAAGGAGGCTCTGCTGGACGAACAGGAGGCTCTGGAGGAGCAGAGAGAGAAGGAGAGGGAGAAGGAGGAGGAGCAGAGGAGGGCCGGGGGAGGAGCAGACACACCTGGACAGGTAGAGGATAGTCTCGCGTAGCCAGACAACTATTCTACAATCTCCGAATGCTATATAGAGTCTGGAACGGCAGCTCCCAAATGGCGAGTGTCGGAAGTAGCCACTGCTGCACTGAACTGTAGTCACATTGGAAACACAACAGAAACACAATAGCTCAGACAAAGTCATTCGAGCGGCATATTCTTGTTATGAGTGTATAGTTTAAGAAAACGTTTGAAAACATCATGGAGGTAACACCAATAACACCAGAGAAAGACGAAATAATGCCCCAAAAATAAAGAAAGGAGACATAACGCTTCCAATAGGACATGTTATTGCTACTGCACCAAGGGAGCGGTTGTGTCACATCCGCTTTATCTCGCACTCATCATTTCTATCCCGGTTTGCCAGACTGTATGCCGGGAGCATTTGGCCAAATCGCGGAGGCAACAGTCTGGCCTCGCGAGACTACACACACCTAGACAGGTAGAGGTCCATTTACACACACCTAGACAGGTAGAGGTCCATTTACACACACCTAGACAGGTAGAGACCCATTTACACACACCTGGACAGGTAGACCCATTTACACACACCTGGACAGGTAGACCCATTTAAACACACCTGGACAGGTAGACCCATTTAAACACACCTGGACAGGTAGACCCATTTAAACACACCTGGACAGGTAGACCCATTTACACACACCTGGACAGGTAGAGGTCCATTTACACACACCTAGACAGGTAGAGACCCATTTACACACACCTGGACAGGTAGACCCATTTACACACACCTGGACAGGTAGACCCATTTACACACACCTGGACAGGTAGAGGTCCATTTACACACACCTAGACAGGTAGACCCATTTACACACACCTGGACAGGTAGACCCATTTAAACACACCTGGACAGGTAGACCCATTTAAACACACCTGGACAGGTAGACCCATTTACACACACCTGGACAGGTAGAGGTCCATTTACACACACCTAGACAGGTAGACCCATTTACACACACCTGGACAGGTAGACCCATTTACACACACCTGGACAGGTAGACCCATTTACACACACCTGGACAGGTAGACCCATTTACACACACCTGGACAGGTAGAGGTCCATTTACACACACCTAGACAGGTAGAGACCCATTTACACACACCTAGACAGGTAGAGACCCATTTACACACACCTGGACAGGTAGAGACCCATTTACACACACCTAGACAGGTAGAGACCCATTTACACACACCTGGACAGGTAGACCCATTTAAACACACCTGGACAGGTAGACCCATTTAAACACACCTGGACAGGTAGACCCATTTAAACACACCTGGACAGGTAGAGGTCCATTTACACACACCTGGACAGGTAGACCCATTTACACACACCTGGACAGGTAGACCCATTTAAACACACCTGGACAGGTAGACCCATTTACACACACCTGGACAGGTAGACCCATTTACACACACCTGGACAGGTAGACCCATTTACTCACCTGGACATGTAGAGACCCATTTACACACACCTGGACAGGTAGACCCATTTACACACACCTGGACAGGTAGATCCATTTACACACACCTGGACAGGTAGACCCATTTACACACACCTGGACAGGTAGAGACCATTTACACACACCTGGACAGGTAGACCCATTTACACACACCTGGACATGTAGAGACCCATTTACACACACCTGGACAGGTAGACCCATTTACACACACCTGGACAGGTAGATCCATTTACACACACCTGGACAGGTAGAGACCCATTTACACACACCTGGACAGGTAGAGACCCATTTACACACACCTGGACAGGTAGACCCATTTACACACACCTGGACAGGTAGACCCATTTACTCACCTGGACAGGTAGAGACCCATTTACACACACCTGGACAGGTAGACCCATTTACACACACCTGGACAGGTAGACACATTTAAACACACCTGGACAGGTAGACCCATTTACACACACCTGGACAGGTAGAAACCCATTTACACACACCTGGACAGGTAGACCCATTTACACACACCTGGACAGGTAGATCCATTTACACACACCTGGACAGGTAGACCCATTTACACACACCTGGACAGGTAGAGACCATTTACACACACCTGGACAGGTAGACCCATTTACACACACCTGGACATGTAGAGACCCATTTACACACACCTGGACAGGTAGACCCATTTACACACACCTGGACAGGTAGATCCATTTACAGACACCTGGACAGGTAGAGGAGGCAGGGGCGTCAATTGGATATGGCAGGTGTATGCAGCTGCCATACCCTGGGTCCAGGGGGAAAAATAAAAGTTACTTTTATATAAATCTATGAATGTCTCTTTGTCTATCTGTGCTGGTTATTATGTTGTTAAATTACAGTAAAATAACTACAAATACAACATTTTACAAAATGGTCACTTTAACAAGGTATTGACTCACGTTTTTTTGTGGCATGTTTACTAATATGCCAAGTTTAGCTGCCATATCCAGACCAAGAAACCGTAGAAACGGGGGGAAATAGAATGTACTTATTTAAATAAATGTATCATGTCTGTTGCTAAGGTATGGCAACATGACTGGTGTCAAGACAGCAGTCATGTTGCCATACCTTGGCTTTTTCTGAACTGACACCACTGATGGGAGGGATCCCCAGATGACAGTAATGTGACACTTTTTATGCCATTCCTGATAAGGCTGGGCAATATATCGAAAATGTCGATCTACAAGCTCACTGCGAGCTTGTAGATCTGCTATTTTTGACAAAATCTTGGTCCCATCCTAATTTACAGTACACTTTAAGACAGAAAAAGACATAATAAAGCCATAATAAAAAATAATGTGTTGGTAATTAGAACTAATATGTTTTATTAGACAGAAACAAAGACAGAATAGATAAAAGAGCGAATACATTCTGTGGCACCGGCACCTGCCACGGAACTGCCGCGACCGGCAGTTCGAACGACAGTCGCACTGCATCGCCGGCGATAGGACTGGCAGTTCGACCGGCGGCCGCCGCACGGACCGTCGCGGTAAACTGCCGGTCCCATCACCAACGATGCAGCATGACTGACGGTCGAACTTCCGGTTGGTAGGAGCTGGTGCCAAAGAATGTATTCGCTCTTTCTGCTATTCTGTCTTTGTTTCTGTCTAATACAACATAATATTTCTAATTTACATAAAAAATAGTAATTGAATTCCAAAAAGGTAGCACAATGTTTAAATCAGGAGGACAAAGTACTCACATTTCCACTTATTTATTGGCACACACCAAAAAGGAACGCTTACGCGTTTCGGCTAAGAGCCTTCATGCTCTGACCAAGACTCTTAGCCGAAACGCGTAAGCGTTCCGAGGAAATGTGAGTACTTTGTCCTCCTGATTTAAACATTGTGGATGTGCTACCTTTTTGGAATTAAATTCCTATTTTTTATGTAAATTTGACTTTAGGTCTAGCACTCCACTGAGAAAACCATTGCTGATGCGCACCTTCTTTTTCTCATATATTATTTCTAATTACCAACACATTATTTCTTATTATGGCTTTAATATGTCTTATTCTGTCATTATAATTTGTGCAAGTCTTTGAGTATATATTTGATTCTATGTCTTTGTAGCTATATAGGCCTGTGTATCAGTGGCGTAGCCAGGATTTAAACTGGCCAGGCCCGGGACAATGCGTGCCTAATCTGGCGTGTTCTAGAAACCCAATCAGAACACGCGCCACACACACATGATTAGCAGCACAATGAATGTGTATTGGTCGAGTAGATGACAGACAGGTTGTTGTCTCCAACGTGTTTTGATTGGCAGGTGGAGGCTGAGGAGGAGGTGCGTTCCCATGGCAACCTGCTGGGCATGGGCTTCATGCCGTGTCTGCCCGGCGACAGCTTTGCCCCGCCCCTCCGGTCCTCCCCCTACCCTCTGATTGGCCACGATCTCTACAGCGCCTTCAGCTACTCAGGTAATCCAGGAGGAACACGGAGTTGTTCGACTTTTTAACGTTGATTTTTCTTTTACTCGTAAATGAATGCTCTAGACTAGAGCAGTGGTTCTCAACTTGTGGGTCGGGACCCCCAGGGGGGTCCCCAATTTATTTTGGGGGGTCCCCAGATGATTAACTTAAATGTGAAACATTGTTTTCTCTCTCAACAGTAAACAAACCAACACAAATTTTAAGTGTATAGAGGGTATCTGCACATTTCTAAAGTGACAATTTAAGGACTTTTTAATACCTCTAAAATGACAAATTAAACAATGGCCAAAATGTCAAATATTAGAGGCAGAAATTGTGAAAATAGCAGATCTACATGCTCACAACGCCTCGCGGGACATTGTGACACTTGTGGAACGACGCACAAAGCTCACTGCAACACTTGTGGAACACTTTCTCTGCTGTAAGCAAGGAAATACTTCATTTTGCTTTTAGTTTTGAGTCAAATTATTCATTTATTTATTAAGTAACCGTGTAATAAGCAGGATAACGTCTGGCTCAGCGGAAGTTATCGAGAAATCAAACTCTGACGCCAGAAACCTGTCTACTCACTCTGTGTCTCACTCTGTGGACAGTTCAGAAACCCGTCTACCGGTGACATCATCCTAATGTGTGTCTATAGGTTTTATACATATTGGGCTCAGTTCTGCTGAGTGATATTATTAATGTATTACTGGATATTATTAATAATGTACAGGATGTTATTCATGCAGTTTTAATATTATAAAATGTAAGCATTCCCTCGTGCCATCTGCGACGTGCCTGGGTCGGTATTCTGACGTATACAGAATGTGCAGAGATTTATTGTAAGATAAATACATATCATTGTATTTTTTGGTATTACTGATTGATCAATCAATATTCCTTCACTAGCCCAGAAACGTTTAAACGGTTGTGGGGCCTACACTGTCTCCTCCTCAGAATTCCCCAACTAGCTCTTTTAATAAAGATAATGATGTAACTAAAAGCTCCTTGTGTTTCAACACTTAGCTGGTTCAGTGCAGGCCTCAGTGGCTTCAGTGAATCAGACCAGTCTCTGGTGCTGTTTAAGTGCTTCTCTTCATTTAACACTCCGTTAGTTTGCTTTCCCCAAAGACACAGTAGATGAAGGCAGCGCTGCTGACTGAGAGAGAGACCTTACAGTCCTGTAGTCTTAATGTTCTGCTAAACAGCTTCTCTGATGTTTTCATGTCCCAATCATGTCCCCATCTGATTGGTTCTTCATGTGTACTCTATCTGCAACCACACAGTTACACTGTTTTGAAAGGCGCTATATCATTGTATTATTATTGTTAGTGAAAAATAAATATGGATCATAAAATGGTAAATGGTGCATTTATATAGCGCTTTTATCCAAAGCGCTTTACAGAGATTGTGCATTACATTCACCCATTCACGCACACATTCATACACCAGTGGCGGAGGAAACCATGCAAGGCACCAACCTGCTCACCGGGAGCAATGTGGGGTTCAGAGTCTTGCTCAAGGACCCTTCGACATTAACTCAGGGGGAGCCCGGATTCGAACTGGGAACCCTTCGGGAACCCTTTGTGCTCTAATAACGGTTTCTCTACCCCTGAGCTATGCCGCCCCATAAACGCTCATAAACCATAAGACACAAGATCTGATTGAGAGCCAGGGTATTCCATGGAACGGATAAAGGTTGGTATGTTCCAGACGCAGCTGCGTTCCAACTGACAAGCGCAGAAATGGACATTTTAAAGGGTTTTCTCACAAGGAACACACAAGGACAAACCGTTTGACATGTTTTTTTTGGGGGTTAACTGTCATAAATATCATAATATGAAACTTATAAATACGGGTCTCTAAATGTACCCAACAATTAAATTAATACTTGCACCAGAGTAAACCCCAAGAGCCCATTGAGTTCAATGGAGGAGTGGTGCAAGCGTGACATCAGGTATGACGTGAAATCACGTATATCCTATAAATAGGCAACCACGGGGTGCGCACAAGTAGGCCACGTGTGGCCTGCTTGAGCGTGAGGCGCAAGTTGGCACCTCCACACAGTTCTAGTTAGTATTACTGGTATTATGAACTTTATGTTGATGACGAGTAAACTGCAAGCTTGTTCGGGGCCCCAATGCGAGGTTTTCACGACAACACTTTCGTAATTTTACTCAAGTACATTTTGAATTCCAGACTTCAGTCTTTCTATATTGCAGTATTGATACTTTTACTTAAGTAAAACCTCTGAGTACCTTTTCCACCACTGAATGAGAGCGCAAGGAGAATGAGGAAGGAACAGTTGAACTGAGGTGTACAGAAGGGTGAATTATTATGAACTGGTGGAAGTGCAGGACAGAGAGAGCAGAGAGAGCACAGGTGGAGACGTTGGGAGGAATTTCACGCCTCGGTTCACCCTGCAATGCACCCTGGGAATTCTCCCTGAATAGACGTGTGAATGCAGTGTGTTTTCACATCCAAGACCAAGACCATCTCTGATAGTCAGGGGATATCTTAAAAAGTCCTGGAATAAATTCCTTACCAAAAGATTTTTAAAAGGTTTCTAGTAACACATCTCACAAAGACTGAAATTCAGTTTCCTTAGGAGAATCCGTTACAGCTGCTGAAAGTTGGGGTCCCATTAAATTAACTATACAGGATAAAACACACCAAAATAAATATGGTTTAAGTAGCATGTGAGGGGTCAAACTAGGGTTTTTTCATGATTGTGAATCCATTGCATGCATTAGTTTTGCACAAAAAACATTTCTTTGGGTAAAGGCGGCTCCCACAAAACTGTAAAAAGTGATGACTCATCACTAAACCATAGTTTTCATGGGGACGTTTTTAGCCCAAGGAATGTTTTTTGTGCAAAACAAATGCTTGCAATGGATGCAGAATCATATAAAACCCTAGTTTGACCCCTCACATGCTACTTAAAGCATATGTATTTTGGTGTGTTTTATCCTGTATAGTTAATCAGCTGTAACAAATTCTCCTAGGGAAACTGAATTTCAGTCTTTGTGAGATGTGCTACTAGACACCTTTACAAACACATTGGTGAAGAAATGTTTTGGTAAGGAATTTATTCCAGGATTTGACACTATATCTGAAGATATAGTGTCAAATCTGTGTTCACATCCAAGACCATTCTCTGAGAGGTTTACTTCCAGAAGGAACGAGTCAATGGACCAATTCCAATCTTCTCCCTTACTGACTCACTGATCTAGGGCGCATTCACCTTAAAGGACAACTTTGTTTTTTTTACAACAAGGGTTCATATTTTAGATTGTAATTAGAGAAAAGAAAAGGTGAGTGTTAAAATGTTTTCATTTGCTTCGTTCTATTGTTTTATCGCGTTTACCGTGCTAGAATGTGGGGCATGCGTACGCATGGGGGCATGCGTACGCATGGGGGCAAGTGGCTAAATATCTTGTCTTTTTAGACACAATAAGCCAGCAGTTTCTTTATTGCTATTTACAGCAACACTTCCAGCCCCCATAAGTCACATCCAACCAGGAATGTGGGTTGTGGTGGAAATTCACACAAAGACAAAATACTCAACAGTATCAAGGAAAAGACAAATCTCAGAACAAGTTGAAAGTCAAGTAGAAAAAGAAGTTTAATCCAAGCTGATCAGGATCCGGACGAGACAACACTTTGTCCAAAGAATAAAGAAAACTCAAAACCATGTGAAAGTATCAAATAAAACTATCCATGGACAGGGTCAGAGCACAAACTGACGATGACGGTGGCAATGACAATCTGATGCAGGGTGAGCAGTCCTTATATACTCTCAGGACTGTAGAACAAACGTGGGAAAGAGCCTGGGTGCAAATGATAGATGTGGCAGGTGCCAGCAAAGTAATGAGTAATTGCCGATTCAGCATAGAAGGAGTGAAGACCGACCCGGAGAAATCAAAGGGCTATCACGGGTTACTTATCGGTCATCCCCAACACGTGTAGGAGTGCCACGTGCAAGACATGGTGTCGCCAGGGGTGATAAAAAGGACACAGTTTTGCTTACTTAGGGAAAAGGTACATTTGATTGATGGGGGGATTTACAGATGGTACACTTCTTTGATGACCACTTGCCAACCCCTACTTCAGTATCTCGATTAACCCTATGTTAACACAGTACAATATATTTTGCCATTACATTCCCTCCTTTTAAACAATAACCTTCTTATTGATTAACATACAAAATATATGGTTGATTAATAAGTATGAGATAGATGTACAATAACCCAAATGATAACAAAACCAAGCATGCATAATACTCAGTGTACTAAAGGAATGTATTAGACTATGACTAATAAAAATAACTAAATAACATAAATCATATATTTTTCAAGAAAACACCTGTAGTATCATTTTAGCAAACACATCACACTTAATACAAGTTTCAAGACATGTCATCATTGGAATACACAGAGAAATAGCAAGGATTGTTTTTTCCGTGGGGAAAGTCCCTCTAGGTTGTAGCAAGCTTTATAAATATACATAAAGTAAGGAGGTTTTATGGTTTTACACCAAATATTACTGAGAACATAAAAAGAATAAAAACAAGAAACAAGAACAAGATCAACCCATTTGGAAGTAAGAGTCATACATTCGGACAGATGTAATTCTAAATGTTGCAGTTAGGCTGTTGACAGAATGCTCACACAAGTGTCTCTTTCGTGGCTCATACCCAGAGAATGGCGTGACATAGTCAGGTACATAATTCAAATGCATAACCACACACTGTCCTTCAGAGCCTCGGCGATCCAGTTGGCACCGAACGGGTTGAAGTGGCCTTCTTTTAACCTTTGGTCAAAGACAGGCAGGTTGGTAGAGCGTTTGCTGCCTGCGGGCAGTGCCACTCGTAATAACCTTGTAAAGTGTCATGGGCAGGTCTTTTAAGATGGTACAATAAAGAGCAGTGTGCAGGTTGGGGTAGTGGTAACAGCACTTAGCTGTTTAAGGAGGGACGGTGATGGGGAGGGGCGTAATGCAAACTGCGACTTGAGAGCGATGTCCTCACGTCATCCGTTGTTGTGTTGCCAAACACAATTCATCTAGTTGGTGCATGGCAATGCACTTCATCTGCTTCTCATCCTTCGCGCGGGCACGTGCCAACGTGCATTCATCTGCTTCTCCTCCTCACCCTCCTTTTGTCCTTCCACTGGTGGTGGTGGACGGTAGCACTTGCAGTGTGACGTGTGGATACTGGTGTTCCTCTCAGCTACCTTGACGGCGATGTAGGTGATTAACAGCACCTGGAACAAATTTTGAACAGAGACATAGCTGCCGATGGCAGCCGAAAGCAGCTTCCAGCTACTATCGGACCCAATCTCTGAGTCCCCGGAAGATGAGCCGTCACAGGCCAATTCTAGGTCAGCGTCTAGGAGGGGTCGTCCCTCAGGTCAATCCTAAGAATGCAAGCAGCATTAACAGTGTGGAGACAATTATGATCAAGCCATTATTCGTCAACAGTGAATTCTTGTTTAACAAGGATGCAGATCTCTATGTTAACAGGGAATAGGAAGCAACGTTGCAAGCTTAAGAACATTGCAACATTTCACAGTGATATTAGACATGCAAAGCAACAGTGTGTTATAGCATAGCCAACATGGCAGTGACAGGTGGCACATTTTAGAGTCAGTAAGCAACAGCGAAACAGCATGGAGTGCATACACAGTCAGGGTGACTGCTCTCCATTCCGACATGTAACCCACAGTCAGGTGCAAATAACACAAAATCATGTGAGGCACTCACAGGCCATCCACATAAAACAACAATACTATCTAGGTCTGCCTTTAAAGCAGCAAAAAGAAAGAAAGAACGTTGCAAGAACCCTTGGCTAAACTTAGTCCAGGTATTACCTTGGAAGATGAACTCAACCCAGTACTGACTCGCCTCATCCGCTGGATGCTATGAAAAGGATTCAAGAAGTTATGGTACAACACTCTGGTGTTATTCCGGCGAGATGTTGTGTGGTTTTAGCTCCACAGCCACACTCTCAGAGACGGCACTGTTCGTAACATGCAGGTCCTCTCAGAATATCCATGCGGTGGGTTTCTCCCTCGACAGGTGCCTTATAGACAAGTAAAATTGATTGATAGGAGATTCATCACAAGGAACAATCACTGCTGCAGCTAGAAAAGATTGAAAACAGGCCTATAAGTGCTCTTGGGTGTAAAGACAACCGGTTGTGTAATTTTAATGAGGCCTACATCATATTTGTGTTTCGCCAGAGTCCCTCAGGGATCATGGCAATTTAGAGATTTTAGTGATATCACATTTCGCCATAGGTGTGTGCCAGTCCAGTGTGTCTCGTCATCTGTCAGTGTCACAGTCCCAATTACCATGTATAGACCTATTTTGAAAAACTTTCTGCTCTAAGATTGTAGCAGTTTGTATTTTAGGGTCATCTAGCTCGTGAATTATTAAAGTCCAACTTTACTTAAGTAAAAGTATCAACACTGCAATAAATAAATAATCATACATTTTAAAATCTGCCAAGTTATTCACTGTTACACACTTTTTTTTTTTTTTTTTTTTGCATTATTTATTTACCGTGTGTGGTTATTCACCCTGTCAACGTTAACCAATAATCTACATTTTGGGACATGGTTATTTCAGACCTTCCATCTAGCATAGGTCCCCTATTCAGCGGTATCATCATTTTGAACTTTTTTTTCTTCTTTTTTTTCTTTTTTTAAAAGGCATCCATTACATCACATAATTACTAGGTCAATAGTTTCCTGGCTTAAGTGTGTTGGGTGCATGGCTGTGTATGTTTATGTTGTCACCTGAACTTTCCCTGTCGCAGTGCAAAGCAGAAAGGACTTCCCCAGGCCCGGATTGCAACACCTGGTCAGACCATCAATCAGCCTGGACACACCCACCTCTCCTGTCGTCTCTGTCGTCTCTATTGTCTCTGCGTCCCTCTCTCCTCTCTCTGGGCCGGCCGCTGAGCAGCTCCGGACAGACGGACAGACGTTTGGCCAGTGTCCTTGGTGACCGCAGTTATGGCAGCTCCCTGGCTCCCAGAGTCCTTCAGTGTAGTCAGCGTTGTCGCCATTGTCGGCGCCATCATCAGAGCTGTCGTGGTCTCTCCCTTTCCAGCCTCTGTTTCCCCTGCCTCCTCCGCGGACAGAGTTGTGAATCAGCTGGAGCATACCCTTCTCCATCGTGGCCTCTATCTTCTTCTTTGCTCTGACAGCCTTGTCATTAGTCACCTGTTCATAATGTTCAGCATGTGCTACACAATCAGCAAGTGTCGCAGTAGACCAGCCAACAAACTTTTGTTTAATTTCAGTTGAAATGTCCGGACGGAGGTTGGCTATGAAGTGGCTTCTCAAATGTGCCTCATATGGTGTAATCGGAATGACCCCCAGCTGACCGGTTGGAATGCCACTGTTGACCCTGAATGCAGTTGTCAGACGGTCGAGGAAAACCTGGACTGGCTCGTCCTGTCTCTGTAGGCAACCAGTCACTGCATTCACGTCCATCCTAGCTGGGTATTTCTCCCTAATGCTGTCACACAGAGCTCTCAAATAAGCCCTAAACTGGATGTTGTGGTGTGAGTCGTAGTCTGCTTCTCTCAGGCGGACGTCTCGGGCAGGCCATCCATCTGGCCTGACAGTGTTCCAAATAGTTCCCCCCTCTCTCTGTATGATCACACGCTGGAGCTCGTGAAGTGTGGGTTTCACATAGCGTACAGTGTCTGCGAGCTCTGTGGCGTATATCTCACCATTGTTCTCAAGTTTAGGCAGGTGGGAGAACACTTGGGCCATCTCATTAATTGCCTGTGCACGATAAACAAGAGAGACACCTACCGGGCCCTGTACTTCCACCATAGGCATGGTAGTGCGAGCTGGAATTATGTCCTCACCTTCTTCTTCCTGGCACGTCTGGCTGGGAGCGTCATCTCTCTCGTCAAGCATCTCACTCCTCCCTCCGACGGCACCTTTCAGGAAACACGTGTTCTGGTCCCATTGTTCAGCGCTTGGGCGACGCTGCATTCTCTGTTTCTCTCTCAACCGTGTGTGTCTATAAGGACCAGAGTCAGGGCTGGAGCCCCAAACTGCATCAGCATAACCAGGAGGGGCTTGGTAGTTGGGCTGTGCCCTGGGGAGTGACTGCGGAAGTGGGTGTACTTCTTCTCGGCCAGGCGGGGCAGGGGTCATGACCATAGGCACTGAGTCATTACGTGTTTGATCCCAACCTGGGCTGCTGGGCGGTGGTCGAGACAGCAGTGGAATGAGGGGGGGCTGGAGTTGGGGGGTGCTCTGGGCAAAACTTTCTCTCAGCGTCTCCATCATGCTGGTAATGTCTCTCTGCAGTGCAGCCCGGAGGTCAGAGGGGTTAGGAGCGGAGGCCCCTGACACTGACGCCCCTCCTTCCCCTGATGATTTAGCAGTGGCTATGGCTTGCTGTGCGTCGGCATACATGCTGTTGGGGGTGGAAGCCGCTACGGGCGGGTGCTGGGGAGGCTCTTGGCTGGAGGAACTGGACGATGAGGAGGCCGTTGAAGTCGTAGGTGACGGTGACGATGGTGGCGGAGGTGGAGGGCTGGCTCTTGGCTGGGCAGCAGGTGGGGGTGCGAGCGGTGTGCAATCCAAACCTGGGTCCACCCTTGAACAAGAAAGCAAAGCAGAACCAGTGCTGGGGTTACTTGCTCTTTGATAACCCCCTCTCAACATGCCTCTCTCCCTACTCTCTGCAACCTCTCTCCAATCCGAATACGCCTTCCAGTTAGCAATAAACCTTTTTCCTTTCTCTCTCTCTCTATCCTCCAGTCTGGACTTGAGTTTGTCTAGCTGAGCTAAACTAAAACTTCCTCCCTCAGGGAATCCCAGATCATCAATCCAAACCTTTATTTGTGCTAAATTATTGGGGTCCTTGTCCCACATGAGCTTGAACTTTGGGTTTCTTTCAATCAAATCCCTTTGATCTTTAGATAAGGATTTCCCCATAATGAACAGTAGAGAAATACACTTTATAAAACAGAAGTAATAAAACAAATGTTTTTTTTTTTTTTTTTACAATTAATAGGACAACAATAATATAGAATAGCAGCAGTCCCAATAGTGATGTTTTGGGACAATAATAGCAGCAATACCAATAGAGGTGTTTTTTTTTTTTTTTTTTGGACAATAATAGCAGCAATGTTTTTTTTTAATTTTTTTTTATCAATTAATAATGAGAAGAAAATAATGAACAAATTCTATATATATTATACACACGCATATACACACGTGTATATATATACACACATACACACATTCATCCATATACCTATATATTCACATTTCTCCAATTAACTAATAGAAAAAAGTAATAAAACAAATTGTATTCAGTGTTTCAATTAATTAAATAGTAAGAAGTAATAAATCAAATTGTATTCTGTGTGTTCTTCCTTCCACTTTTTTTTTAATTATTATTATTTAATAGTGAATGACTAATTAGACCATTTTAAATGTCTAATAAAATGTATTTGTGTTTTAATATAATTTATCCTAATATAATTACCAGCAATATAACACTGATCATTTTGGCATCAATATAGCTCCAAGACAGTGAAGATAATTTTAAACCCTAAATAATAATACTAATACGGGTAATAATAATAACAATTCCACTACAGTGAAAATAGTTTTGGCAATATAACTCCTGATAATGTTGGCACTAAAAATAGCCCTAGATAGCACCCCACACTTTTTTTGTTTTGTTTCTACAATAAGTCAGACAAATAAAAATGTCAAGTCAGTAGTCCAGTCGGGGAAAAGAGCAATGTGCAAGGTAATATTCAATTATATCAGCGAGAGTATCGTGAACGTAGCGAAGCCCATCAGAGCGAGGGATAAAAGTATGAAACTCAGAACCGATCCAGGAGGCAGAGAGCCTATGGAAGCACGTCAAAGCAGTGAGAGCATCGATGTCAAGCAACTCAAGCAAAACAGAAGAAAACCGTATCCAAGCCCAAAAGTCACAAAAAAAAATGCTCAGTGATTAATATAATAATAATAATTAAAAGAGCAGCGTAACTAACAACCAACTAGAGGTCAGATAAAGGTAGCCTAGTAACAAAGAGGTAGATAGAGGGAGTAACAGACAATCAATCAACGGGAGTCCGTATAAGAATGCGCACAGATAAGACGGCGTCAGGGCTAAAGGCATAAGCTCACGGCTGCAACCACTGAAGTACCGCAGAAGAAAAACGTAACCAATATTCCACCTCACTAAAAAGAAAAGTAATAAAACAAGCAACAGGAGAGTGATAAATAACCAACCAAAGAGGACTTGTGGCACAAATGCACAGACAAGACAAAGTCTGGGTCCTGGGGGTCAAAACGATCACACAAATCTCTGACAAGGGCTAAAGGCATGAGCTTTCGGCTGGCACCGAGACACAGATTTCAACTGTCGACAGGCATTTTCCCGTGCGGATTCCACACCGCAACTTTTAACGATGTGAACGTCTTCAACACCGCCCAGACTAAGGTGCTGGGATAACCCTAACGTGCTCAACAAAAACCGTGTGCAGGGCCTCAACTCCGGGAACTAAGTTCCCCACGAGGAACACCCCAAAGAAAGACTCAATGTGCGGGTCTCAACTCCGGTGAACCAGGTCCACCCCGGGGAACACCCCACATGCAACTAGCACGCGCCTGTGTCTCACCAATCTTACAGCCTCAAAAGCTCAGAAAAGTACCCAACCGTACCCCTTGCACGGAATAGCAATTTAACATAGACAAACCAAATTAAATAGAAAGTATTTAAAAGAAACCACCCATTCCAGGCCCAGACAAGAAAAGAGAGAAAAAAAAATGACAATTTTCCGTAGAGAAAAAAAGAATGTCAAATGTGTCAGGACCGAAAAAGAAGCGCGTGGTTTTAATTATAATCTTTAAACAAGTGTGTAAATTCTCTCACCGTGTCAAGATTCCAGCGCTGATCCCCGCGGGAGCACGGAGCGGGTCCCCCACACCAACCCCTCCTTGGCGAGTCGAATAATTTTGCAGCCGCAGATGGGGAGGTATGGCAGAGAAAACTCTGGGTGATCAATCAGGAACCGCACCACGCGTCCGCGACGCTCAGTCGTGGAATCCCACTTCTGAGACCAAAATGTGGTGGAAATTCACACAAAGACAAAATACTCAACAGTATCAAGGAAAAGACAAATCTCAGAACAAGTTGAAAGTCAAGTAGAAAAAGAAGTTTAATCCAAGCTGATCAGGATCCGGACGAGACAACACTTTGTCCAAAGAATAAAGAAAACTCAAAACCATGTGAAAGTATCAAATAAAACTATCCATGGACAGGGTCAGAGCACAAACTGACGATGACGGTGGCAATGACAATCTGATGCAGGGTGAGCAGTCCTTATATACTCTCAGGACTGTAGAACAAACGTGGGAAAGAGCCTGGGTGCAAATGATAGATGTGGCAGGTGCCAGCAAAGTAATGAGTAATTGCCGATTCAGCATAGAAGGAGTGAAGACCGACCCGGAGAAATCAAAGGGCTATCACGGGTTACTTATCGGTCATCCCCAACACGTGTAGGAGTGCCACGTGCAAGACATGGTGTCGCCAGGGGTGATAAAAAGGACACAGTTTTGCTTACTTAGGGAAAAGGTACATTTGATTGATGGGGGGATTTACAGATGGTACACTTCTTTGATGACCACTTGCCAACCCCTACTTCAGTATCTCGATTAACCCTATGTTAACACAGTACAATATATTTTGCCATTACAGGGTCCCCATCCGGAATCAATGGGGGTACATTTACTATAATCAAGTTTTTGTCTTGGAATGTGAAATATACAAAAAAGTATCATTGAACTCAAGTCTCCATGGCATGAGTAATCAATAGAAAGAAAAGTAATTTTGAGGGTGAACTACTCCTTTAATAAACCTTAGAGTTGTTGTGTGGAAATGAGGAAAAAAAGTGTGTAACCTTTAACTGTTTGACCTTTGCCCTTCCCCCCCCAGGCTCCATGTCCTCCCTGGCCTCCAGTGGGGGGGCGGGGTCGCTGCTCCAGGTTCCGGGGGCGTTGCCCTCCTTCAGCCACGCCTCCCTGGGCTCCGTGCGCAGCTCGCGGCCAATCATACGCCTCAGCCGCACCTCCACCCAGAGCTTCGACCAATCGTCCAGCGGCAGGTACAGTGTACAAGGTGCACCACACCAGTGGTTCTCAAACTCTAAAGATGTCACGGTCTCGTCTTAACTCTGACAGGGTACAAATGGAACCAAATGGACCCTTAACACAATCAATGCCAGCCCATTTCAGTGTTTTTTTACGACCACAAGAAAACGCTGTTTACACATCTATCCGTTCTGTCCATTCTTTTCAGTACCCTGGGTGACGTTAAATTCCACCATAGTTACACTCATAGGTCAATATTTAATCAAGCTAATTAAAAACTGTTCAGGGTGTTCATAAAAGCCTGATTAGACGATAAAATTACCAAAAGTTTGAAAGTGAAATATCCCTTTAACTGCTTTTTTGTCTTCTGTTATTGATGATATCCTATGCATAGCACTGTGTTCTATCTGTCTGTCTTTCAATGTTGTAAGACATGTATATGAGATACATAAAGCGATTCCTGTGTAAATAAGACGTAAAGTTTACTAGTTGACCTTTTAGTTGACCTTGTACCAGTGAACTGTACTGTCATGAAACTGTACGTGGTTTTTTACATTTTCCTATGCAAACTTCTAATACATTCTTCAATCAATCAATCAAGGTCGACGCCCCTCAGGCACAGCCCCGCCCACATCCTCAGACCTCGTCTAAGCTCCGCCTCTCACAGCGTGGACTATGGCCTTGGCCCCGCCCCCGGCAGCAGCGGAAGCGACCGGCGCAAACTTAGCTCCGCCCACAGCATAGACGGCTACAGGGTGGGCCACGCCCCCCACGACGACAGGCGCAGGCTGAGCTCCGCCCACAGCGTGGATGGATGCAGCCTCGGTCCATCCGGCTCGGAGGACCGGCCTGCCAACAGCCCCGCCCACGACGCCGGCAGGCCCTCCTCTCATTGGCTGAGCCCGGACGACAGCAGCGTGGACAGGAACAGACTGAGTCCCTCCTACATCCCCGATAGCTCCGCCCCTCAGAGGCCGCGGTCGGCGAGCAGGCGGCTACGTAGACAGGTGGGTGAACCGTCCCCGAACAGGGGGTCCGGGACCCCTAGGGGGACCTCAGTTACTAAATCAGTGTAACTGAAAATAACCGCACGAAATAACCGCACTAGCCTAAGGACTATCTACTCTGTTAGTTATGAGAGGGCCCGCGAAATCTAGCAAAAGGGGCAGCTATTAAAAAAATTGACTAAAGCAGGTATGAAGGGGTATGATAAAAGGATAAAAGATTTAACCCTATATGTGTTTTGGTCTGGATGCCTCCTTTAATAGGCATGCTAGGGTTAATGTAAAACAAAAAAAAGGTTCCTATCACACACAGATTTGACAGCCCCCTGTAGTAACTCTGCAGTATGGCCATGACATTTTTTTTTTTACGTGTGTGTGTGTGTGTGTGTGTGTGTGTGTGTGTGTGTGTGTGTGTGTGTGTGTGTGTGTGTGTGTGTGTGTGTGTGTGTGTGTGTGTTCCAGGAGGCCATGCGATGTGACTCGGTGGATCTGGGTGGAGCTTCCACGGAGGAGGAGGAGCCTCCACCCTGTAGCCCCGCCCCCTCGCTGGAGCGCTCCCGCAGCGTGCACACCCTCAAGCCCCGCCTCCCTCAGAGGGTCATCGCCACGCCCGGCCGCCACGCCCGCAGCCACAGTGACTCCGCCTCCTGTGGGGGGGGAGGGGCCCGGATAACAGACGACCCACCACAGCTTACAGGGGGCAGTGTAGCCGATAGCCTACCGCCTACATCTAGTTTAAATGATAGCCTACCACCTACAGGGAGTTTAAATGATAGCCTACAGCCTACAGGGAGTTTAAATGATAGCCTACAGCCTACTGGGAGTTTAACTGATAGCCTACAGCCTACAGGGAGTTTAGGGAGTTTAACTGATAGCCTACCGCCTACTGGGAGGAGCTTAACGGACAGCCCACCAACCACCTCCGGCCCGGAGGCTCGTGGCCCCTCCCCCCGGTCGCGGTTGGACGCCGACCAGGAAGTGATCCCTGTGGGCGGTCTGGACTGCCAGGAAGTGAGTCGTGTCGGCGCTTTGGCCGCTCGGCTCGGCACATGCTCCGCCCCTTCCCCTGCCACATGCCCCGCCCCTT
>NC_137812.1:75286268-75331268 GCF_963921795.1 Nannobrachium achirus | reverse complement strand
GTATGTATAGAAGGGCTTATTTATGTGATGATGAGAATTATATGACGGGATAATGAAATGATGGGGATATGGGAGATATGGGAGAACGGGGTAAGATGAACCACTTTTTGCTTATGTTGACCTGGAAGCAAGAAAAAGTGAGATGGCAGTAAATTCAAAACATCTGGACATATTTCAGGATGTCTGCTATCATTTGAAATCATAAGTAAGTCTCTATGACAAAAGACCATAAAAATATGACCTATTTAAAAAAGTGGTCATGTGGTTCAACTTGCCCCAGGTGAGGGGTAAGTTGATCCAGGTAAAGGGGTAAGTTGACCCACGTGATATTCTAAACTTTAACAGTTTAAACTTGAACAAAGAATGTATTTACTTATCAGAAATATTGTAATAACACATTTCCCTTTTGCAAATAGTCGTATTTCCTTTCTTACGGTTATTTAAACCATAAGAAAAACTATTAAAAACAATTAAATAACGTTTGTTATTCAGAACCTTTTAATATTTGCAATTATTAATATAATATTAAAAACTTCTCTTAAATGAGTGATGTTTGTGTTCTTATTTTAAGGTCAAATGACAACTTGTGTATAGTTTTAAAGATAAAGGTTGTGGTTCATCTTACCCCGTTCTCCCCTATATATATGGTTGATCTATTTTATTACTATAGAGATATTATGATAACTATATTGATGGTTTCTACATGACAGTTGATGATAACAAGGATATTTTATGCGTGGTATGAGTGTTTGATCCATGCCTAAATGATGCTACATGATTGGCTGATATTATAATGCGTAATAAATGATGGTGTATGATTGGCTGGCATTGTGACGTGTCACTTCCTGAGTTACGATGGTAAACAGATGTGATTGGACAGTGCTGGAATAAAGCCACTTCCTGTCTGACTCTCCTTCGATTTCCTGTCCTCACTGCTACTTCCTGTAGACATTGTATCGTTGAGACGATACAATGTCTCCACGATATGTGCCTGAGGCTGGAGAAAAGGTCCATAAGTAGGCAATAGTATAAAAGTCCAGCAAATTAACAAAATAGGTTCATCCTTTTTTCCCATATTATCTCAGAATGTATGTTTGAGAACCTTCTCATTGCAACAGATATCCATTTATAATCATTAAACAGCTTAAATTAGTTTGTAAACAGAGCTGTGTTTTTGTGTTTCCTTACACCCTTCTGGGGGGTGGAGAGGAGACACACATTAACATTTCAAAGCCAACATTTACATCTGCAGTTTCTGTTGGCTAATGTGTGGTTGTTGTTCTCAGGTTTCAGCAGCAGATCACCACCAATAGGTTAGGGCGGGTGAGGGGTGGAGTTAACAATCCATTGTTCACACCCCTTACCTGACTGCCAGTAGTGAGACAAACTTTGAGAGGCCTTTACGCAGATTCTTGGTTCGAAACTACATTAAAATAAGCATAACTTCTTCAAATATATTCAGATTGCAACGAATGACACGTCATTTGAAAGCTTATATTCTGTACTTACATGATCTGCAAAAAGCTGAAAAAAGACCAATGCCTATTATGGAACCTTTCTCCAGCCTCGGTCGAATATGCCTTTTTAGAGATATCATATCGTGATACAATGAGGGAGAGCCTTATAAAATAAATCCAGTTGAATTATTAATACAACAGATTCATTGCAGATGTCATTTAAACCTGCATTTTGGTCTAAATGTGTCGTTTAAAATGTCAAGGTCTCCCCTTAACTCTGATACAACTATACGATACGATACGATACGATACGATACAAATGAAACCAAATGGACCCGTAAGGGTCTGTCAGAGTTACATACTTGTAAGGATCAATTTAGACCTCCCAAAAGGAACCCAGGGAGTCCCTGGACCCCTGTTTGAGGACCACTGGTCTAAATGGTCTGTTACCCTTTTCTGGTAGTTTTTGTTACCTTGTGGGTGGTTGTAGCCTACTGTTATGTTATGTTATGTTATGTTATGTTATGTTATGTTATGTTAATGTTATGTTATGTTATGTTATGTTATGTTATGTTATGTTATGTTATGTTATGTTATGTTATGTTATGTGAGCTTGTAGATCGGCTATGTTTTGGCAAAGAGCATTGGTGCAGTAGAGGGGAAAAAGAGCAGACTAAGTACAGAGTGAAAGGTCAAGTTTATTAAGTATTGACGGTTCAAGTGGTTAAATATCTGAAAACACAAATTGACATGAATCCAAAATACACTGATGATTGTGCTGTCAAACAATGAAACTATATGGAATCTATGAACAGGTTGTGAGGGTCCCTGCTTCATCTCTCTCTCAACTAAGGGGTCCTTGGCCTGAAAACTTTGAAGACCCCTGCTTTAGAGCGTAGGCCTACAAATGGAATCAAATTGTGCCTGTTTTCCCCCTTGGGATAATAAAGGTATCACTCCTATGGTCTCTTAGGTCTGGTCTGTCATCGAATGGTGGTCCGCAGCTCAAATGCCAAATAAATAAATAATGGGCCTTGATATGAAACAGATTAAAAAAGAAAAGAAAAAAAAAACACACTGTATTATCCTATTAGAGCCCATGTCCACAGAGTGTGCATTCTGCCATGCATTTATTATCATCTACTCTAACTTTAACACGAGGCTCATTTGCTAATTCTAAGTAACTGTAGTGGAGTAACAAGAGTATTTTTACCTCTGAGGGTAGAGTATGAACCATATGCATTGAGGATACTTTAGTACTTATAGTTACTTTCTAGCACTGTGATGTTTAAGAAGAGATTCAAAGCCTTATACATGTACATATTATGTCACTAGCCATCTCCCTTAATGCCTCATGCCAAAATGAAACAGACAAATTGGACATTTGTCTCAGAATAATGTATAGTTAAGACATTATGTAGATTTTACATTCTCTTTTTTGCATTTGCAAAGATTCACTATAGCAAACACACCAGAATAACCATACATGTGTCAAAATTTCAAGTGGGGAACATCAACATTTGTTTACTACACATCTAGAAGATTGTAAAAATGCAAATGTTAGAAAAAATATATCATTTGGGTGCATGGGGGAGGAGTTGTTGTGATCCAGTTTAGGCGAATTTTGACTTTTTTGTGTTTATTTGGGTTTTAATGCACTAAACATGATGGAACCATGGCAAATCGTCATATCAATCAATTCATCTTGCAAAGACGAACATAACATGGGGTGAATGGTTTCTGTCGGATGTATGGTTCAGGAGCTATGTTGATTTAAAGTCATTCATTTTCACAGCCAAAAATCCAGGACGGACACAACATATGGTTAAAAAAAACATATATGGGACAATAATTGGATCTGGGAACATCAAAATTCATTAACTAGACACTTTAAGGATTCTAAAAAGGTAGGTTAGAAAAATATATCTCTCGGGTGCGCGGGAGGCCTATCTTCCTACCAGACTATTTGTGCTGCCGTAAGTTGACCACCTTCATGCCACACCCCCATTGATGGACATTTTGTTCAAAAGTAGTATACCAATACTGAGTGCATATTAACATAACCTTTCAGAAGTTTAACATTTCTGTATTGTAAATCCTTCTTTTGAGTCGCGTGGAATGTTCTAATATTTTGAGATTTTCATGAGCTGTATGCAATAATCTAAATTTACACAAACAGCTTTTGAATATTTCTTGCCGTGCACAGTGAATCAAAATTATATGAAAGTTTTAAAAAAATGATATTATAGAGGAAAATGTACTTTTACTCTAATTTTATGAGAGGAGTGTGTCAACCTGTAAATACATCAAGAAGCAAAAGACACTTGGTGTGTGAGACCATGTGTTGAGGAGGATGATGAAATGTTGCAGTGTATGAAACCATGTGTAACACATATCATGTTATAATGTATTTCCCAAAATACTTTGGGATCGGCACTAAGGCCATGGCTACACGGACCTGGATATTTCATATATCCAGGTTTTTCAGATATCCACATAGAAAAATATCTAGGTCCACACGACAAAGATATCTAGGTCTAACAAGCACACAGTAAAGTCTTCAGAGATATCCGGGTTCCCTGTCTACACAGATCCAGTGAATCGGATATTTTTCAATGTCTTCACTTATTTATCCGGTTTAAAAAATATCCAGCTTCATGTGGCTGCAAGCCCCAACAGCACAAAAAAACATCTAGCTTCAGAAATATCCAGCACCGTGTAGCCATGGCCTAAAAGTGTTAACGGTTATTTGTAATACGCTGAAATCTCTCAGGTAATAATAGGTAAATGTGTCCTTAGTTCAGTGTGTTGTGTCGTTATGAAAGTAAAATTGTTGAGTTTGTTTTCAACCTGTAAAAACATCAAGAAGCAGAAGACACTGGTCTGGCACTCCCGGTTTTCTAGGATGGGGTTCAATTCCCTGCGGTGTCCTGCTGATTGTACTTACAGGAATGTTGATTTGAGGGGTTGATTGTACAACTGTATTAATTCATGTTTTGATATTTCGTTCCTTCCATTTAAAAGCATCTTTCTTTATAATTATATTTCTTCTAGATCTATAAATCACATTACATTCTATTTAAAGAACTGAAAAATTATAGCTTGGAAATCCGTTCAGGGATTCATGAGATGGCAGCCATGATGTTTTTAATTTATATAAACAAACATGGCTGCCATGTTTGAAAGATGGGGTTGATATGGGGGTTAAACAGAAAAATGATGAACAAAAAAATGATCACGATCATGCCCAGTAGTTAGAAGGACTTCCAAAAACAAAATTAGATTTTTTTTAGCTATCTCCTTAATTCTAAATCTAACACTAGATTGTTCAAAGTGCGATAACTTGGAATCCAATAGGTTTTAAGCGATTTTTTTCGATTGACTTGAACCCCAAAAATATAAAAGACTATAGTACGTAGTCAAAACATAGATTTTAAGTCTTACATTTTCCGATAGTGCCCATCTTTTAGTATGTTGTTTAGCTCGTCGAGATGAACGCGTGGATATGAAATTACCGGTAATTAATTTTTTCAGATTGTCTTCAAACCCCCCAAAATTACATAAGACTATAGTAAGGCGTCAAAACATAGATTTTAAGTCCAACATTTTCGATAGTGCCGATCTTTTGGTATGAGCTCGTCGAGACGAACGTGTGGATGTGTGACACATTGCTGTGTGACCCCTGGAACCCTACTTTTTTTCGACAAATGCTAATGCTAACAAATGCTAATGCTAACAACTGCTAGATTTATCAAAGTGCGATAACTCGGAAACCAATAGGTTTTAAGCGCCCGTCTTTTAGTATGTTGTATAGCTCTTCGAGACGAACGCGTGGATATTACATTTATTCATTTTTTTCAGATTGACTTCAAAACCCGCAAAATTACATAAGACTATAGTAAGGCGTCAACACATAGATTTTAAGTCCAAAATGTTCAATAGTGTCGATCTTTTGATATGTTGTATAGCTCGTCGAGACGAACTTGTGGATGTGTGACACATTGCTGTGTGACCCCTGGAACCCTATTTTTTTTTCGACAAATGCTAATGCTAACAAATGCTAATGCTAACAACTGCTAGATTTTTCAAAGTGCGATAACTCGGAAACCAATAGGTTTTAAGCGCCCGTCTATTAGTATGTTGTATAGCTCTTCAAGACGAACGCGTGGATATGAAATGTATTCATTTTTTTCAGATTGACTTCAAAACCCCCAAAATTACATAAGACTATAGTAAGGCGTCAAAACATAGATTTTAAGTCAAAAAAATTCGATAGTGCCGATCTTTTTATATGTTGTAGAGCTCGTCGAGACGAACGTGTGTATGTGTGACACATTGCTGTGTGACCCCTGGAACCCTATTTTTTTTTTTTCGACAAATGCTAATGCTAACAAATACTAATGCTAACAACTGCTAGATTTTTCAAAGTGCGATAACTCGGAAACCAATAGGTTTTAAGCGCCCGTCTTTTAGTATGTTGTATAGCAGAGTTCTCAACGGGCCTGGAAATTAAGGCCCGGCCCTAACTGGGCCCGAGTCGGCCGACCCGGAGCCCGGCCCGACCCTAACAATTATCATAATTTTCGGCCCGAAAACCCGAAAGCCCGAGTGAGAGAGAGAAAAAAAAGAAACATCGCCAGTAGGCAGCACCAGTGTCTCAAATTATAACAGTGAGGGAATGGATATATAATATTTGGCGAAATGACAACTTCACGTGTTAAATTGTTCATGAAACATGAAAGGTTCTGCACAAAATGTGCTAACGTTAAATCCCTGTTGTCTCAATCATACAGCTCTCATCCTCTCTCTCCCTTCCGTTGTCGCTGCCTGCGTGATTTATGTTTCGTCCTTCCAACGGTCACGCATCAAACACAGGCAGCTGGCTCGGCAGATCTATAAACCCAAAACGTGTTCATCTGGCTTGCATTCTGGGCTTGCAGATCTGTTCTTTAGTGCGCGACACCTCCTGACCACCATGCTTAAACATGCAAAACTCAGGCACATAATAAGCGGCGCGCTACGGCTGTAAACCCTTTAATATAAATGCACACAGCAGCAGCAAAGGACACTTGATTAACCAGAAAGCATAATGGAATTAATATCTTACCAGACGAGATGATCGTCTCTATAAGGTGAGGCTGTCAACGTATGGTGCTTTTAAGTTGATCATGTTGATGTTGTTGTAATACAATCCTTTTAAGTCCTTGTCAATATATCCAGGTTGGTTCCGCTTTGAAAGTAGGCTAGTTTTCTTGGATTTATACTTTTTACAAACTTGTGAAATTGCCTGCTGCCTTTTAATTTAACATGCAGCTCCAAACTTTCATCGTAGCCGCTCCAGACAGAGCTAACGCTCGCTGACTCGCTGCCTGTGGCAGAATTTCCGTATATCCAAAGGTTTCGATTGTGACGTCATCACAACAACCAGACTGCTCTATGAGACTGATAGACTATACTTCCGTATGCGTCACTTATTATCCTTGGTCCATTGGTTAGGAACTTAGGCAGGCTTCAATGCCTTGCTGCAGATATACAGACAGCGATATGCGCCTTTTCTCTGTTGTTTGAGTGACGGAACCCGGAGCCTGGCCTGGCCCGACTAATTATTATAATTTTTGAGCCCGGCTCGGCCCGATAACGTCGGGTCGGGTCGGGTAGGGTCGGGCTCGGGCTGAATTTGAGAACTCTATTGTATAGCTCTTCGAGACGAACGCGTGGGTATGAAATGTATTCATTTTTTTCAGATTGACTTCAAAACCCCCAAAATTACATAAGACTATAGTAAGCCGTCAAAACATAGATTTTACGTCCAAAATTTTCGATAGTGCCGATCGTTTGGCATGTTGTATAGCTCGTCGAGACGAACTTGTGGGTGTGTGACACATTGCTGTGTGACCCCTGGAACTCTACTTTTTTTTTAAATGCTCATGCTAACAAATGCTAATGCTAACAACTGCTAGATTTTTCAAAGTGCGATAACTCGGAAACCAATAGGTTTTAAGCGCCCGTCTTTTAGTATGTTGTATAGCTCTTAAAAGACGAACACGTGGATATGCAATTTATTCATTTTTTTTGATTGACTTCAAAACCCCCAAAATTACATAAGACTATAGTAAGGCGTCAAAACATAGATTTTAAGTCCAACATTTTTGATAGTGCCGATCTTTTGGCATGTTGTAGAGCTCGTCGAGACGAACTTGTGGATGTGTGACACATTGCTGTGTGACCCCTGGAACCCTACTTTTTTCGACAAATGCTAATGCTAACAAATGCTAATGCTAACAACTGCTAGATTTTTCAAAGTGCGATAACTCAGAAACAAATAGGTTTTAAGCGCCCGTCTTTTAGTATGTTGTATAGCTCTTCAAGACGAACGTGTGGATATGAAATGTATTAATTTTTTTCAGATTGACTTCAAAACCCCCAAAATTACATAAGACTATTATAGTAAGGCGTCAAAACGTAAATTTTAAGTCCAAAATTTTCGATAGTGGCGGTCTTTTGGTATGTTGTAGAGCTCGTCGAGACAAACTTGTGGATGTGTGACACATTGCTGTGTTACCCCTGCAACCCTACTTTTTTCGACAAATGCTAATGCTAACAAATGCTAATGCTAACAACTGCTAGACTTTTCAAAGTGCGGTAACTCGGAAACCAATAGGTTTTAAGCGCCCGTCTTTTTGTATTTTTTATAGCTCTTCGAGACGAACGTGTGGATATGAAATGTATTCATTTTTTTCAGATTGACTTCAAAACCCCCAAAATTACATAAGACTATAGTAAGGCGTCAAAACATAGATTTTAAGTCCAAAATTTTCGATAGTGCCGTTCTTTTGGTATGTTGTATAGCTCGTCGAGATGAACTTGTGGATGTGTGAAACATTGCTGTGTGACCCCTGGAACCCTACTTTTTTTTCGACAAATGCTAATGCTAACAAATGCTAATGATAACAACTGCTAGATTTTTCAAAGTGCGATAACTCGGATACCAATAGATTTTAAGCACCTGTCTCTTAGTATGTTGTATAGCTCGTCGAGACGAACGTGTGGATGTGTGACACATTGCTGTGCGATCCCTGGAACCCTACTTTTTTTTCGACAAATGCTAATGCTAACAAATGCTAGTGCTAGGTTTTTCAAAGTGCGATAACTCGGAAACCAATAGGTTTTAAGCACCTGTCTCTTAGTATGTTAAATAGCTCTTCGAGACGAACGCGTGGATATGAAATGTGATAATTTTTTTCAGATTGTCTTCAAAACCCCCAAAATTACATAAGGCTATAGTAAGGCGTCAAAACATAGATTTTAAGTCTTAAATTTTCGATAGTGCCCATCTTGTGGTATGTTGTATAGCTCGTCGAGACGAACGTGTGGATGTGTGACACATTGCTGTGCGACCCCTGGAACCCTACTTTTTTTTTCGACAAATGCTAATGCTAACAATTGCTAATGCTAGGTTTTTCAAAGTGCGATAACTCGGAAACCAATAGGTTTTAAGCACCTGTCTCTTAGTATGTTGTATAGCTCTTCGAGACGAACGCGTGGATATGAAATGTGTAATTTTTTTCAGATTGTCTTCAAAACCCCCAAAATTACATAAGGCTATAGTAAGGCGTCAAAACATAGATTTTAAGTCTTACATTTTCGATAGTGCCCATCTTGTGGTATGTTGTATAGCTCGTCGAGACGAACATGTGGATGTGTGACACATTGCTGTGCGACCCCTGGAACCCTACTTTTTTTCGACAAATGCTAATGCTAACAAATGCTAATGCTAGATTTTTCAAAGTGCGATAAATCGGAAACCAATAGGTTTTAAGCACCTGTCTCTTAGTATGTTGTATAGCTCTTCGAGACGAACGCGTGGATATGAAATGTGTTAATTTTTTTCAGATTGTCTTCAAAACCCCCAAAATTACATAAGGCTATTGTAAGGCGTCAAAACATAGATTTTAAGTCTTATATTTTCGATAGTGCCCATCTTGTGGTATGTTGTATAGCTCGTCGAGACGAACGTGTGGATGTGTGACACATTGCTGTGCGACCCCTGGAACCCTACTTTTTTTTTCGACAAATGCTAATGCTAACGATTGCTAATGCTAGGTTTTTCAAAGTGCGATAACTCGGAAACCAATAGGTTTTAAGCACCTGTCTCTTAGTATGTTGTATAGCTCTTCGAGACGAACGCGTGGATATGAAATGTGTAATTTTTTTTCAGATTGTCTTCAAAACCCCCAAAATTACATAAGGCTATAGTAAGGCGTCAAAACATAGATTTTAAGTCTTACATTTTCGATAGTGCCCATCTTGTGGTATGTTGTATAGCTCGTCGAGACGAACATGTGGATGTGTGACACATTGCTGTGCGACCCCTGGAACCCTACTTTTTTTCGACAAATGCTAATGCTAACAAATGCTAATGCTAGATTTTTCAAAGTGCGATAAATCGGAAACCAATAGGTTTTAAGCACCTGTCTCTTAGTATGTTGTATAGCTCTTCGAGACGAACGCGTGGATATGAAATGTGTAATTTTTTTTCAGATTGTCTTCAAAACCCCCAAAATTACATAAGGCTATAGTAAGGCGTCAAAACATAGATTTTAAGTCTTAAATTTTCGATAGTGCCCATCTTGTGGTATGTTGTATAGCTCGTCGAGACGAACATGTGGATGTGTGACACATTGCTGTGCGACCCCTGGAACCCTACTTTTTTTTCGACAAATGCTAATGCTAACAAATGCTAATGCTAGATTTTTCAAAGTGCGATAAATCGGAAACCAATAGGTTTTAAGCACCTGTCTCTTAGTATGTTGTATAGCTCTTCGAGACGAACGCGTGGATATGAAATGTGTTAATTTTTTTCAGATTGTCTTCAAAACCCCCAAAATTACATAAGGCTATAGTAAGGCGTCAAAACATAGATTTTAAGTCTTAAATTTTCGATAGTGCCCATCTTGTGGTATGTTGTATAGCTCGTCGAGACGAACGTGTGGATGTGTGACACATTGCTGTGCGACCCCTGGAACCCTACTTTTTTTTCGACAAATGCTAATGCTAACATATGCTAATGCTAGATTTTTCAAAGTGCGATAAATCGGAAACCAATAGGTTTTAAGCACCTGTCTCTTAGTATGTTGTATAGCTCTTCGAGACGAACGCGTGGATATGAAATGTGTAACATTTTTTCAGATTGTCTTCAAAACCCCCAAAATTACATAAGGCAATTAAGGCGTCAAAACATAGATTTTAAGTCTAAAATGTTCGATATTGCCCATCTTGTGGTATGTTGTATAGCTCTTCAAACGAACGTGTGGATATGAAATGTGTTAATTTTTTTCAGATTGTCTTCAAAACCCCCAAAATTACATAAGGCTATAGTAAGGCGTCAAAACATAGATTTTAAGTCTTAAATTTTCGATAGTGCCCATCTTGTGGTATGTTGTATAGCTCGTCGAGACGAACATGTGGATGTGTGACACATTGCTGTGCGACCCCTGGAACCCTACTTTTTTTTCGACAAATGCTAATGCTAACAAATGCTAATGCTAGATTTTTCAAAGTGCGATAAATCGGAAACCAATAGGTTTTAAGCACCTGTCTCTTAGTATGTTGTATAGCTCTTCGAGACGAACGCGTGGATATGAAATGTGTAAACATTTTTCAGATTGTCTTTAAAACCCCCAAAATTACATAAGGCTATAGTAAGGCGTCAAAACATAGATTTTAAGTCTAAAATTTTCGATAGTGCCCATCTTGTGGTATGTTGTATAGCTCATAGAGACGAACGTGTGGATGTGTGACACATTGCTGTGCGATCCCTGGAACCCTACTTTTTTTTCGACAAATGCTAATGCTAACAAATGCTAATGCTAGATTTTTCAAAGTGCGATAAATCGGAAACCAATAGGTTTTAAGCACCTGTCTCTTAGTATGTTAAATAGCTCTTCGAGACGAACGTGTGGATATGAAATGTGTTATTTTTTTTCAGATTGTCTTCAAAACCCCCAAAATTACATAAGGCTATATATAGTAAGGCGTCAAAACATAGATTTTAAGTCTTACATTTTCGATAGTGCCCATCTTGTGGTATGTTGTATAGCTCGTCGAGACGAACGTGTGGATGTGTGACACATTGCTGTGCGACCCCTGGAACCCTACTTTTTTTTTCGACAAATGCTAATGCTAACAATTGCTAATGCTAGGTTTTTCAAAGTGCGATAACTCGTAAACCAATATGCTAATGTCTCTTAGTATGTTGTATAGCTCTTCGAGACGAACGCGTGGATATGAAATGTGTAAACATTTTTTCAGATTGTCTTCAGAACCCCCAAAATTACATAAGGCTATTAAGGCGTCAAAACATAGATTTTAAGTCTAAAATGTTCGATATTGCCCATCTTGTGGTATGTTGTATAGCTCTTCAAACGAACGTGTGGATATGAAATGTGTTATTTTTTTTCAGATTGTCTTCAAAACCCCCAAAATTACAAACCTAGATTTTAAGTCTTACATTTTTGATAGTGCCCATCTTGTGGTATGTTGTATAGCTCGTCGAGACGAACGTGTGGATGTGTGACACATTGCTGTGCAACCCCTGGAACCCTACTTTTTTTTGACAAATGCTAATGCTAACAAATGCTAATGCTAGAAGTGCGATAACTCGGAAACCAATAGGTTTTAAACACCTGTCTCTTAGTATGTTGTATAGCTCTTCGAGACGAACGCGTGGATATGAAATGTGTTAATTTTTTTCAGATTGTCTTCAAAACCCCCAAAATTACATAAGGCTATAGTAAGGCGTCAAAACATAGATTTTAAGTCTTAAATTTTCGATAGTGCCCATCTTGTGGTATGTTGTATAGCTCGTCGAGACGAACGTGTGGATGTGTGACACATTGCTGTGCGACCCCTGGAACCCTACTTTTTTTTCGACAAATGCTAATGCTAACATATGCTAATGCTAGATTTTTCAAAGTGCGATAAATCGGAAACCAATAGGTTTTAAGCACCTGTCTCTTAGTATGTTGTATAGCTCTTCGAGACGAACGCGTGGATATGAAATGTGTAACATTTTTTCAGATTGTCTTCAAAACCCCCAAAATTACATAAGGCTATAGTAAGGCGTCAAAACATAGATTTTAAGTCTAAAATGTTCGATATTGCCCATCTTGTGGTATGTTGTATAGCTCTTCAAACGAACGCGTGGATATGAAATGTGTTAATTTTTTTCAGATTGTCTTCAAAACCCCCAAAATTACATAAGGCTATAGTAAGGCGTCAAAACATAGATTTTAAGTCTTACATTTTTGATAGTGCCCATCTTGTGGTATGTTGTATAGCTCGTCGAGACGAACGTGTGGATGTGTGACACATTGCTGTGCGACCCCTGGAACCCTACTTTTTTTCGACAAATGCTAATGCTAACATATGCTAATGCTAGATTTTTCAAAGTGCGATAAATCGGAAACCAATAGGTTTTAAGCACCTGTCTCTTAGTATGTTGTATAGCTCTTCGAGACGAACGCGTGGATATGAAATGTGTAACATTTTTTCAGATTGTCTTCAAAACCCCCAAAATTACATAAGGCTATAGTAAGGCGTCAAAACATAGATTTTAAGTAGGGATGCCCCGATCAGGGTTTTTTTGCTCCCGATCCGATACCGATCAAATATTATTGCTTCCGATTCGATCCCGATCTTTCCCGATCCGATCTTTTGGCAAGGCATTAAGAAAAAAAAATTCTATTCATTCTATCACTTAGTGCAGCACTGAATCAACAAATTAAAAACAAAGCTTATGAGTAGTGTATAGTGATATAGGCCTACTAGTGCAGTGTTTCTCAAGCATTGTGCAGCGGACATTTGGTGTGGCCTTTGAAATTTGGCAGTGAAGTCACGATTTAAGGACTTTTAAAACCTGTTTAATATCTCAAAAAATTAAATAAAATAGACCATTACAGCATCAAAAATAATCAACAAACTATATAAAAACTGGTAAAACATTGGCCATTTTTAAAGTTGAAACAAAATAAGTTAAGAACCAATTAACCAGTCTGCTTGAAAAGTATGCATCTGTAGCAGCTAGAGAGACATAATTGCCTTCCTTTGATCCATTAACAAGGGGCCAATTACTACTTATTGGCATCAGCTGCCAGCTGGACACAGTCTGACACAATCACCTTCCCTCTGCAGTGCTCTGTCTGTCTCATTTCTCCAAAAGCCCTTGAATATGATTGAAAATGATTAAGGATTACTGTGATTATGGTAAGCTTACATTTCATATCGCATTCACCTTACCTGGAACTTTCAGTACTCCCAGAAAAAAAAAATTAAAAAAAAAAAAAAAAAAAAAAATTCCCGATATTTTTTTCCCGATCTCCGATCTTATAAAAACGGCCATATCGGCGGCCGATCCGATCACGTGATCGGGATCGGGCAACACTAATTTTAAGTCTAAAATGTTCGATATTGCCCATCTTGTGGTATGTTGTATAGCTCTTCAAACGAACGCGTGGATATGAAATGTGTTAATTTTTTTCAGATTGTCTTCAAAACCCCCAAAATTACATAAGGCTATAGTAAGGCGTCAAAACATAGATTTTAAGTCTAAAATGTTCGATATTGCCCATCTTGTGGTATGTTGTATAGCTCTTCAAACGAACGCGTGGATATGAAATGTGTTAATTTTTTTCAGATTGTCTTCAAAACCCCCAAAATTACATAAGGCTATAGTAAGGCGTCAAAACATAGATTTTAAGTCTTAAATTTTCGATAGTGCCCATCTTGTGGTATGTTGTATAGCTCGTCGAGACGAACATGTGGATGTGTGACACATTGCTGTGCGACCCCTGGAACCCTACTTTTTTTTCGAAAAATGCTAATGCTAACATATGCTAATGCTAGATTTTTCAAAGTGCGATAAATCGGAAACCAATAGGTTTTAAGCACCTTTCTCTTAGTATGTTGTATAGCTCTTCGAGACGAACGCGTGGATATGAAATGTGTAAACATTTTTCAGATTGTCTTCAAAACCCCCAAAATTACATAAGGCTATAGTAAGGCGTCAAAACATAGATTTTAAGTCTTACATTTTTGATAGTGCCCATCTTGTGGTATGTTGTATAGCTCGTCGAGACGAACGTGTGGATGTGTGACACATTGCTGTGCGACCCCTGGAACCCTACTTTTTTTCGACAAATGCTAATGCTAACATATGCTAATGCTAGATTTTTCAAAGTGAGATAAATCGGAAACCAATAGGTTTTAAGCACCTGTCTCTTAGTATGTTGTATAGCTCTTCGAGACGAACGCGTGGATATGAAATGTGTAACATTTTTTCAGATTGTCTTCAAAACCTTCAAAATTACATAAGGCTATTAAGGCGTCAAAACATAGATTTTAAGTCTAAAATGTTCGATATTGCCCATCTTGTGGTATGTTGTATAGCTCTTCAAACGAACGCGTGGATATGAAATGTGTTAATTTTTTTCAGATTGTCTTCAAAACCCCCAAAATTACATAAGGCTATAGTAAGGCGTCAAAACATAGATTTTAAGTCTTACATTTTTGATAGTGCCCATCTTGTGGTATGTTGTATAGCTCGTCGAGACGAACGTGTGGATGTGTGACACATTGCTGTGCAACCCCTGGAACCCTACTTTTTTTTGACAAATGCTAATGCTAACAAATGCTAATGCTAGAAGTGCGATAACTCGGAAACCAATAGGTTTTAAACACCTGTCTCTTAGTATGTTGTATAGCTCTTTGAGACGAACGCGTGGATATGAAATGTGTTAATTTTTTTCAGATTGTCTTCAAAACCCCCAAAATTACATAAGGCATAGATTTTAAGTCTTAAATTTTCGATAGTGCCCATCTTGTGGTATGTTGTATAGCTCGTCGAGACGAACGTGTGGATGTGTGACACATTGCTGTGCGACCCCTGGAACCCTACTTTTTTTTCGACAAATGCTAATGCTAACATATGCTAATGCTAGATTTTTCAAAGTGCGATAAATCGGAAACCAATAGGTTTTAAGCACCTGTCTCTTAGTATGTTGTATAGCTCTTCGAGACGAACGAGTGGATATGAAATGTGTAACATTTTTTCAGATTGTCTTCAAAACCCCCAAAATTACATAAGGCTATTAAGGCGTCAAAACATAGATTTTAAGTCTAAAATGTTCGATAGTGCCCATCTTGTGGTATGTTGTATAGCTCGTCGAGACGAACGTGTGGATGTGTGACACATTGCTGTGCGACCCCTGGAACCCTACTTTTTTTTCGACAAATGCTAATGCTAACATATGCTAATGCTAGATTTTTCAAAGTGCGATAAATCGGAAACCAATAGGTTTTAAGCACCTGTCTCTTAGTATGTTGTATAGCTCTTCGAGACGAACGCGTGGATATGAAATGTGTAACATTTTTTCAGATTGTCTTCAGAACCCCCAAAATTACATAAGGCTATTAAGGCGTCAAAACATAGATTTTAAGTCTAAAATGTTCGATATTGCCCATCTTGTGGTATGTTGTATAGCTCTTCAAACGAACGCGTGGATATGAAATGTGTTATTTTTTTTCAGATTGTCTTCAAAACCCCCAAAATTACAAACCTAGATTTTAAGTCTTACATTTTTGATAGTGCCCATCTTGTGGTATGTTGTATAGCTCGTCGAGACGAACGTGTGGATGTGTGACACATTGCTGTGCAACCCCTGGAACCCTACTTTTTTTTGACAAATGCTAATGCTAACAAATGCTAATGCTAGAAGTGCGATAACTCGGAAACCAATAGGTTTTAAACACCTGTCTCTTAGTATGTTGTATAGCTCTTCGAGACGAACGCGTGGATATGAAATGTGTTAATTTTTTTCAGATTGTCTTCAAAACCCCCAAAATTACATAAGGCTATAGTAAGGTGTCAAAACATAGATTTTAAGTCTTAAATTTTCGATAGTGCCCATCTTGTGGTATGTTGTATAGCTCGTCGAGACGAACGTGTGGATGTGTGACACATTGCTGTGCGACCCCTGGAACCCTACTTTTTTTTCGACAAATGCTAATGCTAACATATGCTAATGCTAGATTTTTCAAAGTGCGATAAATCGGAAACCAATAGGTTTTAAGCACCTGTCTCTTAGTATGTTGTATAGCTCTTCGAGACGAACGCGTGGATATGAAATGTGTAACATTTTTTCAGATTGTCTTCAAAACCCCCAAAATTACATAAGGCTATAGTAAGGCGTCAAAACATAGATTTTAAGTCTAAAATGTTCGATATTGCCCATCTTGTGGTATGTTGTATAGCTCTTCAAACGAACGCGTGGATATGAAATGTGTTAATTTTTTTCAGATTGTCTTCAAAACCCCCAAAATTACATAAGGCTATAGTAAGGCGTCAAAACATAGATTTTAAGTCTTACATTTTTGATAGTGCCCATCTTGTGGTATGTTGTATAGCTCGTCGAGACGAACGTGTGGATGTGTGACACATTGCTGTGCGACCCCTGGAACCCTACTTTTTTTTCGAAAAATGCTAATGCTAACATATGCTAATGCTAGATTTTTCAAAGTGCGATAAATCGGAAACCAATAGGTTTTAAGCACCTGTCTCTTAGTATGTTGTATAGCTCTTCGAGACGAACGCGTGGATATGAAATGTGTAAACATTTTTCAGATTGTCTTCAAAACCCCCAAAATTACATAAGGCTATAGTAAGGCGTCAAAACATAGATTTTAAGTCTTACATTTTTGATAGTGCCCATCTTGTGGTATGTTGTATAGCTCGTCGAGACGAACGTGTGGATGTGTGACACATTGCTGTGCGACCCCTGGAACCCTACTTTTTTTCGACAAATGCTAATGCTAACATATGCTAATGCTAGATTTTTCAAAGTGAGATAAATCGGAAACCAATAGGTTTTAAGCACCTGTCTCTTAGTATGTTGTATAGCTCTTCGAGACGAACGCGTGGATATGAAATGTGTAACATTTTTTCAGATTGTCTTCAAAACCCCCAAAATTACATAAGGCTATTAAGGCGTCAAAACATAGATTTTAAGTCTAAAATGTTCGATATTGCCCATCTTGTGGTATGTTGTATAGCTCTTCAAACGAACGCGTGGATATGAAATGTGTTAATTTTTTTCAGATTGTCTTCAAAACCCCCAAAATTACATAAGGCTATAGTAAGGCGTCAAAACATAGATTTTAAGTCTTACATTTTCGATAGTGCCCATCTTGTGGTATGTTGTATAGCTCGTCGAGACGAACGTGTGGATGTGTGACACATTGCTGTGCAACCCCTGGAACCCTACTTTTTTTTGACAAATGCTAATGCTAACAAATGCTAATGCTAGAAGTGCGATAACTCGGAAACCAATAGGTTTTAAACACCTGTCTCTTAGTATGTTGTATAGCTCTTTGAGACGAACGCGTGGATATGAAATGTGTTAATTTTTTTCAGATTGTCTTCAAAACCCCCAAAATTACATAAGGCATAGATTTTAAGTCTTAAATTTTCGATAGTGCCCATCTTGTGGTATGTTGTATAGCTCGTCGAGACGAACGTGTGGATGTGTGACACATTGCTGTGCAACCCCTGGAACCCTACTTTTTTTTCGACAAATGCTAATGCTAACAAATACTAATGCTAGGTTTTTCAAAGTGCGATAACTCGGAAACCAATAGGTTTTAAGCACCTGTCTCTTAGTATGTTGTATAGCTCTTCGAGACGAACGCGTGGATATGAAATGTGCAATTTTTTTTCAAATTGTCTTCAAAACCCCCAAAATTATATAAGGCTATAGTAAGGCGTCAAAACATAGATTTTAAGTCTAGAATTTTCGATAGTGCCCATCTTGTGGTATGTTGTATAGCTCGTCGAGACGAACGTGTGGATGTGTGACACATTGCTGTGCAACCCCTGGAACCCTACTTTTTTTCGACAAATGCTAATGCTAACAAATGCTAATGCTAGATTTTTCAAAGTGCGATAACTCGGAAACCAATAGGTTTTAAGCACCTGTCTCTTAGTATGTTGTATAGCTCTTCGCGACGAACGTGTGGATATGAAATGTGTTAATTCTTTTCAGATTGTCTTCAAAACCCCCAAAATTACATAACATAGATTTTAAGTCTTAAATTTTCGATAGTGCCCATCTTGTGGTATGTTGTATAGCTCGTCGAGACGAACGTGTGGATGTGTGACACATTGCTGTGCAACCCCTGGAACCCTACTTTTTTTCGACAAATGCTAATGCTAACAAATGCTAATGCTAGATTTTTCAAAGTGCGATAACTCGGAAACCAATAGGTTTTAAGCACCTGTCTCTTAGTATGTTGTATAGCTCTTCGAGACAAACGCGTGGATATGAAATGTGTTAATTTTTTTCAGATTGTCTTCAAAACCCCCAAAATTACATAAGGCTATAGTAAGGCGTCAAAACATAGATTTTTCGATAGTGCCCATCTTGTGGTATGTTGTATAGCTCGTCGAGACGAACGTGTGGATTTTTGACACATTGCTGTGCGACCCCTGGAACCCTACTTTTTCTCGACAAATGCAATCCTAGATTTTTCAAAGTGTGATAACTCGGAAACCAATAGGTTTTAAGCACCTGTCTCTTAGTATGTTGTATAGCTCTTCGAGACGAACGCGTGGATATGAAATGTGTACATTTTTTTCAGATTGTCTTCAAAACCCCCAAAATTACATAAGGCTATATATAGTAAGGCGTCAAAACATAGATTTTAAGTCTTAAATTTTCGATAGTGCCCATCTTGTGGTATGTTGTATAGCTCGTCGAGACGAACGTGTGGATGTGTGACACATTGCTGTGCAACCCCTGGAACCCTACTTTTTTCGACAAATGCTAATGCTAACAAATGCTAATGCTAGATTTTTCAAAGTGCGATAACTCGGAAACCAATAGGTTTTAAGCACCTGTCTCTTAGTATGTTGTATAGCTCTTCGAGACAAACGCGTGGATATGAAATGTGTTAATTTTTTTCAGATTGTCTTCAAAACCCCCAAAATTACATAAGGCTATAGTAAGGCGTCAAAACATAGATTTTAAGTCTTACATTTTCGATAGTGCCCATCTTGTGGTATGTTGTATAGCTCGTCGAGACGAACGTGTGGATTTTTGACACATTGCTGTGCGACCCCTGGAACCCTACTTTTTCTTGACAAATGCAATCCTAGATTTTTCAAAGTGCGATAACTCGGAAACCAATTGGTTTTAAGCACCTGTCTCTTAGTATGTTGTATAGCTCTTCGAGACGAACGCGTGGATATGAAATGTGTACATTTTTTTCAGATTGTCTTCAAAACCCCCAAAATTACATAAGGCTATATATAGTAAGGCGTCAAAACATAGATTTTAAGTCTTACATTTTCGATAGTGCCCATCTTGTGGTATGTTGTATAGCTCGTGTGGATGTGTGAAACATTGCTGTGCGACCCCTGGAACCCTACTTTTTTTCGACAAATGCTAATGCTAACATATGCTAATGCTAGGTTTTTCAAAGTGCGATAACTCGGAAACCAATAGGTTTTAAGCACCTGTCTCTTAGTATGTTGTATAGCTCTTCGAGACGAACGCGTGGATATGAAATGTGCTAATTTTTTTCAAATTGTCTTCAAAACCCCCAAAATTTCATAACATAGATTTTATTTCTTAAATTTTCGATAGTGCCCATCTTGTGGTATGTTGTATAGCTCGTCAAGACGAACGTGTGGATGTGTGACACATTGTTGTGCAACCCCTGGAACCCTACTTTTTTTTGACAAATGCTAATGCTAACAAATGCTAATGCTAGATTTTTCAAAGTGCGATAACTCGGAAACCAATTGGTTTTAAGCCCCTGTCTCTTAGTATGTTGTATAGCTCTTCGAGACGAACGCGTGGATATGAAATGTGTAATTCTTTTTCAGATTGTCTTCAAAACCCCCAAAATTACATAACATAGATTTTAAGTCTTAAATTTTCGATAGTGCCCATCTTGTGGTATGTTGTATAGCTCGTCGAGACGAACGTGTGGATTTTTGACACATTGCTGTGCGACCCCTGGAACCCTACTTTTTCTCGACAAATGCAATCCTAGATTTTTCAAAGTGCGATAACTCGGAAACCAATTGGTTTTAAGCACCTGTCTCTTAGTATGTTGTATAGCTCTTCGAGACGAACGCGTGGATATGAAATATGTACATTTTTTTCAGATTGTCTTCAAAACCCCCAAAATTACATAAGGCTATATATAGTAAGGCGTCAAAACATAGATTTTAAGTCTTACATTTTCGATAGTGCCCATCTTGTGGTATGTTGTATAGCTCGTCGAGACGAACGTGTGGATGTGTGACACATTGCTGTGCAACCCCTGGAACCCTACTTTTTTTTCGACAAATGCTAATGCTAACAAATGCTAATGCTAGATTTTTCAAAGTGCGATAACTCGGAAACCAATAGGTTTTAAGCACCTGTCTCTTAGTATGTTGTATAGCTCTTCGAGACAAACGCGTGGATATGAAATGTGTTAATTTTTTTCAGATTGTCTTCAAAACCCCCAAATTTACATAAGGCTATAGTAAGGCGTCAAAACATAGATTTTAAGTCTTAAATTTTCGATAGTGCCCATCTTGTGGTATGTTGTATAGCTCGTCGAGACGAACGTGTGGATGTGTGACACATTGCTGTGCAACCCCTGGAACCCTACTTTTTTTCGACAAATGCTAATGCTAACAAATGCTAATGCTAGATTTTTCAAAGTGCGATAACTCGGAAACCAATAGGTTTTAAGCACCTGTCTCTTAGTATGTTGTATAGCTCTTTGAGACGAACGCGTGGATATGAAATGTGTAATTTTTTTTCAGATTGTCTTCAAAGCCCCCAATAATTACATAAAATGACCAGAGCATACGAGCGGAGTGGAGCGCGAGCGGCGCGGGGAGCGGAGCGGGCCGTTTTTGACGTGAGCGTGAGCGAGCGACTTTTCAAACGGGTCTGAGCGGGAGCGGAGCGAGGCTTTTCCTCCGCTCCTTGGAGCGCAGACCTCCTCCGCTCCTGGCCGACCCTGTTGGGGCCGCGCACCGCATGTTTCCAACAAAACAGTGCCGGGTGCAGTAGTGGCAGTGCAGCCATATGTTGTTACCGCGGAGAGGAGAACAGACAGAGAATTCCCTTCATCAAGATTTCACAAAATGTATCTATATCATCCACACAAGTAGGCTAGGCTATGTTATAATAAGTAGCCTACCTTGTGTCAGTTAAGCCAGTCAAAGGATACGATTTTAAACGCAAGTGAGACTGATTTTGCTGAATGAAAAACACACGCCACGACTCGCCTCCCTTTCTCGGTTGTGGTGATTAGCCTAATCAATAACCAACAGGATTTAATATTGCCCGTCTTAAAATACAATGCCTTAGATTGCCTAAACAGATCTCCATCAAGCCGAGACTCACATTACCGCAGGCGTTTGTGTTGGATGGGAACACACTGGCGAAGGAGAAAGTGTTTCGGAACTTTTTTTTTTGCTGCTTTTTGATGACCCTGAGCGGAGCGCGGAGTGAGCGGTGAGTGGAGCGATACGCAAATCGAGCAGAGCGGCGGAGCGGGGGGGAGCAGTCGCGGCGGGGGGCGCGACATGAGCGAAGAGTGAACGGTACCATAGACCCCTGGAGCGCGGAGCGGCTTTCCGTCCCGCTCCACTCCGCTCGTGTGCTCTGAAAATGACATATGTTGTATAGCTCTTTGAGACGAACGCGTGGATATGAAATGTGTACATTTTTTTCAGATTGTCTTCAAAACCCCCAAAATTACATAAGGCTATAGTAAGGCGTCAAAACATAGATTTTAAGTCTTAAATTTTCGATAGTGCCCATCTTGTGGTATGTTGTATAGCTCGTCGAGACGAACGTGTGGATGTGTGAAACATTGCTGTGCGACCCCTGGAACCCTACTTTTTTTTCGACAAATGCTAATGCTAACAAATGCTAATGCTAGGTTTTTCAAAATGCGATAACTCGGAAACCAATAGGTTTTAAGCACCTGTCTCTTAGTATGTTGTATAGCTCTTCGAGACGAACGCGTGGATATGAAATGTGTTAATTTTTTTCAGATTGTCTTCAAAACCCCCAAAATTAATAGTAAGGCGTCAAAACATAGATTTTAAGTCTTACATTTTCGATAGTGCCCATCTTGTGGCATGTTGTATAGCTCGTCGAGACGAACGTGTGGATGTGTGACACATTGCTGTGGGACCCCTGGAACCCTACTTTTTCTCGACAAATGCAATCCTAGATTTTTCAAAGTGCGACAACTCGGAAACCAATAGGTTTTAAGCACCTGTCTCTTAGTATGTTGTATAGCTCTTCGAGACGAACGCGTGGATATGAAATGTGTAATAAAAAAATCAGATTGTCTTCAAAACCCCCAAAATTACATAAGGCTATAGTAAGGCATCAAAACATAGATTTTAAGTCTTACATTTCCGATAGTGCCTATCTTTTGGTATGTTATATAGCTCTTCGAGACGAACGTGTGGATGTGTGACATGTTGCTGTGCGGCCCCTGGAACCCTACTTTTTTTTCGACAAATGTTAATGGTAACAAATGCTAATGCTAA
Source organism: Nannobrachium achirus (assembly GCF_963921795.1). Classification (NCBI taxonomy): domain Eukaryota; kingdom Metazoa; phylum Chordata; class Actinopteri; order Myctophiformes; family Myctophidae; genus Nannobrachium; species Nannobrachium achirus. The sequence goes on along the minus strand of NC_137812.1, from coordinate 75,308,183 downwards.
CAACTGCTAATGCTAACACCAACCGCTACACAAGGTTGCACACACTTAGTGAGCTGCAGTTACACTTAAAATGTCTTAAAATTTTAAGGCGTCAAAACATAGATTGCTATAGAACATATACAACATAAAAGATGGGCAGTTAAAACCTATTGTTTTCTGAGTCTTCGCACTTGGGACTAACACTACTGTAGTTGTAATACGGTTACTGAACAAACTCTATAGCAATTATTACTATCACACTGGTGTTTAGTGGTATCTCTTGTGGTCTTCTATCTGTTTAGTTCTATATCAAAGATTTTACATGTTCTAGATATGTGCATTTATATATATAGAACACATAGCATTTAAAAACGTAGCACCATAAAGACATAGCACCAGTAATTTATAGATCTAGAAGGAATATAATTATACATGAAGATGCTTTTAAATGGAACAAAATATCAAAACATGCATTAAAACATGAATTACTACAGTTAGCGGTACAATCAACCCCTCGAATCAACATTCCTGTAAGTGCAATCAGCAGGACACCGCAGGGAATTGAACCCCATCCTAGTGAACCAGGAGTGCCAGACCAGCGTCTTTTGCTTCTTGACGTTGTTTTACAGGTTGAAGACAAACTTAACTATTAGATTTTTACAACACTGGACGTACACATCACATGAGACGGCGCGCCTCCGTCCTCTCCACCAAAAACAAACGCTCCTTTACAAGAACAGAACTGAACCCTGGTGGTTATAGGATTCACCTCAACCAGTTAGAACTGAACCCTGGTGGTTATAGGATTCACCTCAACCAGTTAGAACTGAACCCTGGTGGTAATAGGATTCACCTCAACCAGTTAGAACTGAACCCTGGTGGTAATAGGATTCACCTCAACCAGTTAGAACTGAACCCTGGTGGTTATAGGATTCACCTCAACCAGTTAGAACTGAACCCTGGTGGTTATAGGATTCACCTCAACCAGTTAGAACTGAACCCTGGTGGTTATAGGATTCACCTCAACCAGTTAGAAAATAACAGCTCCAGATTTGACCAACAATAGAACAGACCTTTCACAGACATCAAGACCCCAGGGGCTGTATTTTGATCCATGCCTTATGCCTAAACCTCTTTGCCTTTTCTTTCACTATTTTGAAGGGGAAAAAAATCAAAATATTTCAAATAGCTGATCTGCAAGCTCACAACGTACAGATGTAGATCAAGGATCAAAATAGAGCCCCAGGGGTCAACGTGCTAATGGTCCAGAAAGACCAAGTCCCCCAGACCCATCATGGCCTCAACACCCTAGGTGCTAAGACACTGATGCAAGAAAATATCCTTACATTAAATACATACATAGAATCAAAAGATTTAAATAAAATAATAGATTTAAATAACATAATCTATGTAATAATAACAACTAAGAAATCCATCCATACATGCATACAAACATTAATAAAAATAAGTAGCAGTGAAAATAGCAGATACAAGATCACAATGTGGCGCGAAGTGACACATTGTTAGCTTGTACAGTACATCTGCCATTTTTCACCAGTGAGTCCTGGCAGATTTCCCTTTTGGGGCTTGAGCTAAAATGCCTTAAAAAAAGAAAGAAAAAATGAAAAGAGAAAAAAAAAAACAACACTCCCAGTGCCTTCAACAACAATACGAATGAATGAACTTTAGTCATTGTTGCATAAAAAAGATAAAAACAAGTTCACGAACAACGAAATTGGAACACCAGAAACAACAGTAGTAACAGTAGCTGCAGTTTGGTCTGTTAAACACTCACCCTTAAGGACGACTTCCAACACTTTGAGACTGACTGTGCCATTTTATATTATACTATAAATATTATATATGAAGATGGTTTGAGGTCCAGATGGTCCTGGACATATTTCAGAGCCACTACAATAATACCTGTATGCAATCACTACAATAATACCTGTATACAATCACTATAATAATACCTGTATGCAATCACTACAATAATACCTGTATGCAATCACTACAATAATACCTGTATGCAATCACTATAATACCTGTATGCAATCACTACAATAATACCTGTATGCAATCACTATAATAATACCTGTATGCAATCACTATAATAATACCTGTATGCAATCACTATAATAATACCTGTATACAATCACTACAATAATACCTGTATGCAATCACTACAATAATACCTGTATGCAATCACTACAATAATACCTGTATGCAATCACTACAATAATACCTGTATGCAATCACTATAATAATACCTGTATGCAATCACTACAATAATACCTGTATACAATCACTACAATAATAACTGTATGCAATCACTATAATAATACCTGTATGCAATCACTACAATAATACCTGTATGCAATCACTACAATAATACCTGTATGCAATCACTATAATAATACCTGTATGCAATCACTATAATAATACCTGTATGCAATCACTACAATACTACCTGTATGCAATCACTATAATAATACCTGTATGCAATCACTATAATAATACCTGTATGCAATCACTATAATAATACCTGTATGCAATCACTATAATAATACCTGTATGCAATCACTACAATAATACCTGTATGCAATCACTACAATAATACCTGTATGCAATCACTATAATAATACCTGTATGCAATCACTATAATAATACCTGTATGCAATCACTATAATAATACCTGTATGCAATCACTATAATAATACCTGTATGCAATCACTACAATAATACCTGTATGCAATCACTATAATAATACCTGTATGCAATCACTATAATAATACCTGTATGCAATCACTATAATAATACCTGTATGCAATCACTATAATAATACCTGTATGCAATCACTATAATAATACCTGTATGCAATCACTATAATAATACCTGTATGCAATCAAAAAAGTGGAAAATTAAGACAAACGTAAAGAAAACAAAAAGAAGAAAAAGCAGGGCACTGCAGGGATGAACCCCGCCCCAGTAAACCAGGAGTTCCATACCAGTGCCTTTTGCTTTTTCTTTTTTTTTTACAAGTTGAAAATCATACATTTTGGTAAAGTCACTTCACATTTACATTGTGCAGTATGCATTTATAAGACCATTTATACAGAGTAAAACCAATGCATGGAATGTATAGAGACAGTATACCAGTGATTCTGGTTTACAGAGGCACCACACTAAGAAATAGCAGTTTAAACAGTACAATAGCAAAACTAGAAGTGTGGTTGGAGTTTTGAGGAAGTTATCCCAAAACGTTGGGATAACAGCATACAATACAAAATACATTTGTGTTGGATTTTATAAATACAAATGAAATAAAAACAGTAAGAGGCTCTGCAGCAAAGCGGTTGGTAACAGAATTCTAGAGCAGCATAGCTGTACAGTTGGAGATAACGAGCCTACTGCCATTTCAAAAGTTTAGTTGTATAGCATGCTTCAAAAGAATATTTGAGGTGGTGTACAATAAATGAAAAATAAAATCACATGAATACAGCACAAAAAATGCTTTACAACTAAAGGGACAACTTATGGTGCTTGGCAAAACAAGTGTAATAATTCCCAATTGATATTATCCATCACAGGCTAAAACATTTGATTATGCATTAATTGAGACAGGCCTATGCAGTCATGACCAAATAGAAACCATGAAAACAAAGAAAAGAATAAAAGCACAATAAGTCACCAATTACCCACCTATTAAAACAAAAGTACAAATACGATAGTCAAATTCACAATCTTTGCAAATATGTTTCCTCACTTGTCTTGCTAAGCAGCCTCATCCATCCTCATCACAAAAACATTTCATCCATTTAACAATTTAGTTTAACATTAATGTTGTACAATTACCATAACGTTAATGTTACAATAGTCTATATTTAATTAAAATAATAGTACAATCCTATGTAACTTTACACAATATCATGGAAAACAAAGTTATGAGATGCATAATACGAATCAATCAATAAATAGAGCTTGAAAGAAATGAATCTCCACAAAGCCTGTAGCTTTGCCTCTTTATAAATATAATTGAAAACAAGGAAAAAAAACTGATCACTAAATGCTTAAGGAAAATTCCTTAGACGAACTAAGAACAATATTTATTTTACATTTTGTTTGTGCTCATAAAGTTTTCTAAGTGCTAAAAGGATAAAGTGCAGCAGCAAATGTTTAGGTCGTAGGGCCATCGTCAGTGCCTCGCCTCGCCTACTGACCGCCATGGTGTGACGTGAAAATGTAAGAGACAACGCAAATCACATTACGCAAGTGACGCAAAATTATACAAGACATGAAATCACATCAATCCACATCACATACCCCTAACCTCCCTAGCCCTAACCCTACATTTGTATGTGATGCGGACTGAAGCTCATTCGCAAATGTGAAACAAGGCCGACACATCAAACCACATCACATACTGGGCCCTAATGCATGTTCGCATGTGATGTGGACTGGCGTGATGAAGCTTTCCCCGCATATTATATTTGGTGTCATAGCACTGACCGTGGTCCTATGACCTAAACGTCTGCTGCTGCACTTTTCACTTTGAGCACTTGAAGAACTTTATGAACATGAACAAAATATAATAGAAACATTTTCTTATGTCTAAAATACAGAGTCTTTTTTGCTGCCTGTTCTCCTTTGTTCGAGACCAGGACACTTGTAGACTGAACATCCCTTTCTTCTTTTTCCAAATTCTCTTTTTACCATTATTTCAAAAGACAATATTTATTACATTTAATTTGAAAACATAATTCAACATACATTATTTTCAATTTCCATTGAAAATAATTATTTCACTGGGTCCCGGGGAATAGTCACATGTCTTGTGAATCTCCAGCTAAAACGTTATGAGACTGATGTTTACGTCTTTAAACTGACATGTTGACATCTCAGTGTTTTTGTTTATTGTTAATTTCAGATCCATTAGTGACTATTCTTCCTGGGGTTAAATGGTACTATTCAAATTAATTCATTAAATTACATACGAGCAGCCCAAATGGAACATGTGCCATTTCATGAAGTAAAAAGAGAGCAATAAATTGGATTGATTTAGAAAAAAGTGAAAAGAGATTTGAAAGCTCAAAACAAGCTTGTAAATCTATGTTCACTTAATTGCATACAAAAAGCAAACAACAAATTAAGCAATAAATTAGGAACAATTTCTGAAAGAAAACTGAAAATAGACTTACAAGCTTGCTATGAACTTGCAACTATATTATGCCCAGCTACCAGGCACAAATATGTAGAGCTTACAGCCTACTCCTTAAACTAGAAAATATATTTTATTACATTGTGTTGGTGCTCATAAAGTGATCTAAGTGCTAAAAGTGAAAAGTGCAGCAGCAAACGTTTAGCTCGTAGGGCCATAGTCAGTGCCTCGCCTACTGACCGCCGTGGATTATGAAGCTTTAGCCACAAATAATGCATAAATCACATCAATGCACATCACACACTGGCCGCATATGGGCAATATGTGATGTGAACTGGTGTGGCGAGCTTTCCCCGCAGACGACGCAACGCAAGTGACGTGAAATGATAAGAGACAACGCAAATCACATTACGCAACGCAAGCGACGTGAAATTATACAAGACATGAAATCACATCAATCCACATCACATACCCCTAAACTCCCTAGCCCGAACCCTATGTTTGTATGTGATGCGAACCAAAGCTCATTCATAAATGTAAAACGACGCAGACACATCAACCCACATCACATACTAGGCCCTAATGCATGTTCGCATGTGATGTGGACTGGCGTGATGAAGCTTTCCCCGCATAATATATTTGGTGTCATAGCACCGACCGTGGTCCTATGACCTAAACGTTTGCTGCTGCACTTTTCACTTTGAGCACTTGGAGCACTTTATGAACATAGAACAAAATGTAATAAAAACTAAATGTAATAAAAACATCGTAGTTTTCTGAAGGCTTTTCTTCTTCCAAATATTTTTTCTACCATTATTTCAAAAGACATAACATTTACAGATTTATTCTCTTTTTTTTTAACTTTATTTTGAATATATTGCAAGAAATTCCATAGAACATAATGGAAATTAGAATATTGAAAACTGCAGATCTACCAGCTAAGCTTGTAGATCTGCTGTTTTCACTAGGTCCCAGGGAATAATCACATGTCTTTTTGATCTCCATCTAAAACGTTATGACTGATGTTTACATCAGAGTGTGTTTTTGCCATGGTTTGTTTATTGTTCATTTCAGATCCATAAGTGAATATTCCTCCGGGGGTCAAATGGTATTATTCAAATTAAATAAATTACATACATGCAGCACACATGGAACATGTTCCATTTAATGAAGTAAAAAAACAAAATATTAAAAAGAAATCCAATTTATTGCTTAAAGAAATAAATGAAAATAAGCTCATTGTGAGCTTGCAAATCTATTGCAATCTTTTCTTTACAATTCAAATTACATACTAGAAGCAAGCACAAATAGAACTTGCCATTTCATGAAAAATTAAAACAAAACAAAGATTAAGCAATACATTAGAAACAATTTGTCAAAGTGAAAATGGACTAACAAGCTCGTCGTGGGCTTGCAAATCTATTATGCCCAGCTACCAGGCACAAATATGTAGAGTTTACAGCCTACTCTTTAGACACACTAGGAAATATATTTTTATTACATTGTGTTGGTGCTCATAAAGTGATCTAAGTGCTAAAAGTGAAAAGTGCAGCAGCAAACGTTTAGCTCATAGGGCCATCGTCAGTGCCTCGCCTACTGACCGCCGTGGATTATGAAGCTTTTGCCACAAATAATGCATAAATCACATCAATGCACATCACACACTGGCCGCATATGGACAACATCTGATGTGAACTGACGTGGCGAGCTTTCCTCGCAGATGACGCAACGCAAGTGACGTGAAATGATAAGAGATAACGCAAATCACACTACGCAACGCAAGGGACGTGAAATTATTCAAGACATGAAATCACATCAATCCACATCACATACCCCTAACCTCCCTAGCCCGAACCCTATGTTTGTATGTGATGCGGACGGAAGCTCATTCATAAATGTGAAACGACGCCGACACATCAACCCACATCACATACTAGGCCCTAATGCATGTTCGCATGTGATGTGGACTGGCGTGATGAAGCTTTCCCCGCATATTATATTTGGTGTCATAACACTGACCGTGGTCCTATGACCTAAACGTTTGCTGCTGCACTTTTCACTTTGAGCACTTGGAGCACTTTATGAACATAGAAGAAAATGTAATAAAACATTGTCGATTTCTTAAGGCTATTCTTTTTCCAAATCATTTTTTTTACCATTATTTCAAAAGACGTAACATTCACAGGTTTATTCTCTTTTTTTTTTTACATTTATTTTGAATATATTGCAAGAAATTCCATAGAACATAATGGAAATTAGAAAACTGCAGATCTACCAGCTAAGCTTGTATTTCTGCTGTTTTCACTAGGTCCCAGGGAATAGTCACATGTCTTTTTGATCTCTATCTAAAACGTTATGAGACTGATGTCAGAGTCAGTGTGTTTTTGCCATGGTTTGTATATTTTTCATTAAAGATCCATAAGTGAATATTCCTCTGGGGGTCAAATGGTATTATTCAAATTAAATAAATTACATACATGCAGCACACATGGAACATGTTCCATTTCAGGAAGTAAAAAAAAAAAGAAACTTTAAAAAGAAATCAATTTATTTCTTAAAGAAATAAGTGAAAATAGATTTACAAGCTCACTGAGCTTGTAAATCTTTTGCAATCTTTTTACAATTAAAATTACATACAAGAAGCAAGCACAAATAGAACGTGCCATTTCATGAAAAAGTAAAAGAAAGCAAAAATGAAGCAATAAATTAGAAACAATTTGTCAAAGTGAAAATGGACTTACAAGCTCGTTGTGGGCTTGCAAATCTATTATGCCTAGCTTCCAGGCACAAATATGTAGAGCTTACAGCCTACTCTTTAGACACACTAGGAAATATATTTTATTACATTGTGTTGGTGCTCATAAAGTGATCTAAGTGCTAAAAGTAAAAATTGCAGCAGCAAACGTTTAGCTCGTAGGGCCATCGTCAGTGCCTCGCCTACTGACCGCCGTGGATTATGAAGCTTTAGCCACAAATAATGCATAAATCACATCAATGCACATCACACACTGGCCGCATATGGACAACATCTGATGTGAACTGACGTGGCGAGCTTTCCTCGCAGATGACGCAACGCAAGCGACGTGAAATGATAAGAGACAACGCAAATCACATTACGCAACGCAAGGGATGTGAAATTATTCAAGACATGAAATCACATCAATCCACATCACATACCCCTAACCTCCCTAGCCCGAACCCTATGTTTGTATGTGATGCGGACCAAAGCTCATTCATAAATGTGAAACGACGCCGACACATCAACCCACATCACATACTGGGCCCTAATGCATGTTCGCATGTGATGTGGACTGGCGTGATGAAGCTTTCCCCGCATATTATATTTGGTGTCGTAGCACTGACCGTGGTCCTATGACCTAAACGTTTGCTGCTGCACTTTTCACTTTGAGCACTTGGAGCACTTTATGAACATAGAACAAAATGTAATAGAAATAAAATCTTAGTTTTCTTAAGGCTTATTTTTCCAAATCCTTTTTTTACCATTTCAAAAAGACAAATAAACTGTATTTGCAGATTTATTCTCTTCTTTCTTACATTTATTCTGAACATAATCCAAGAAATTCCATAGAAAATAATGAAAATTAGAATATTGAAAACTGCAGATCTACCAGCTAAGCTTGTAGATCTGCTGTTTTCACAAGGTCCCAGGGAATAGTCACATGTCTTTTTGATCTCCATCTAAAACATTAGGAGACTGATGTTTACATCAGAGTGTGTTTTTGCCATGGTTTGTTTGTTCATTTCAGATCCATAAGTGAATATTCCTCCGGGGGTCAAATGGTATTATTCAAATTAATAAATTACATACATGCAGCACACATGGAACATGGTCCATTTCAGGAAGTTTAAAAAAAAAAACTTCAATTTGTTGCTATAGAAATAAGTGAAAATAGATTTACAAGCTTGTTGTGAGCTTGCAAATCTATTGCAATATTTTCTTTATAATTAAAATTACATAAAAGAAGCAAGCACAAATAGAACGTGCCATTTCATGAATTTAAACAAAACAAATTAAGCAATAAATTAGAAACAATTTGTCAAAGTGAAAATGGACTTACAAGCTTGTTGTGAGCTTGCAAATCTATTATGCCCAGCTACCAGGCACAAATATCTAGAGCTTCCAGCCTACGCCTTAGACAAACTACATTGTGTTGGTGCTCATAAAGTGATCTAAGTGCTAAAAGTCAAAATTGCAGCAGCAAACATTTAGCTCGTAGGGCCATCGTCAGTGCCTCGCCTACTGACCGCCGTGGATTATGAAGCTTTAGCCACAAATAATGCATAAATCACATCAATGCACATCACACACTGGCCGCATATGGACAATATGTGATGTGAACTGACGTGGCGAGCTTTCCCCGCAGACGACGCAACACAAGTGACGTGAAATGATAAAAGACAACGCAAATCACACTACGCATCGCAAGTGAAGCAAAATTAAAAAGACATGAAATCACATCAATCCACATCACATACCCCTAACCTCCCTAGCCCGAACCCTGTTTGTATGTGATGCGGACCGAAGCTCATTCATAAATGTGAAACGACGCCGACACATCAACCCACATCACGTACTGGGCCCTAATTCATGTTCGCATGTGATGTGGACTGGCGTGATGAAGCTTTCCCCGCATAATATATTTGGTGTCATAGCACTGTCCGTGGTCCTATGACCTAACGTTTGCTGCTGCACTTTTTGCTTTGAGCACTTGGAGAACTTTATGAACAAGAACAAAATGTACTAGAAACATGTCTTCGTCTTAAGGCTTTTCTTCAGGCAGAGAGCATTTTTGCATTCATCAGACGCTCTTAATCCAGAGCGATTTACAATAAGCAAGGACATCAACGAGGCAATATGTTAAATGCATAGAAATAGTCATCTAAAATACATTAAATGACGACGTGAGTGACGACACGCGTAAGAGCCGCAATCGGGAAGAAATAATATCAAATCATGATTATAAAAGACAAATCACGTATCATGATTTGTGTCTTTTATAATCTATTATTCTAGTTCTGTGAAACGACACAAGACACGACGTGAGTGACGACACGCATCACATCCCTCCACATCACAGACTGGGCGGCCTAGACTGAGTTCGCATGTGATGTGGACTGACGTTAATGATGGCCGCCACCCCGCGCAATCACATTGGACCTACCTTTAGTCTCCAGTCTTTATGAGTGGCGGGCAACGAACGCGAACGACACGAACCCGACGTGCAACTCTGGCCCGCCACCCGCTAAAATGACGCAATGCAACTGACAACTCACATAAATGCACATCGCATACTGGTTGTATGTGATGTGGACTGACGTGATGAAGCTTTAACCGCAATAAAGCAACTTGTGAAAGACATCAATGCACAACATACTATGGACGACATTAATACACAACATACTATGAATGATAATACATACAACAACAGCAGAGAAAAACCAAGTGACCATTTGATCACTTGGTTTTCCTTTGAGCATGAGCGGCCTTACATCACTTCCTGTTCTGACCTAATCACCTAGCCTGAAAGACGCGACCGAGCCGCAATCGGGAAGAAATTATCAAATCATGATTATAAAAGACACAAATCACAATAAGCCTGCGGCGTATCATGATTTGTCTTATATAATCTATAATTCTAGTCCTGTGAAACGACACAAGACACAACGTGAGTGACGACACGCATAAGAGCCGCAATCGGGAAGAAATTATCAAATCATGATTATAAAAGAGTAAAGACACAAATCACGATCCGCCCGCGGCGTATCATGATTTGTCTTCTATAATCTATTATTCTAGTCCTGTGAAACGACACAAGACATGACGTGAGTGGCGACCAGCATCACATCCCTCCACATCACAGACTGGGCGGCCTAGACTGAGTTCGCATGTGATGTGGACTGACGTTAATGATGGCCGCCACCCCCCGCCCGCGCAATCACCTACCTTTAGTCTCCAGTCTTCATGAGTGACGGGCAACGAACGCGAACGACACAAACGACATGCAGCTCTGGCCCGCCACCCGCTAAAATGACGCAACGCAACTGATGCCATGAAACCATTAATAGCGCCATTATAAAACCTAGCATACATTATACTGTTCCCTATCGCTATATTAGTATAATTTATACTGTCCCTGTCACAATATTATAAAACCTAGTTTACAGATACTGTACACTGTCACAGTATGTGTATAATATAGTATCACCAAGACAGGGATCAGTATACGTATACTAGGTTGTATAATATAAACAACCTAGTATACATATACTGTCCCTGTCATTATATTACACAACCTAGTATAAGTATACTGTCCCTGTCAGTATGACAAATGGAACCAAATGGACCCATGGAGGGTCCATTTGGTTCCATATGTACACAAAACCTACTGGTGAGGAACTGGTGCAATACAAGTTGCAAGGTAAGAAAAAAGAAAGAAAATATAAATACAATATATATACTTTTATTTTTTAGTATATATATATATATATATATATATATATATATATATATATATATTTTTTTTTTTTAACCTCAAGACACAAGGAGATACATTTGGATAGATATGAGAAAAGGGCAGAAATTAAAGGCTGAAGGTGGGTTAGAAACCTTGTAAGTCCAAAAATTACTTCAGGAAATGGAAAAATAAAAAAGAACTTGTGAACTTAAGAAGTATTCAATCCATTGGAACACAAGCTCTTAACACTTAATCCATTCAATATTTACCATTTATTTAACACACTTACAATTTACCAAATTGTTCAGAAATCTATGCCGATCTATGCGCTGTGAGCTTGTAGATCGGCTATGTGTTCTACTTTAGTGTGAGACACTGCAGTAAGGAAGTCAGGACATTAATTTAACACAAAAGGTTGAAAAATGGAGACAAGGTTTCTTCCAGACAGCCTCAGATAAACATGGCCAACAGCAGACTCCACTCACTACACACTAACAAAGGAAGCAAATGACAGAATCATCATTTGCATTCCCTGTTAGTTTCACTCTGCCCTACAGTGGTTTTCAACCCTTTTTCACATCGATGTATTCAGCATTTGAGCCATGGGCCAGACCCAGATAAAGAATTTGCACACAATTGCGGTGTTGATGTTGGTGCCATAGTAGAGCAACCGCTGATCAACATAGCAATTCTTCTACATTCTCTCATTGTAGAGCCTACATTAAATCCATGTTCAATAATATATAAAAACACTTGAGAGCGTAACATGAAACCAAATGGAAAGACTTTAACCTCTACAAGGGTCCATTTGGTTACAAACTCTCCATTTAGCTGGGGACCACCTGGAACCCCCTCAAGGACCACTGGTGGTCCCCGGACCACTGGTTGAAAACCACTGCCCTAACAGCATAGATGGCTGTAGTGTAAACACAGTGTTAAGGGGGCTACATGCTACCATGTTACCTGCAAATGCCGCAAGATTATAAAAGACAACTCACGATACGACGCGGATCTCTGTGTCTGGTGAAACAACACGAGACACGACGTGAATGACGACCCGCATCACATCCCTCCACATCACAGACTGGGCCTAGACTGAGTTTGCATGTGATGTGGCCCGACGTTAATGATGGCCGCCACCCCGCCCGCGCAGTCACATGGCGCAAATTAAAGACTCGCAAATGACGCGCGGCAAGCGACGTGAAACGAGACACGGCGCGAATGACGACACACGATATGGTAGCACGTAGCATGTAGCCTCCTTAAACAAGCAGCTGCAGCAGGAATCAGAAAGCTCACCCAGCCGGCATACCTCCATGGCGTTCTTTATTTCCTACCTTCCACAGGCTGCCAGAAGTTGAGTTCTGAAATCACAGGAGAAAAAAAGGTAACATTTAGTCTTTTTTAATGATGAAAAATACACTATGCTTTCCTGGTTTTAATGGGTTAATTGTATTTGTTTGGCATTGATCATTGGAACTTTTTTTTCTCACTTTTAGGCCTCGTAAACAAAAGTTGCAAAAGGCAATCTTAATAATTGTTTCCATAATAAGTCATAATCCTTACCATGTTACACACAAGTTCATATATTTTCATACATTTTCTAAAACCGTGGAAACAGCTGACCTGCAAGGCTCAGAACGTGTCATGATGAGACCTTTTGAGCTTGTAGATCTGCCATTTCCACTCTGATAAATGCATCTTGTTGAAAGCATAAAAATAATTACATTATTTATCATTTGTCATATCTGCCTTGTGCAACTTTTGTTTAAGAAGCCTAATAGCCAAACAAATACACATTTCTATTCATAGTGTTCCAATGTTCAATGTCAAAAAACAATTCACAATCATTTGTGTGACAAGGGTTAGATAAAGTTCACACCCTAAATTACTTTTCCTATGGATTACCAACCCCATGCTGACTTGAATTCATGGATATCCCAAGTCAATAATTTTGAGGAGACTCTCACTCCATAGGGAACAAAGCAGGCTCTTTGTGTCTCCATAGGGAACAAAGCAGGTTATTTGTGTCTCCATAGGGAACAAAGCAGGATCTTTGTGTCTCCATAGGGAACAAAGCAGGCTCTTTGTGTCTCCATAGGGAACAAAGCAGGCTCTTTGTGTCTCCATAGGGAACAAAGCAGGCTCTTTGTGTCTCCATAGGGAACAAAGCAGACTCTTTGTGTCTCCATAGGGAACAAAGCAGACTCTTTGTGTCTCCATAGGGAACAAAGCAGACTCTTTGTGTCTCCATAGGGAACAAAGCAGGCTCTTTGTGTCTCCATAGGGAACAAAGCAGGCTCTTTGTGTCTCCATAGGGAACAAAGCAGGCTCTTTGTGTCTCCATAGGGAACAAAGCAGACTCTTTGTGTCTCCATAGGAAATCACTGCTGGTCAAATTATTGCTTTAGGAATGCAAAAATAAAAAATAAACTATATTTATCCTTGATTAGTCACCTATACGAGGTACAGCTTGTAAGCATTGGACATTGGTGGAATGAGCAACACAGCCAAACGTGTGGCAAGCACAGCCCAAATAATGTTTGCTTGGAGCATTGAATGATCGCACTCTTCCACAGTAATAAGGAAAAGCTCACAGCGCTGCACTCGGTGTCACGCTGTGAGCTTGTAAATAATTCTAGGCCTAAATGGGTTTGGGAAGCCCAAAACCAGAGTAAATGCCATCAGAAAGGTATTGCAGGCCACTTTGGCACATTCTTTGGCTGTGCTACTCATGACTAATCATCATTAAAGGGAGATATAATGATATAAAACACTACCAATGGGTATAATTAAAGGGAGATATAATGGACAGAAGTCCAGTTTCCCAACCTTTTTGTGGGTAGTTTATTTAACCATGAATTCAAGTCTCCATGTGGTGAGTAATCCATTAAAAACAAAAGGAAAAGAAAGGTGAACAAACCCTTTAAATGTCAACATATGTTACATATGTTGGAACGGTGACAGCCCTAGTTTACAGTTAGCTGCAAAATGCATTTATTATTATTATTCTTTTTTTAATATGTTGAGTCTAGAGTTGCAACACCAACCATTGACAGCCCACCCTAAACCTAACCCAGCCCACCCTAACCCACCCTAACCCAGCCCACCCTAACCCACCCTAACCCCAGCCCACCCTAACCCTAACCACTCAGCCAAACATAAAGTCTGATTGTATTAAACCACCGTTTCCCAAACAGTGGGTCAGGACCCACGACTAGACGGCCCCGCCCCCAGCTATTCCTTTGTTTCCATACTAGGACACTAGGGATGGGAACATATGAACATTTCATGTCATGATTATTGTGACAAAACAATTTCATTTAAGATATTATCAAAACATCCCCAACATCCATCACCCTGGGGCGGAACATTTTACAAAAAAATAGCAGATCTACAAGCTCACAACGCGTCACAAAGAGAATTTGTAGAGTGAGGGAAAAAAAAAAGACCTGGTACGTTATTTCCAGGTCCGTTTTACCAAAAGGGTTTAAATGGTACCCGATATGGGTTAGGGTTAGGGTGCAGCTCTGCAAATAAACGGTCAATTGATCCCAATGCATGACCGAGGACGATTTTATGATAAATTACATCTCCACAATACGATTATCTTGAGTGTTTTTTTAATCAGGATAAACGATAATAGCGATTGTCCCATCCCTAAAGGGTAGGCATTGGCATTCGCACACGCAGTAGCCGATCTACAAGCTCACAACGCGGCGCGAAGTGACGTGTTGTCAGCTTGTAGTTCTGCCATTTTCACTAGTTTGGGTCGCGGGTAAGCGTCCAATTTCTCTTTGGGTCTTGAGATAAAGGTTTAGGAACCACTATTAAACAATGTGAAACTCACCAACATTGCAGCTGTACAGAAAGCTTGTATTATCATCTTTCTATCTGCAAAGTGTTTGTTTCATAAAGACCCACCATAAAACATGTTATGAGCTCCTTTCTGTCAATAAAAAACAAAAGAGTTTGGAAGCGCTCCTTTTCAATAAGGCAACGTCCCGCTGCCTCCCACATTATGTGACATTTAGAAACAGTTGGAGCACACAGGACCACTAAGTGATTTCATTATGTGACATTTAGAAACGGTTGGAGCACACAGGACCACTGAGTGATTTACAACAAGCGCCTCCAAACTCCAACACTTCTTGACAGAAAGAAGCTCATAACATGTCTAAGGTTGATTTGTATCAAACAAATCTTTGCAGATAGAAAGGATAATACAAGGTTGGTGAGTTTAATGTTTTAATACAATCAGACAGGACTTTTCTGTTTGGATGAATGGTCAATGGTTGGTGTTGCTAGACTCGACATAAACATACAAAATCTAGTTTAAAGTCTAATTAGTAAAATCTAGTATAGTCGCCGTGTGTAATCCAGGTACGTACCTTTCCGAGCCTTGCGCCTCTCGGTTGAAGACAGCTGGTAAGTAGAGCCACGTAGGTTGTAGGGCCCCCTATACGTCCCTGGCACCATACGCCTCGTTACTCAGGGTGAGAGCGTGCGTTGGCACCGTTATGCGTTTCAGCTCTCAGGGCTTCGCTGCGTCGACTCCAGCAGGTTGAGAAGGTTCTGGTGTTCCCCTTCCTGAGTCACAGACACTCCATTACCAGCTATCTTCTGATGACTCCGTCCATGGAGGACCTTATGGCTGAAGAATCCATACAGCGAGTCAAACCCTGAGTCACAGCTAGAAGACATGACTCAGCGTTTTAAACTGGCTGTATGAAGTTTAGTCCACTCTGCAGAAGGTCACCTGCAACACACACACATACCGACATTAGATTAATCTTTCCCACACATTAATTACTAGAATAGGCTGGCCCATTAAGATAAAAAATACATATTTTTCCTCCAGTCTTTATCTCAAACAGTCACCAACTCCATAAATGAATACATTATTAATATATAAGTGTTTAATCCCAAAAGCCACAGATAATGTTATGCCACCACACGGACCTGTTGTGTTGGGTAATATTCCTTATAATTCAATAAATCAATGTTTTAATCTGGAAGGCCTGAACGCAAATCAGTCACTTATAGATTTGAACCACTTTAACCATTATTTTATGTTTTAACTATTGAAAAACAGCAGATCTACAAGCTCACAGCGCGAGCGCCGCACTGTGAGCTTGTAGATCTGCCATTTCTTTTTTTTTTTACATTTTGAACATTTGTGCAAGTCTTTGAATATGTTTCATCCGATTCTAATAAATGTCTTGTAAATCCTTCTAAATCAGTGGTTCTCAAACTTTTTCATGTCAAGGACCCCCAAGATTACATGTATTGCGGACTGCGGACCCCCATCTCAAAATGAGTTGTTCCAGGGACCACCCAGTTAGAGTTGAATTACAAATGTTGGCTTTTAAAAAGATATATTCAAAGACTTGCAAAAGAATTATCAGGGTTTAAAAAGTAGGGGGAAAAAGCTGATCTACAAGCGTGCAGCGCAGCACCCGGTGCCGCGCTGCTTTAAACACAGAACTGCATAAGACTAGAGGTGGACGCCGGTATTACACTCGATGTGAACGAGGACATGTGATAATGGATCAATTGTGAGCTTGTAGATCGGCTATTTTCAAATAGCCACAAGGCATAAAATGGAAATTTTATATACTCAACTTCTCAAGTAGTTTAAAGTACAAATAGCTTACCTAAAATGTTTAATTAATTAAATGTAGCCTACTTAGTTCTTTACACCACTGCCTTACAGGTCCATTTGGACAAAGTCTATACAACTAGAATGTAGAATAGTTATGTTGATCAATGTTTGCCCTTCATCTCTCCTATGGCACCAACATCAGCATGGAATTGTGGACAAAATCTTATCTGGCCCTGAAACATGACGTCATGCATCCAACTCACCCTTCCATGTAGCGAGGAAGACTAAAGAGCCACGGAAGGCTAAAAAACGCTCACATTTCAAAAATAAAGTTCTTACCAAAGCCTACTTTGTATCAGAATCGGTACCGTTCAACCAGAATGACCTGCCGCTCCTGTATTGTTTAATAAAAAGCATTTTTCTGTTTTCCCTTGCATTTCCTGCTTTCGGCAATAGTAGAAGTTAAGGGAGATGCCGCGCATCTCCGCTAGAGGGCTCTGGGGAACACCGGGAAATACAAGGGAACAGAAAATGATCGGATGAATAAAAACCCTTTTTTATCAAACAACAGGGGAGCGGCATGTCATTCTGGTTGAACGGTGTTGATTCTGACACAAACCATCCTTTGGTAAGCACTTTATTTTTGAAATGTGAACGATTGTTTAGCCTGTCGTGTCTCTTTAGTCTTCCTCGCGACATGTCAGGTTGAGGTGGATTCATGACGGTGGTGTCGACACGGCCGTCATGTTTCAGGGCTAAAATAAATCTTCTCCAACAACAACATGCAGGGTTTTGGGTCTGAGAGGCTAAAAGTCATCAAACGGTGCTTCTGAGGCTCAAAGGCAGAATAAATAACGGAGCTGAAAACTAAAAGCTACAAATCAAACTTTAGAGTTCAGTTTACCTTCTGCAGAGCAGCGCTCCTCCAAACCGTTCAAACTAACAAGCCAGACCGTCTGCACATGCACGCTATTTAAAGGGCTCTGAAGCCCCGCCTACTGGATCCGGTGCGTTGAGCACGTTCGTGGGTGGGTGTGTGCGTGCGTGTGGCGGACTCAAATCTTTTTTTTTTATTGTAAATCGATATTATATACATTCGTAAACACATCACAAGGGGGGGGGGCGGAAGCCATAGACAGTTATTGCATCCATGGATTTAAATTTAATGTAAAAAAAAAAAAAATGAGATTATTTAAAATCTATTAACAAAAACCCATTCCATCCATGATCAGGCAGGTCAACGTCATAATGATGTAATGTCTGCTAAGAGACACTAGATGGCGTCCAAACAGCAGTATGTTGCCATACCTTAGCAACATGCATGATACATTTATTTTAAGAAGTACATTTCAATGGTTTCTTGGGCTGGATGGCAGCCTGGAATGGTTGTTCAAGTGCATTGCACTGCGGAACCTGGGAATATACCATTCTGTCAAGATGGGGAGAATATAATGGTGAATATAATTATAATGCCTTGTAAGTGACCATTTTGTTAAATTTTGCACTTGTAGTTATTTTACTGTAATTTAACATAATAACCAGCACAGATAGACAAAGAGACATTCATGGATTTATATTCAAAAGTAGCTTTTATTTTCCCTCCTGGACCCAGGGTATGGCAGCTGCATACCCCTGGACCCCCCTGGACCCAGGGTATGGCAGCTGCATACCCCTGGACCCCCCTGGACCCAGGGTATGGCAGCTGCATACCCCTGGACCCCCCTGGACCCAGGGTATGGCAGCTGCATACCCCTGCCATACCCAAATGACGCCCCTGCCTCCCAGACCTATAGTGGGTGATAACAGATATGAATAGATACCTTTATTATCCCAAGGGGGAAAACAGGCACAATTTGATTCCATTTGTACGCTCTAAAAAGTTACAGATAAGGGTCCATGTGATTAACAACTCTCCATCATTTAGCTGGGGACCACCTGGAACCCCTTCAAGGACCACTGGTGGTCCCCAGACCACTGGTTGAGAACCACTGGGATAAAAGGTCACACAAGCAGTCAGTCTGCATAGACAACCATAGAAACATTATTACATATAGACTGAACACTGGTTCTCATCATATGGGTCGGGACCCCCAGGGGTCCCCAGATTATTAACTTAACCTCTTAAGCCCCAGGGGGGTCCAGGGGAAAGATCTGCCAAAAATGTACGCCCAAATTGGAACAGTTGTGGACACAAAACTACAGTGATTGTGGCTACTCTTGACCCACCAAATGTCACCAAATTAAGTATAAAACATCACATTTCTCTTACCAAATTGTCCTGCTGTGATCATTTGCCTAGGAAAAGATGATTGAAAAAGACCTTTGGCTTCTGAATAGTGAATGAGCGGGAGCGTGTCGCTACATGTCATCGATCTTTTCGACACCCGACTCTAACCCTCACCCTAAGCTTAACCTCCGTGGAGTGAGTCGCTAACCCTCACCCTAACCTTAACCTCCGTGGAGTGAGTCGCTAACCCTCACCCTAACCTTAACCTCCGTGGAGTGAGTCGCTAACCCTCACCCTATACCTTAACCTCCGTGGAGTGAGTCTCTAACCCTCACCCTAACCTTAACCTCCGTGGAGTGAGTCTCTAACCCTCACCCTAACCTTAACCTCCGTGGAGTGAGTCTCTAACCCTCACCCTAACCTTAACCTCCATGGAGTGAGTCGCTAACCCTCACCCTAACCTTAACCTCCGTGGAGTGAGTCTCTAACCCTCACCCTAACCTTAACCTCTGTGGAGTGAGTCTCAAACCCTCACCCAAACCTTAACCTTAACCTCTGTGGAGTGAGTCTCTAACCCTCACCCTAACCTTAACCTCCGTGGAGTGAGTCTCTAACCCTCACCCTAACCTTAACCTCCGTGGAGTGAGTCTCTAACCCTCACCCTAACCTTAACCTCCATGGAGTGAGTCGCTAACCCTCACCCTAACCTTAACCTCCGTGGAGTGAGTCGCTAACCCTCACCCTATACCTTAACCTCCGTGGAGTGAGTCTCTAACCCTCACCCTAACCTTAACCTCCGTGGAGTGAGTCTCTAACCCTCACCCTAACCTTAACCTCCGTGGAGTGAGTCTCTAACCCTCACCCTAACCTTAACCTCCATGGAGTGAGTCGCTAACCCTCCGGTCCAAATGACGGGCGTTCGCAAAAGCGAGATTTCCCCGAATGAGCCTCAAGACCTCATTGAAAACACATATAGTGAATAGAGAAATTGTTCACCAAGGTGTCATCAATTGATAGGCACACAATTATATGAATATATTCCAAACTATGTAAACTCTACAGATGTTTTAGTGAGTGTAGTGCTGTAATATTTGTAATGTGTGCAACATTGTTTTCTCACTCAACAGTAAACAACCTGTTGTGAGGGAATATGCACATTTAGTCGACCTTTTTATACCTTTAAAATTACAAATAAAATGTGTTCATATAGTGTCAAATATCTGAGGCAGGAATTGTGAAAATAGCAGATCTACAAGCTCACAACGCCTCGCAATGAGAGGCATTGTGAGCATGTAGATCCGGTTTAGGCCTTTACCCGACTGCAACATGCTGCGGAGTTTTCTTATGCTACTGAGAAAACAATATCTATATCAGGAGTCTTCAAGGTTTTCAGACAAAGGTATATTCTTGACTTATCTGCACTTGGTCACTTTTCTTTTCTGGCCCTGCACTATTGGGTTGTGTTGGTTGTACTGTGTACTATTGCGGTGTTGATATGGCGGTGTGATACTTGTGTTGCATGACTGCATTGACTAGCATTGACTGTTATGTGCACTTTTTTGTTTGGCACTGTTTGTTAAGTTGTGCTTTGAGTATAGCTTTTTTGTGTGTGTGACGTGTCACTTATAAGCGTTGAATGTTTCATGGTCACTTTATGTATATATTCTTCTTCTTCTCTTTTTGCAATAGCTTTCGACACTTTGTGTTTTATTTGTCTTTTTTTTGTACTTGCTCTTTGGACTGTACACTACAGTACTCTTTTTCTTTTTCTTACTTCTTTGTAACTTGTAACCTTAAACTGCTGTGCTGCCTCTGGGCAACTGAATTTCCCCCGTGGGATAATAAAGGTATCTATCTATCTATCTATCTATCTATCTATCTATCTATCTATCTATCTATCTATCTATCTAGTTGAGAGAGAGATGAAGCAGGGACCGCCACAACCTGTTCATAGATTCCATATAGTTTCATTGTTTGACAGCACAATCATCAGTGTATTTTGGATTCATGTCAATTTGTGTTTTCAGATATTTAAAGTTATACCATGTAACTTTTTTTATAAAACAAATCTTAAAATTGTCCTAACTGTTAAATCGCTAAAGTTTTAGAACACCCACTCTGTTATTTTCAGCTTCTAAAGCTTCTCTTTATATGTTTTCTATGATCCTGACCAGGGACCGGTTTTCGCGGGAAAATTACGTCATCACACTACCTGCCAATCACAGCGAGGGTTATACACTGCCGGCCAATCACAGCGCATCTTGAAGTGGGGTCGCTATGGCGGCCATATTTGTAGTCGCCCGTGTGTCTCTATACTCAAAAGGTAATCTTGCCTACCAGGCAGGGTGAAGGAGTCCGTTTCTCCGGAATGCCTGAACGCACAGGAACCAGGGACCCCTCTAAAGATAGATCTCGGCGAGGTGGAGGCAGACGCGGGGGTGTGAAGGTACGAAAAACGGACGCGGACGCG